>NW_024041039.1:30950659-31340659 GCF_014851395.1 Micropterus salmoides
ATAGGTTTCACACAAAAGAACGGAAAAGGGGCAGGTGGGTGCTGCTTAAAGGGGCTATATGTTTTAAGTTTCATTGCCTTATTGTCAACAGGCTCAAAACAAGCTTGGTTAATAATGAAATCCGGTACACTGCACCAATCGGATCATTTGTCGGGAATCAGTAAGTAGGTAGGGCTTGCCACTCCTCGGTAAGAGATCATACATCCTGGTTACTATGCCACATTCACAAAAACAGTTACACACAGACAGATACCTGCGGTGGCTGCAACAAAACTGATGGCCACTTCAACAGGTGTGAAATCCAATACAACAGCTCTGCCTAAATTCTACTTTAATGAAGCGTATACATTTTTAGTTTTTGTTGACACAGTCAGAAAGGTGATAAATATAGATTGAGGTCGTGGTGCAAAACAGCTGTAGTTCTTACAATTCTTCAGCATTGCTGAAAGATTTGAAGACTGGAACTGGCATGAGATTTTCAACTGATTTGATTCAATGTTCCAAACTGAAACGAGTGCAAACTTTGTTCTGACAGAATCTTGGTGCTACTAATGAATCCGAGTCAGACGGTGGTGATGGAATTGAATATGTCCCTTCACCAAGAACATGACCCAAATGAGGGAGATGATAAGAAGGAAAGAGGGTATGTCAAAAATAACAGTGAAGAGGTGCCAGAAGGGAGAGAAAAGGAAATAGGACAAAAAACATTAATGTATTTATTGTAAACAGCCACAGAGTAAAATTGCCTTTCATTTAGAGAAAGCACAAGCAAGAAAAAGATACCCAAAAATTCAAATAAACAACATCTGCTGTTGGATCAGCTTTGCTATAAAGGTGACTATAACCACAACCACAATGTATCTGTCTTGCAGACAGGACAATGGGAGTGACCTTTAGACAACCTTCAGAAGAAATAAATCCAGGAGTATTAGTGTTTGCTGTGATAATTGTTTCCAATACAGATGTAACTCTAATAATATCTGTTCATTTCCATCTGCTTACAGAAGCAGCAGATGCCTGGCAGGCATCTTCTGTAACAGGCAGCCGCATGGAGTAGAAGCAACGCACACGTGCCATTTACACGTGCCAACCATTTATTTCATAACCAAAGTATTTAAAGAATTTTATTTCACTTGCGCCTACTTCAAAATGGCTTCAAACAGTGGCAAAGCCAGAAAAAAGGCAGGCAAGGCATTAGCTACAGACTACAGGTCCTCTTTCAGCTAGAAACAAAATTTGACCAAGTACTTGTCCACTGTAGAAGACCATCGCGTCAGTGAGCAGGAAAATGCCTGCTCCTGCCTCCGAGAAAGCAACTTCAAGCTAACGACTAAAGTTGTCGATCTGGAAGGATGGAACAGACAGCAGAACTTGGTCTAGCTAAGACTACCGAAGGAGAGTGACCATTTAGCCGCTCATTCTTCTGTAGCACCAGATACAAGATCTTCTGATTTGTGAGGCTAGACGGAGGGGGAAACAGGACTACCGCGGCCAGCAGATCCGTATTGTGAAGGAGTACTGCCCAGAATACAGGTAAGTAATGACGGAGCTATACGATCGATCGAGGTCTTGACCCCTTACTACTGTACCCAACTCGTCTCCGTATCACACTTTCCAGCGGGAAGAGGAAGCGGCTGCGCTCGGTGGATGAAGCGCAGAGATATGTCGACAGCCTCCCAAATGTTTCCTGCACATTTTGCATTTGTTATCTAGAGACTAATACCTGTGGCCTGTACTTCGAAGGGAGTTCAACCTACTCAGAGTTAACTCAGGGTAGTCAAGCAAATTGAGGGTTGGCAAACTCTTGACCGCCTACACTGATGTTAAACAGTACTATGACGGCGAATAAGATGTTGGTTGCTTGAGTCGTTGTTAACTCGATTTTAACGCAAATGGAGTCGGTGCATGTTTGCGTAAAAGGGGTGTGTTCGGCTGTGCAAGCAGAGTTTTTTGCAACGGCGCATACTCCATATTTACCCCAGAAGAATGGACGTTGATCGTGTCAGGAGTTTAAAGACATGTAAACGGCTAAATCTAATATTGTGGCAGCCCACAAAGCCAGGGAGGCTTATTGCCATCGCATAGAGTAAATTTGTAGCTTATCTATGTTCCCAGTTCTTATTGTAGATCTCTATGTATTTTATGGGTTCCTCTTTTATGTGTAATATGGATAAGATGCAAAGGTACGACTCCACATAAGGTCCTTTGTAATAGAAAAACAAGGAGTCAGCGGAGAGGGGTAATAATCCGAGACAGAATTTAATTTCCAAGATTAATCAACAAGTAAAAAACTTGAAAATTCTCTTACATTAGTCACACATTTATGAGAGAAACTTCACTTTGCAAGTCTGCAACATCACACACACACACACACGTCTGCCATGTAAGTCTATTATGCATGCGGTGGAAAATTATATTAGACTTCACAATCAGATTTAGCGGTGAGGAAACAGGTGAGTTTAGCCCAATCACTAAATTATCATGCACCTCAGAGACTTTGCCGTGAATTGGGCGTATTCAGAAGAAAACACCAGAGTGATTTAGATTTTTTAGTGACCTTAACTTCAGGGAATTTCCGATTTTTGTTCATGTAAATTTGATACTTTCATCTGGGATTTTTTTTCCCTCGGATTATTAACCCCCTAGCTCCGTAATTTTTGGACACGTAAAATAGTCAATCTACTGTAAACATGTGAAAACACTAGGATAATTAATTTATAGCCTACAGATGGGCTACATCTAAGAAACTGTCCCGGTAATTAAGATCGCCTCCCTAAAATCACCGATGCTGCAGGGCTCCCTGTATGAACGTAAGTAATGCTGATGTGTTTCCCAACTTAATTTCAGTTGCAACCACAGTGGAACAAGTCAGGATGAAATCTAAAAATATTTTATCAAGTAGTGTATTAATAGCCTACTTCTCATCATTAACACTGGGTAAAGATGTGGTATGTAGTCCTCATGTACAGGGTAAATGAGTTAACCATGAACATAACCTGCTCGGACCAGTTTAGAGATGCAGCGAAAATTGCCATTTCAACAGACCTCAGGTAACACCTGTCCCCCTTTCGTAGTACGGGTTAATCGGGAAGTTACACCTGACACCCGCCACTGGAGTATTGATACCACCTGTGCTTACCTACCCATCTTTTCTGTTAGGGAGAATGGTTAGCGCCTTAAATTTCTTGAGCTGGAATGTCAAGGGTTTAAATCACCCTGTTAAAAGGAGATGGGTATTTTCACACATTAGGCAATCTGGAACAGCTATTGCTTTTTTACAAGAAACACACTTTTGTGGTTCTGACAATTCATGTCTGATGTTGTGGTGGGCGGGGCAGCATTTCATTCTACTTTTCAGGCTAAGGCCAGAGGGGTCTTAATTCTTATTAACCATAATATTCCTTTTGAACACCATAATGTAATATCAGATACAAATGGTTGCTTTATTAGTGTCTCTGGGAAACTGGATAATTCTATGGCAGTGTTTGCCAACATGTAGACAAAGTCAAGTCAAAGTCAGATTTATTGTCAATTTCTCCACATGTACCAGACATACAGAGGAATTAAATTGCGTTCCTCACCAACCAACCCATGATGAAATAAAATAAATAAAATGCACAAAAAACAAATAAATTAAGAACAAAAACAAAGTAATTAGTGCATGCCCCAAACGTGGATGATGTGGGTTTTCTAAAAGGTTTCTTCTCTTCCTGACCTGAGCTCATACTCTCTCATACTTGGTGATTTTCATTGTTGGCTCGATCCTTTGCTTGACTGGTCTTCTAAACCTGGTATGAGTAAATCTGCATCACTTATTCAGTCTTTCTTAGACAACTGTGGTGTCACAGAAATATGGCGATTTCTCCATCCAAACAAGAGGGAGTATTCATTCTTTTCTCATTGTCATCATACCAACCCTACGATTGACTATTTTCTTGCTGACAATGAACTGATCCCATTTACCCGCTCCTGTGACTATCAGAGTATAGTGATCTCTGACCACGCCCCGGTGTTACTGTCCATGACCCTTCCTGACCTCCCTGTTGCAGAGAGACGTTTTAACTCAACTTTACTGTCCAATAATGACTTTCTGAAATTTATGGAGCAGATAACCCTTTTCTTTGATACAAATGCATTATCTGAAACCTCCAGCCTGACCATTTGGGATGCTCTGAAAGCTCTGAAAGCTCAAAGAGAGCCCAGAAAGAACGGTTAGATCTATCTAATCAAATTAAAGAAGTGGATCAAAGATACGCTCAAATCAAGAACCCTGAACTATATAAAAAACGCGTGGAACTCCGAACTAGATTGGATCTCCTCTCAACACATTCAATTGAACGCCAACTATTGCAGAGCAAAAGTTTGTTCTATCTTCATGGCAACAATTCTGGTAAAATGTTAGCCAATCAGCTGAAGGGATTTAAAGCAAAACAGCACACCACAAAAATCCAAATGGATGATGAGCCATGATCATCACCTCAGATCCCTCTGAAATCAACGACACATTTAGTAATTTTTACTCCACTTCTGACCTCCCAAATGACAGTACACTGATGGAAAATTTCCTAGATCATTTAGATGTCGCCACACATACCCATCAAAATGAGACTAGGTTAGACGAGCCTATATTGCAGGGGGAGATAGCAACAGCAATCTCCTCATTGCAATCTGGGAAATCCCCTGGACCTGATGGGTTCCCAGTGGAGTTTATCAAAATATTTTCCCCTCATTTGGTGTTACCAGATTCTTTCTAGCAAGATAAACCCAACATCACTATATGAGGCATGCATCAGGCTTATCTTAAAAAAAAGGTAAATGCCCAACAGAGAGCTCCTCCTATAGGCAACTCTCCTTACTAAATGTTGATGCTTGGCAAAAGATTTGGCCCGTAGATTAGAGGGTATACTACCAGCAATAATATCAGAGGATCAGACAGGCTTTGTTAAAAAAAAAAAAAAAAGACATTCTTATTATCTTGTATACGTTGTTTATTTGATATTTTGTATTCACCTTCAGAGGCAATTCCAGAATGTGTCTTTTCTCTAGACGCAGAGAAAGCGTTTGAACATGTGGAGTGGAAATATTTATTTGCAGTTTTAGAAAAATTTTGTATTGGCTCAAAATACATTAGATGGATTAAACTATTATACAGTATATGGGCCCAACTGCTTCTATCCTTTCCAATTCTCAATGCTCTCAACCTTTGAATCTTCATAGGGAAACCCATCAAGGGTGCCCTTTAAGCCCATTGCTTTTCGATCTGACCATAGAGACTCTAGCAGTTAAATCAGCAACTATTTGGCTGCCCAATCTTCACAAATCTCACAGAATGTTTCCACATCAGTACCAGAGGCAGTCCCTGAAAGGTTCGTTCAACTTGACCACCAAGGTACACTGTTAAAAAAAAAAAAAAGTGACAAAACGGAAATATTAAAAATAATAATACCAAAATACCATAAAATAACAGTAAATAACCAACTCGTGAAAGAACGGAAGTATTCCGGCAGCTGGGGTGTCAGAAAAATACGGTAAAATAACAGTAAATAACCAACTCGTAAAGATACGGTAATATTCCATAATGACAAGTCTGTAACTTTAATTTTACTTAAAATCTTGTGCAATTTTTGAAGCTTTTATTGTTTAATTAAGAACATATACACCTATAAAAACAATTAAATTACCTTTAAATATAGTTGAACACTGCTATAACACAAATAATCAGGCTTAAAATTTATAGTAGAGTGCTGCTTTTAATTGAGTTTTATTATATAATTTCACATAAATCTTAATGTAATCAATATATTGTAAAAAAAAAAATAAAATACCACACACACACAGCTGATTACCAGTTTTAGAACAGTATTTTGATGTTTTTATTAAAGGAAAATCTAGTATTTGCAGTGTGTGTGTGTGTGTGTGTGTGTGTGTGTGTGTGTGTGTGTGTGTGTGTGTGTGTGTGGACTTTTGGACCATTCTTCCAGAAGGGCATTTGTGAGGTTAGGGACAGATGCTGGATTAGAAGGCCTGGCTCGCAGTCTCCGCTCTAATTCATCCCAAAGGTGTTGTTGTCGTCGTCAGGACTGTGCAGACAAGTTCTCCACACCAAACTCGTTCATCCATGTCTTTATGGGCCTTGCTTTGTGCACTGGTGCGCAGTCATGTTGGAACAGGAAGGGACCATTCCCAAACTGTTTCCACAAAGCTGGGAGTATGAAATTGTGAATACCAAAATGTTTTGGTATGTTGAAGCATTAACAGTTCCTTTCCTGGAACTAAGGGGCCAAGCCCAACCCCTGAAAAACACCCCCATGCCAAACTTTACACGCTTGGCACAATGCAGTCAGGCCAGTACCATTCTCTTGGCAACCGCCAAACCCAGACTTATCCATCAGATTGCCAGACAGAGAAGCATGATTCACTCCAGAGAACACGTCTCCACAGCACTAGTGTTTAGTGGCGGCGTGCTTTTCACCATGTATCCGACGCTTTGCAAAGCACTTGGTGATGGAAACCCATTCCATGAAGCTCTCTACGCACTGTTCTAGAGCTAATCTGAAGGCCACACGACATTTGTAGATCTGTAGCTCTTGACTCTGCAGAAAGTTGGCAGCTTCTGCAGATGCGCCGACCCCGCTCTGTGTTTATGTGGCCTACCACTTCAAGGCTGAGTTTCTGTTGTTCCAAATCACTTCCACTTAGTTATAATACCACTAACAGTTGACCTTGAAATATTTAGTAGTAAGGAAATTTCACAAATGGACTTATTGCACAGGTACCAAGCTTGAATTCACTGTGCTCCTGAGAGCAACCCATTCTTTCACAAATGTTTGTAGAAGTAATCCACATGCCTAGGTGCTTGATTTTATACACCTGTGGTCATGGAAGTGATTGGAACATCTGAATTCAATGATTCAGAAGGGGTGTCCCCATACTTTTGCCTACATAGTGTATACCGTCAGTTCACGCAGTCGTATTTATCAGTGCAGTTATATTGTAAATCAAACGCTGTCAAGCTTTTTGGATGTAAGGAACGGCAAGCTAGTGTAGATCATCTGCCTTTTGCTTATAGCTCACACTTAGTGGAAGAGCTGGTGGTGGAGGGGGAGTGGTTATCTGCTCATTTTTGCAGCCATGTAGCCACCAGACTTGAATTCTTCCCCACTTCTGTGGAGAGGGCTATGGACTAACACATCTCCAGAATTCGGTCACCATACCAATTATTAAGAGAAACTTACTTAATGTCTTGCAGACCTTGGATAGATATACTGTTGATTTTGTTTACCGTTGTTTATGTTTTCCAATTGAGCTAAGAAGTGGTTTCTTTAGGTCATCCAGAGGTGTTGTTGTGCAAAGTCAGTTGAATCTGAAAATGTACTTTTGGCTTGCATACCAAAAACTTGCAAACAAATGGATTCATTTGGACTGCCAAGAAAAACTTCACATTTGCACTTGTCTTTCTACTTGCATATATTTGCATCTTTTTTGTATACCAACTTAATTTAGAAATTTTGGACTTCCCCAACTCCCGCGCACACAGTTGTGCACTGCCTTGCAAGGCCAGGTGGACCTAATTCAGCAATCAGCTGTAGCACTCCGGGGGCAGAACTAGAGGACAGAAAAGGAACAAGGATGCACAGCACAGAGAAACACATACAGCCGTAACAACATTTACCAGATACAAAAACTGGCTTTAGAAAGTCATAAAATATCATATTGAAACCATACATAGAATAGGAAGAAGTCTTTGGATTGTGCATTAAGTTCACTGTATGTAAAACCACCATTTCCCCTCTCCTTTGCCTTTCATGTCTGTACAGTCCTATCAAAGCAAAATGCCAGCATTTTAAGAAATACTTTCCAATTACTTTACATTCAGATTACACTTTAATCTTGGAGCTGTGTCTAACAGTATCCAAAATATTCTTTATGTTGACCCAATTAGGTTTCTAATGAATAGATCTGAAAATGTCGTCAATAAGGTATATAAAAACTAAACTACTATTGTTTCAGGAGAACAATTCTTTACACTGAAATGTTTGACTTGTGTGGCTTATTTGTTGTGAGCATGGAACTGAATAAATGGTCTATAAATAGTATCAGATGTGGGAACTTGCATTGTGATGGGACAATGGATAAGACACATACCTTTGGTGTGAGAGACCCAGGTTCAATCCCCCACTGTGACCCATCCATGTGTGACCTTGATTGTAAGTTGCTTTGGATAAAAGCGTCAGCTAAATGAATGAATGTCTGAGTTTGCTCAAATTAAGAAAGCCGGAAACTGTCATAAATAAACCTAGTACAAGATTATCCAAAATAGGTTTCTGTTCTCTATTATAGGAGAAATGGCTATATCTAAAATAATGTGAACATGTGGTAAATTTTAATTATGAAAAAACAGGATTTAAATGTTTACTTTAGGTTTTGGTAATACACCTATAGCTAAGACTCTTCAATCAAGTATCTGTAAAATGGCATTAAAATTAATTTTTCATCACAAACCCGTAATTTTACAGGAAGTTTTCTTTTTTAACCCCATTAAAAGGTGTGAACGCCTGTCATTTAACAATAAATTAAATATTACCTTTCTGTAATTTTACCACTTTGGGGCAATTATATACTATGTTAATCTAACTTGTAATCTAAGAATTATAATAAAAGTCAAAAGCTGTGAAATTACAGTAATTATGGCTTCAATGATCAAAACTGTGTTTCGACAGTTTAACAATACTTGTAGACACTATACTGATTAAAATAACATTTATTCAATGTTTTTATTTTCCAAATATCAATAATTAAAGGAGATATTTGTCAATTAATAAGAAAATCTATGTCAAGTTACAGAACAAATGTTTTTTTGTTATGGTTAACTGTTACTAATTGTACCAAGTTTAAGAAATGTTTTTACAGTATTAAACTTATTTTTAACAGTTTTTTCTTTTAAATAATACAAATTATATTTGTGAAAATACGGGAAATTCCAGAATGTATTGTAACAGTTTGTTTACGTCAAAAAACACAATATTTTCTTTAAAATAACAGAAATGTTATGGTTAATCACAGCTACAGGTTTTTACATTAGACATGTAAATTAACAGTTCATTCCTGCAATTTTTTGATATTTTCATGTATTACAATAATACAGGGGAAAAAAAGGAATAAAAACTTTTTTCCTTTTTTTTTTTACAGTGTAGCTACAATGCAAGAAATGGGAGTGACATCACACAAAAGACTTCAAGGCAACTCAAAAATTTCCAACCTCCAACTAGAAAAAGCACTGTGGAACGCCACTTCAAGTCAGATTTCCTGCTTGTGAACTCGGAGAAAAAAATGTGCCCTGACTTCACGAGTAGCAGCTGAATTACGTCACAAAACAATGGCAGCACCCATGGAAGCACACACCTCAAATGGTAAACCATAAACTAAAAGGCAACATCAAGTATATTTGCATGTATTTAAATAAAAAAAATACATACGACCATATGGTAAAACCTATTCTGCATGTAAATTGATGTAGAAATATGTTAAATAGCTGGTTACAATACAGAATTTCATAAAGTCACCTTCTCTGCATAAAACTTTTTGTTAAAAATAAAACATTTGAAAACAGGAAGTATAACCTACAACATTGACTGACTCTTGAGGATTACCAACTAATGTAGCTTGACGGGTACACAGTTAAGTAGTAACATAGGCTATAGGCTATTTATGTCAGTTGTTTGCATTTAAACGGCCATCCTTTTAATCAACACCAAAGGCACTGCTGAGGGTGCAACTGTGTGTACACGTTGTCACGGACAGCCATGTTTTACATTCACTTTCGCCATCATGCATGACCATGCACCTGGAACGCTTTGAGGTTGGAAGTCGGATATTTCAACTATTTCAACCAGTTCCAAGCAGTCTGGAACGCGGCATAATTCTAAAATTCTCAGAACAATGTTGAACAACATGTTTGAAACTGTTTTGAAATTTGCTTTTGCAAAAAAAGACATGAACCTGTGAATCACAGCTATGTTATGTATTTGTCTTTCCTTTCTTCAAGTAATAGTATCTTTTTCAGATAATGGCTGACCAAAGTGGGGTGGAAGATGGCAGTGAGTACAGTGCAGTAAGTATACCTTGAAGACATTCCATCACTTTTTAAAGATCTGTATTTTTATACCATGCATGAACTCTTCTCATGTCATTGGATGTTTTATAGTGCTGGTGGTCTCACAGGCATCGACCATTTGGCTCTCGCAGACAAAAGTTCGGTATTTCATGTCTATGAATGATGCCTATGTCAGTCTCTCAGAAGTAAGTTAAGTCCATGAAACATTAGGCTCTCTTGTCCCTAAATAATGTGGAGAATTGTATTGTCAAATATGTCCCAAAAAGACTTCAATATTTCTCATAATACCCTGTGAATTGTGATTATTCGGTCAGGTTTAACAGCTATTGTATTGTGCCATTCTGCGGGAAAGGAACTTCAGGGTCACCTCTGAGGAACACCACCTCTACCACCTGCCTGTGCCTCATCCTCCTTTTCCTCCAATTCTTCCTCCTCTTCTTTAAGAAGAGGACAATGTAATGAAGAGTCTATGAAGTCTATACTATAATCAATTTAATTCACATCTTGATCAGTTATATACATTTTTTTCTTTTTCCAATATTTTGCAGATAACAAAGGGTCCGAGGAAGAAGGAAACTGTTTTTGTTCTACATATTTCAGTTTTTAATTGTATTTGTTCTCTTTGTTGTATCTGTTTAAATGAAACAGAAAAACAAACCTCTCCTTCTGTCTATGTATCAGATGAGCTTTTTTGTATTATATATATTTCATCTGTAAATAGTTTTGATTGTTTGATTGAATGCAGTTTCAGACAGAAATCTTCACCCAGCAGTCAGAGGATTAGGGGTATTCATCTATCTCTATGACCTCCCCGTGCTGTCCGCCGACTAACACAGTTTGAAATAGAAGGCCAAAGGCAAGGCACGGGCCGTCGCTCAGCGTATATCTCGGGGCCCTCTTGGCCACCCAATGAGAGAAAACATACTCCGAAGCCTGTTGCGGAACGTTGCACAGCGTTGCAAGGAAACATGTCGTTCAATCCGAAAACGAAACTGTTTTGAGATTGAACTTGCTCCAGGATGAGATGTGGCAGAAAGGAAATCCCTGTGACAGCCCTGGGAGAGGGCGAATAAAGCTTTTTGTAATCCTCTAAAATGTGAGAACATTGTCAGCAGTGTGCCCTGAGATCATCAGGTGTTTCTGGGACTTTTCACTGGACGCCCTCTCCCAAGGAAGGCCCCGCCGAGATTGATCAAGTCCTGGGGTGTGTCTAATCCTCAATTAGCTGCATTAAAGGGTGTTACACCATCAAGGTTGGTTATCATTGTCATTTATTCTTGTGTTAAAGGAGCTGGTATTAAAGCAGCTATACAAACAAGCTTTATTATTATCATAATTATACTTATTCAGGTCAGTAAATGGAGTATTAAGAACCGTGTCAGGTGATTTTAGAAGAGAAACGAGCTGTCTTCAGAGAGATATGTGGTGTTGCCTTGCTATTAGTATAGTATTTTAATGTCAAAGTGTGGTTTTCCTGGAAGCGAGTGTCATTATACCAATTATAAACACTGATTATGCTGAGCCCCAACAGAGAAATTGCCCAATTTGATTCTGCTCTAGTAGACCTATAGTACCATGTAAAAAATGTACCTTTTCACACGACATTGCAGATGATTAATCACGCAAAAATGCAATTAAAAGCAAAAGAAATGCTGAGTCATCTTAAATGTTTTAATGCTGATCTTTAAAGATGATTTCAACCTCTCAAAAATATATATTGGGAATAATTTTTTCTAGGAGAATGAGGAAAACCACCAGAATGTCACGATCAATAAAAGAAGCGCAAGTAGGAAAATTGGGTTTGTATTAACAACTTAATACAGCTCTGCTATGGCCGTCAGTTATCAGTGATGGTCATATCAGGTAAAATAACTTGGCATCCTAAATACATAGTTTCCTTGCAGAGTTAAAGGTCAAAAGAGGACCTTACAGACTGCAAATACATTAAATATTTATGACTGGACAAATGAAATGCAACCATAAAAATGACCAAAAACGTTTTTATTTAATAAAAATCTCAAGGATTCTAACTTTAACAACATGTTTCAAGACATACAGAAACCCTACATGCCAAAAAATGTTTTCTTAAGGTGAATTAACAGTGGCCTGCTCTTCAGTAAGAAACACCATAAAATGCTTTTGGATGACATCATCAGTGGCAACACGGGAGAAATTACTCTTTCTCACAGCATCTGTAATCACACAAGGAGATTTTCATACAAAATTTCATGAACCTCCATTGCAACCAACAGTTTTTACAAAATGATACACATAACCACTAGCCTTTAAACTTCTTACTCTGTCTGCTGTCTGACTTTTTAAGCCCCCTTCCAGTGTATTTTGACATTTCTATAATATTTCATCATTTCCTTACAATGTAGTTCGCCAAATATCTTTCGACAAATAGCTTTATTTTGTGCTCAAAGCTGCTTAGTTGTTAAAACGGGTTGTGATGTATGACTATAGTAATTCCATAAGTCATACGTCATTCTCCAAGCTTGTGCAGGCGCACTGTCATGCCTCGTTAAGTCAGAGCATCAAACTGATAAACATCGTTGTGAACTAGCTAACCAATTTATCATGTCATTTACTTAGAACTTACAGTAGATATGTCTCTCTGTGTCTGATTGTTGGTTTGTCTTTCTAGTTTATTTAGTTGTAGTTAGCCAGGTGTAGTTAGCTAGCATAGTTATTACAGAAAGTTAGCTAACAGAGGGTCTCAATATGGCATCTGTGCGTGCGGTGTTGGAGGACGGATGACAGAAAACATGTCGCACTTTGACCTGCCACCATTTTATATACAGTCTGCAACACGCATTTTACTGACGGCCGTTTCACCGATGCATCGGGGGAGGAAATGGTATCAGAAGTCTGGAGCAGGAGCGATGCTATCAGCGTTGCTTAAACGGTGAGTTGTGCACTCAGATGATTTATTCACACTAGCGAACTAACGTTAGTTGACGAAGTAAAAACGTTTATTAATTAACATGATGTGTTGTCTGTGTCTTACATCCTAAGAATTAATTAATTTCAATTTGTGAGGCAGGTTTGAATCCAGCCATGGCCATCTCTGTGTTCATGTGTGTTTCAGTGTATAAGTTATATTTCTAAACCTGTACTGAGTTTTGTAGATGTGTATGATAATTAGTTTTATAAGAGTTATGTTATAATTTTTATAATTACATTTTCTTCTCTACAGAAAGGAAGGACCTGGATCTGTGGAGGCCAGCCATTATTAAACATCTGTACTCAACTGCAGCTTCTTTCACTCTAACTGAGATGTGATGGTGAACCACGTTCAGAACATCCATGAACTAGTGATGTGCGATACCACTTAATTCCTATACGATCCAATACCAAGTAATACCCAGGCTGGTATTGCCGATACCAATACTTATATTGAAATATGTATTACTTATGTAATACATATTTTATTTCTAGTTTAATGTGACCTCCCCCCTCCTGTTTCTGTATTTATGAGAGAAATAAGGAGTAGGCTGTAGCCTTACCAATTCAAAATAATAGCTGCATAATGACAAGACAAACTACTGTCATATTCTTTAATTATAATAAAAATATCCTGCTCAGAACTGCCGCTTCATAACATCATCATATTATTGTGACTTAATAGGGTGACCAGACCAGCAACAGAAAGTTTTATATTTTACAGTTTTCTTATGGAATTTCATCACTAAATCCACTTCTGAGAAGTTTTGAGGTCAGAAATCAGCTGTGTAGATTTCAAATATTGACAGTTTTCTGAGAAGTGAACGGAACAAAAATGTGCTTGAATATTTTCGGAGTTGAGGAGCTCCGCAAGTGGCAGCGGGGGAAGCCTGCTGTGACCCGCGGGAGGAGCGTGTGAGGCCGGCCAGCCGCCCGCTCACAGAGCCCTCTGCTCCCGGCATCACACAGACCGCTGCAGCAACAACGGCAGAGGAAAACACAGCTGGAAGGTTTTTATACACTTATCTGTCTTTACATTCTGAGGAATGTTGAAACGTTTTAACTTAAAAAAGAGAAAGCTGTGTGGATCGCTGGTGTGTGTGTCGCATTGAACATTACGTCGTGGTAATGTGGCATCGCTATGACGACAAGCTACGTACTATCTCTGGGTACTGTCTGCAATGGAAAACAGAGCAGGGCCGAGTAGAGTCGAGTCTATGGATTTGCGCTATGGTAGCATTTTTCAACAAGGCAGCATAGATCGTCAGAACACCGGCAACAGTTCAACGTTTAGTCCTGATGGTAAGATGTGGAACAATGATGTTGTGGACTTGAGTAACTTACACCATCTGCTAGGTTACGGTCGCAGTCTGAAGCGGCTTTGATTTGGATCACAGTACCTTGTTTCTTACGACCCGCCCTTCTCTGCTTCTGATTGGCTAGTAGTCCTTACCTGGAAACTGCGCATGGTCAACTCCCAACAAAGATTTTTTGCAAGTAAGATGCATCACTCTGTAGCTCAAGAGCGGAGCGTACAACACACAGGGTGAAAAGAGGAGCTGCAGCAATGTGCAGTATGAGAAAAATATGGTGTTTTTTGAAAATTAAACCATGTAAACCTGTTCTGGTACAACCCCTAAATAAAATTCTGAACCTGAAAATGAGCAGACTACCACCTCTTTGATCTTAGATGTTTAGCAAAGTTTGCGGTGTTGCCAAAGTATTTCACACAGACATTATTACCTCCACAGCTAAAATACAGCAGTGATTCTTGAGATCTGGGACAAAACATGTCCACCAGATGAAACACAGTTTGTGGGTAAAAAATGTAGTCAATATTAGACATTCGCTTAACCAGAAGACTAACAAGGATAATAAAAGCACAACTAAATATTATTTCATGTTGTTTTAGAAATGTTTTTAATTTTAAATGATATGAGTGACCAGTGTCTGTAAAAACCCTTGTCTGGAAGCAGGTGTCATTACATTAAAATAGCTTAAAAACAACAAGTAATTTTAAATCCAATGTTATATTTACAATGTGTAAGTTGTTCAGTAATTTATTTAATGAGCATCAAAAGTTACAACTGAAAAAATGATTTTAATGTAGTTTTAAGACGATTTAAATTGTGTCCTGGGTTTTTGTCAACAACGTCAGAACCTTTTTTTAAATAAAAAAAAATCTGGAATTATTGAGGGCAGCTAAAACTCTGGGGACCCCTTTATCACTTCCTTGTTCTTTCAAATGCCATGAGACCACTCAAGTTTTTTAAATTCTTTAAATTTTATACCTACTTGTTAGTACGCTGCATGTCACAACCACAGTGTATAACACCATAAAAAATTTAATGTAAGATTTGTATGATATTTTCTGTTATAAATGCTCAATTTAGGTAAAGTATAAAGGTTACAAGCAATGAATGATAAACAAGATGGCTCCTGTGAGAAGCACGTGTTATGAGAGGAAACCTGGTATTTTGTCAACTCCGTCAGATGTCAACACCATCAGGATTCGTGTCTGACGGTGTTGACTCTTTCTGAGACGGTGTTGACAGATTCCATTATGTGCATCATTCCTCATTTTAGTGTAGTTTACTTCAATGATATTACATACGAAACATTTGATATTACTGTTGCTCAGTTTTATGTGTTGAATTTCAACCAATTGCCATATAGGTTTATGTTTTGAATTGAATCTCATTTTCATAGCCTCTCGAGTACTTGATATGTATTAAGGCGTTGCTTATGATTACCCATCACTGGCAGCTTATGCTTATCCATCAGAAAAGTATATTGACCACTTAATGGTATGCATTTCAGGGTAGAATGGCTAGGGAGAAGCTCTCAGTGGAGGAACGAAAGAGAAGGAACAGGGAATATCAAAAAAAAAAGGCGAAAACAGATTGATAGCCAGCCTGAACTGAAAGAAGAGTTGCTGGGAAAGGAGAGGGAAAGATGGAGAAATAGGGTGAAGGAGGGCAAAATAAAAAACATCAGTGATTTGGAAGAAAGAGAAAAGAGGTATAAGAGAAGGTTTTGGAAACAAGCACAGAGAGAGTCAAGAGAACGCACGAACAAAGCACAGGAAGGCCATCATCTAGACACCCCACCACAGAGTCCTTTGGACATCAGTTTTGAGGAGCCAAGCTAGTTGCTGGTGAAAGGGAAAGACGCAAAACTAGAAAAAGACACTCTAGAGAAAAAATGACTTGAACGTGGAAAACCTCGGACAAAAACAGAGATGATGGTTCAAGGGAGCCAACTCAGAAATCCTTTAACCAAAAGATCACTGCTCTTCCACCATGCAGTGACTGCAGAGCTGAGAAGAAATGCTCCTCGCACCGACAGAAGAGGCAAACTTGCATCCCAGCATCCAAAACTGTCTTTGTCTGGCCGAATTCTCAAGAAGTATCGCCTTATCCACAGGGTTCATGAGTTTGGTCTGACTTATAAAACACTGACAGAAAAAATACCAAAACAAAGGAAGCCTAGATTCCTCCAGACAATATCCCTAAATGTTCACAGCTTTTTGGAAAACAATGCAAGGATGACAACAGACAACCAAGACACCATTACCAGGAAAAAAGTAAAACATCAAAGGATGATTCTGACCGACACGATGCAAAACCTTCACATTGCACTTATCCAGCAAAACCCAAACATTAGACTTAGTTACTCGTCCTTCTCCAAGAGCCTCGGACAGAAAGACATGTCAGGTTCCGTACCATGAGAATGCAACACTGATGCTTGAGGTCCTGAGGTCATTCAATGCTTTGACAACCAGCAAACTTGAAGAGAGTTTCCAACTTGTATGTTGTTCTCCAGCAAACGAATCTTGTCTTTTACGTACCTGCACCCGATGTCTGAATAAATGTTCAGTTCTTTCTCCAGAGCAAGGGAAAACACAAGTGGAGTGGAAGCAGTGGAAGCGTATTGAGGAGCGCACAGAAGATGGACACACCAAACTTGTGAAACACACTGGCACTCTCTCAGAGCTTATGATTCTCTACCAAGACAAACTAAGAAATGAGACAACCACCCATGTCCACTCAGTTCAAAATCAAACCAAGGAGTACAGGAACATGATAAAAAATTGTGATGAAACCACTGTTATTGTTCATGTTGACTTCTCTGAGGCCTGGAAATGTAAATTCAGCTCAGAAGTACAATCCTGTCACTATGGGCAAAATCTCCCACAGCTCACACTTCATACGGGCATGTTCTACACCAAGCATGAAAAGGCAGGATTCTGCACGGTGTCAGAGTCCAAGCGCCAGGATGCTGCAGCCATCTGGACCTATATTCAGGATCAAATCCTGAAAGCCATTCATGCAAGATTTCCAAAGATTAACACTGTTCACTTTTGGTCAGATGGTCCAAGCAAACAGTATAAAAATAAGAAGAACTTTCATCTTCTCTGTGCTGTCCCTCCCAAACTGGGATTCAAGAATGCAATGTGGAATTTCTTTCCTACATCACATGGCAAGGGTGCCCCAGACGGCATTGGGGCAACAGTTAAGAGGTGTGCAGACAGTATTGTGCTGAGAGGTCGGGACATTGTGGATGGCTTAGCATTTTATGAGATGGTGTCCAGCAGCCTAAGTGGTGTCAAGCTACAATACGTTACCAGTGATGATTTTCAGTCCTATGACACTATTCTCATGCCACCCCTGAAATCCATCCCTGGAACAAGGAAGATTCATCAAGTTGTAGCTCAAGGGAACATCATCCATTGTAGAAACATTTCATGGTTTTGCAGTGAGCCCCAGATTTGCCAGTGTTTCAGTCCTGTTACTCACACTTTGGATGGCATCCCTCAGGACCCAGATGAAGGACCCAGACAGAGTCCTCTGGCGATGCTGATGGAGGCAATGGAGAAAGAGCCTAGCAGAGAACCTGAGGGCACAACAACTGGGATAGGCCCCGCTGATACTCAGAGTGGAGACTGGCTTGTTGTCATGTACGTGCAGAACTGGGCAACGAGCATCAAGATGTTCAAGTTGAATTTTTTCACCCTCATGGGCCAAATGTTTATTTTCAGGAAAAACAAGGACAGCAGGATGTCTGCTTTGTGCCATTTACAGATATTGTAGTCAAGCTGAATGAGCCATCATCACCCATCCGTACAAGCAGCACCAGGGAGATATACAACATATCAGCAGAGGTCATGGATTTCATAGAAGAGGAACACTTGAATTGTCTGTTGCCTGGTGTTTAAACTCCATCGACTGCCTTGAGAAGTTTTTTATGACAGTTTAGCAATATTTTAAAGGTTTAGCTGTCATTTTGTCTATGGATGATTTGAATTAGTTTATATGCTTTATAAGGAGCATATATTTGAAGATGTTGTGGACTTGGGGGTTAATTTCTTTTTTTATTGCCTGTAAAGTCCCTCTACTCCTATGACATGAAAAATTGGTTATATAATGTGTTTTTTTCATATCTTGCAATGTTACGATATTTGTGAGAGTTCATTGTTCCTTTTGAATGAAATATTTTTACGTTTGTCACCACCGTCAGTTTTGTGTCAACACCATTAATGCCTTGTCAACTCCGTCAGATTGAAATATTGTTTGTTTTTAAAAAAAAAGATGAGCTGTTTTGTTCCTTCAAGAATATTTGTTAATAAAATGGTTGCATTGTTCATTATTGAAATTAAATGATGAATTGATAAATCCATACAACCTAAACTGCAATCATTAAACATTGACTAATCTAACTTTTAAAAGGTGATATGATTCATTTAAAAACATGTTTATGTGATTAAGACAATTAAAAACCGCTAAGAGTCTTACTTAATACTTGTGATAATTTAATTAATTATCACAGGTATTAATTAAATTAATTTTATAGACATTTCTATGTGTCTGACGGTGTTGACAAAAATCCAGTGCTGATCCCGTAAACCTCTAATTTATAAAAATAAATTGTTATTGGTTGTTCCAAAACAACGTTACATAGCCAAACCCTCATTTAACAAATATGTATACACTGTTTTTTAAAATAATGAAGATTTTTTTAGAAAATCAAAACCTGTTTTGTCCCCGATCTCAAGAATCACTGACAGCCAGATGTGACTGTTTTTACAGTCAGCCAGAGTCAGTATTCAATGGTGGGAAATGTAAAGGGCTGCAGCGGCTCACTTCAAAGAAGCTCCGTCACAGAGCCGTAGCGCAAGCATGACTTTGAAAAGTAGTTCCTATCAACCGAGTATAATTAGACCATCCTGGTGACAGTAAGATACTTATGATAAAACACAGACTCACTCCAAATGACTGAATTACATTAATATTGATCCTTTAATATGAGTATCGATCCTAGAGCAGGAAACGCTGGAACCCGTTACGACATACCTTATACAGATTGTGGTTAAAAATTATTAATAGTCCAGTGTTCAGTGGTGCTGGTTGGTGCCTGGTTTAATTTGATTTCAGTGCCTCCAGAAATAAAATACTGAGTAGGTAAATTTCCCAGACTGTGCAAAGAATTAGAATAATTTTATAAATGGAAATGCATCACACCAACATTTGTACCTAAGTAAATCACAGCTAATTCTCTAGAGTAAAGATTCTGTTTTGAAACAGCTATTTATGAGGTTAAGAGTAAAAACACATGAACAAGACATTTTACAAATTACAAATAATATTACTCGCTTCATGAAGATATAATTTATTGCAGGGCTGTTTTACTGGACTGCAACAGTTTTAGCTTGGTGTACCTTATTAACAGAAACTAGTATTTAATGTGCATGGAAATTCTCTCCAACTAAAGCTAATGCCACTTTTTAGTCACAGGGTGGCTCACAATACAAGGAGAATTTGGTCTTTTCTTTTTTTTTTTTTTTTTTTTTTCTCCCTATTCTATGTTGTGGTGCATTAAAAACCCGTGAAGAGATAAGGGGGGAATTATTGCAGTAGTGATGATAATGACACTTAATTCCAATACAGCATTGACAACGGCAATATTGATGATTATAATAATAATGGTAATAATGATATTAATAATAAATGACAATGATGATGGCAGTGGTGACCGCAATGGTGAAAGCAGAAGACAGCAACATCAGCAATTACAACAATGAAAAAATAACAGTGAAAATAGCAACGATAACAATAACAGTAAAGATAGTAATAACAATGATGACATGAACAAGTTCAAACAACTAAATGCATTAATTTTCGTGGGTTGATTAAGAAGGTGGGAGGAGTTGGAGTTGAAAACCGAGAAAGGGTTCACAGCTGTAAGAGGTCAGAAAGTGTTGGGCGGCAGGAGTCAGTTTTAGATGCGTAATTATGAAGGGGAGATGCATATTCCATTGCAATGAAGTCTGTTATAAGATTTTTCCAAATGTTAATGTGTAATTTATTTCTAGTTTTCCAGTTCATGAGGATAGTTTTCTTGGCGATGGTTAGAGCTATGAGGAGTATTTTAGAGTTTATAGTTTTATCAGTGATTATTGTGAGGTCTCCCAGCAAGCAAAGAGAAGGCGACATTGGGATGTGGCAGCCAACTATAGTGGATAGTGACTGTGTGACCTCTTCCCAAAAGTGTTTGATTGGAGTGCAGTGCCAGGTTGCATGGATGTATGTATCTGTAGAATTTTGATTGCAATGTGTGCAAACTTCTGATGTGAAACCCATTTTAGCTAATCTATTGCCCGTGTAATGTGTTCTATGAAGTATTTTGTATTGTATTAACTGAAGATTTGCATTTTTGGACATGAGATGGATGTTTTTACAGATTTGGGTCCAGAAGCTGGCATCAGGAGCTATTGAAAGATCGTTTTCCCATTTTATTGTTGGTAAGTATATGGTCTGAAGTTGGTTTGAAATCATTTTGTATATTTTAGAGAGAAGTTTCTTTGGGGAGGAAATGTTGACCAAGTCTGATATTGCCGCTGGAAGTTCTAAAGTTGTGTCTCTGATGTTTATTTTTGTCAGAACAGAAGATTTGATTTGTAGGTATTTTAAGAATTCGTTGCTCCCGATGCCATACTCCTGGGCTAGTTGCGGAAATGGTCTAAATGTGTTAGATTTGAAAATGTGCTTAATGTGGGTAATACCCCTTTCTGCCCATGTGTGAAAATTCAATGTTTTTTTATTGCTTATAAAGTCACGGTTGTTCCACAGTGGTGTGAAGTTAGATGGAACTAATTTAGAATTTGTGATATGGTGAAATTTCCACCAGGCTGTCAGAGTGGAAGCTATAGTTACTGCATTAAAACATGTGTGTTGTTTGATTGATTTGGTGAGGAACGGTATGTCAGCTATATTTAATTCTTTGCATAGTGATTGTTCTATATCTAGCCATATAATATCGGATTGGGTGGGGTGAATCCATTTGTATATGTATTGCAGTTGGTTAGCCATTGAGTAATATTGGAAATTTGGTGCTTCTAGTCCTCCTTGAACCTTACTTTTTTGTAGTGTAGTGAGTTTTATCCTTGGCGTTTTATTTTTCCAGTAGAAGTGAGTGATAATGGAGTCTAGTGATTTAAACCAGGTGAGTGTAGGGTGGGTTGGAATCATTGAGAATAGATAATTAATTTTCGGTAAAATCGTCATTTTTATTGCTGCTATCCTGCCGATTATGGAGATTGGAAGGTTGAGCCATCGAAGCAAATCGTCTTTTTTTTTTAGCAGTGGTGTGAAGTTGAGTGTTACCAACTCTGACAGTCTGGAGGAGATCTTAATGCCTAAGTAAGTGATGTGATCATGACATATAGGTATAGGTGTTTGGTGGGGTGCCACATCCCATTTGGTTTTATGTAGAGGGAGGATGAAAGATTTGTTCCAGTTTATTGCATAATCTGATATTTTTGAGAAGGACTGGATTGTTTTAATTACTTCTTGAGTGGATGTTAGGGGTTCTTGTATATATAGTAGGATATCATCTGCATAAAGTGAGATTTTATGTGTTTGTTGTGGTGTTTCAATACCTTTGATTGCTGGGTTTTGGCGGATAGCTGCTGCTAAAGGTTCAATAAAAATCGTGAATAGGGATGGAGAGAGTGGACATCCCTGCCTCGTCCCCCTGTGCAGTGTGAAGCTTTGTGATGTTAGTCCATTGGTTGTGACTGTGGCCGATGGTGATGTGTATAAAATCTTGATCCAATTAATAAATGACTCTCCAAAGCCGAATTTTTGTAACATGGTGAATAGAAATTTCCAGTTGACCCTATCAAAAGCTTTTTCGGCGTCTAATGTGGCAATGAGAGTATCTTTCTTTTGTACTGATGAGTAATGCATTAGATTGAATAATCTGCGGGTGTTATTGGATGCATATCTACCTTTTATAAAGCCGGTCTGATCAGGATGGATTATAAACGGTATAATTTGTTCAATTCTATGGGCTAGTGTTTTGCTAATCATTTTTATGTCGACATTTATAAGTGAGATAGGGCGATAGTTAGATGCGAAGGTGTGGTCTTTGTTAGGTTTAGGAATAAGTGATATAAGTGCTGTATTCATGTGGGATGGGAACTTTGCGTTATGTTTTATTTCTGTTATTGTTCTGCTGAATAGTGGGTATACGGTTGACCAAAAATGTTCGTAGAACTCAGCAGGGAAGCCATCTGGACCTGGTGCTTTATTTTTTTGCATGCTTTTCAATGCGGAGTGAAGTTCTTTTTCTGTGATTGGTAATTCTAGTGTGTTTACTTGTTCCATGTTGAGTTTGGGTAGAATAGTGTTATCGAGGAATTGGGTTATGTCTTCTTGGTTTGGGTCCAGATCCGATGAGTATAATTTTATATAGTAATCTTGAAATATCTTGTTTATCTCAACTGGTGAATTGGTTAGCTTCCCTGCCGAGTTTCTGATGGAGGTTATAGCTGTTCTTTCTTTATTTCTTTTAATTTGACTGGCTAAATATTTTCCGGATTTATTGCTATGGTGAAAAGTTTCTTGACGGAGCCTGTGAATCAGAAACTGGTTTCTTTTGTTTATTATTTCATTAAGCAAAATTTTCTTCTCTCTAATTTCTATATAGATGCTTTCTGATTGATTATTAGCATGTAAAATTTCTAATTCTTTTATTCTTTCTTCCAGTTGGACTTCTTTTTCTTTGTCCTTTTTTTTTTATGTACTGAATATGATATAATTTTACCCCGTAAAACTACTTTCCATGTTTCCCAGAGCAGTGATGCTGACGACTTTGGAGAGTCATTTATTTCAAGGAAGGATGTCCACTCTCTCTTGAAATAGCTGTCAAATTCTGGATCTTTCAAGAGTGATGTATTAAAACGCCATCTGGTGGGGTGCTTTGGTATTGCAGATGGATTCCATGTGAGAGTTACTGGAGAGTGGTCACTAATAATGATCGGATGTATTTTAGTTTCTAAGATATTAGGTAGGATTGAATTACTGGTTAGAAAGAAATCAAGGCGAGAGTAGGTTTGGTGGACATTAGAATAAAAGGTGTATTCTCTGGCGAGTGGGTGTTGTAGCCTCCAACCATCACCAAGACCAAAATCACTCATGAACTGTTTTATTGTTTTAGAGGACTGCCAAGGTTTTCCTGTATGTTTTGACCTGTCAAATGATGGATTGATTACAGTGTTATAGTCTCCCCCTATAATTATTGGACCGTTGGAAATGTTTGAAAGAGAGGAAAAGAAATTTGCAAAGAAGGCGGAATCATCAGAGTTTGGTCCATAAATGTTGCCAATTGTAATTGGATTATTATTGATTGAAATGTTAATAATGATAAAACGGCCTTCAGGATCTGAAATGGTTGTATGGTGGTTAAACTGTATTTTTTTGTTTATTAAGATGCATACTCCTCTTTGTTTTGAATTATAGTGGGAGGAAAAACAGTGGTTAAAATGTGTAGTTTTTAAGCTGTTTTGTGTATATTGCGACAGGTGTGTTTCCTGTATTAGACATATATCTGCTTGTGTATTTTTTAGGTAATTTAAAACTTTATTTTTTTTTGTTTGTGAACCAACTCCACGAATATTCCAAGTTAAGAATTTCAATTGCATGAACCTATAATGTACATTTCATATTTACCTTGTGTGAGTATATAAGTCTGTGTGTATGGATGTGTGTGTGCATGTGTGTGTATGTGTGTGTGTGTGTGTGTAAATCTATTATACCAAGTGACAAATAAAACAGGGAAACATAGATACCTAAAACCAGCAACAAACATATAAACAGTGTGCAAGGCTATTTAGGTGCATTTAGAATACAATGTGCGTGCGTGATGCAATTGGTTTTATTAAAGAATATGAAGATTATGAATTGAATATAAATTGAGCATAAACGGATTGGAAATGTTACATTGCTAGTTTCAATAGTTAGTAAAGCCAGGGAGTAGTGTCTTTGTCTCTAAACAATTGTCCATCAATATATAATTTATCCACTGTGATGATTGCTTTTTTACCTTGATTGATCATTGTCTTACGGATGGGGAAAAGTAGCTTACGTCTGCGGATGATCTCTTGTGGATATTGGTCGTTGAGTCCGTAATGAGTCCCTTTGAGCTGCCGTCCTTGTCGCTGAACCAGTACTTTTTGCTTGAAATGTTCAAATTTGGCGATGATGGGCCGGGAACGGGTGGAGTTGATGGGTTTCTGTCCTAAACGGTGAACGCGATGGAAAGTGATGTGCTCTACAGTCTCTGGTGTAAGTTTGAGCTGGTTAACCATGAAGTCCTTAACAGATTTTTCGGGGTCTTCGGTGGATGATTCGGGAATGCCGGAGAAGATTAGATTGTCTCTCATACTTCGTGACTGTATATCCAGGATAGTTTCTTGCATGGCTTTGTTCTCAGCGATGACGGAGGTAAGTTGAGTGTTTACAGTGGAAAGTTTTGCAGTGAGTGTGTCCACGGAGCTTTTCAGTGATTTGTTTTCTTCTGTGAGCGAATCGACTTGTTGTTGACTGTATTCCAGGCTATGGCGGATGTTTTGAAATTCTTTGTGCAGTACTTCGATTAGTGAGAGTCTAGAATCCAGGTTAGATAAGCGCTCGTTGATTGATAAAAGTATGTCGGAACAGCAGTTTGTTTCGGTAGGAGTGGATGCTGGTGATGTTGGTGATAACGGTGAATCGGTTGATAAGGGAGAATCCGAAGTGCGTGGTTTTTTGGCTTTGCGTGATCGGCCCATTGTACAAAGTCTGTTGAAGTGATGGTCAATGTAATCCTCCAGTTGGTCCAGGTCCGAATTGAAATCCAGGTTTTTGAATTAGGATGTTACGGATAAGTTAATCTTTTTCTAGCAGCGGCGCGCTGCCATGTTTAATTTTCGCACCCAACGCACACACACACACTACGTCAATACGTCATACGTATACCCGAGAATTTGGTCTTTTCTATATGTTGTCTTTACTTCTGTTTTTTTTTAACACATTTACAACTTGTGAACGTCTCGGGTTACGTATGTAACCCTTGTTCCCCGAGAAGGGGAACGAGACACTGCATCGGTGACGACACTATGGGAACGCCTCTGGGCGTGGCAGGGCTGAAATCATGAATGAAACTACTCCAATCCTATTGCCGTTGCTAGAACGGTAGCGTGTGACGGCATAAATGGAGGCGTATATAAGCACACCGGCACACCGGACACATTAGCTCACTATGAAGCAAGGCACTCCATGCGGGGCGAGGTGTGGCCGACTGACGCAGTGTCTCGTTCCCCTTCTCAGGGAACAAGGGTTACATACGTAACCCGAGACATTTTCCTTCAAGGGAACTCAAACTGCGTTGGTGACGACACTATGGGAACGAAAATACCCACTATTCCACGCCGAAGCCTCCGCCTGCCCCCCAGCGTGCAGCAACCTGTAGGTACGACTAGGAGGAGAGTGCACGGGTGCTGAAGGAAGGTCCAGACTGTAAAACCGGATGAAAGTGTGAGGAGTGGCCCAGCCAGCTGCCTCACACAAATCCTGCAGCGAACGAGGAGGGCCCTAGAGGCCGCCATGCCTCGAGTAGAGTGCGCCCTTACGGCCAGAGGTGAAGGTAACCTGATAGGCCAGGGAAATAGTCTGAGCAATCCAGTTGCTGATCGTGTGTTTAGAAGCGGGGAGCCCAGCCTTGGGGGACTGGTATGCCGTGACCCGAAGGCGAACCTCAGGAACTTCCTGTGAGAGGGACGGATGGAGATGTGGAAATATGCGTCTCGTAGATCTATCGTGACAAACCAATCCTCGGATTGGATGTGACTGATGATGGCGGGGATGGTGAGCATCCTGAACCTGAATCTTCTCAGAGATTGGTTCAGGGGCCGCAGTCCTCCGTCCTTCTTGGGAACTATGAAGTACCGGCTGTAGAACCCGGACTCCCTGACTGGCGGGGAAATGAGTTTTATGGCCCCTTTCTCCAGCAGAGAGCGAACTTCTTGTCCCAACACCTGGCTCTGCTCTGAGTCCACTGCAGTCCAGACCACCCTGTTGAATTTGGGGGGGCGGACCCGGAACTGCAGCCTGTAGCCCTCCATGACGGTGCGCAGGACCCACGGGGGAAATGTTGGCAAGGCTCCGCCAAGCTCCTCACTGAACAGGCCAGTAGGAGAGAGAAGCACATCCAGGAGAAAAACCTTCTCCTTCCCCTGGATGCCCGAGAGGTTGAGCCACAGATGGCGCTCCGTAGCCACCAATGCTGCCATGGAGCAGCCAATGCTTGGTAACACGGAGCGTTTAAGTCCGTAGCTCTACGGAGCTCAGTCAGGTCCTCCTCAGAGGGACCTCCCCCTAGGTCATAGTCTTGAGAAGATCGGCCCGGTACGCCTGCAAGATGATAGTGTGCAGGCTTGCACCAGCTAGACCCGCTGCCATGTAGGCCTTGCCCACCAAAGCGGATGTTTCATCCGACACAGCTTGGTGGGGAGCGCCGACATCTGAAGGAACGAAGTGAGGGTGGGAGAAAGATAGCTCGCGAGCGCTTCCTCCCCCGAAGGCATCGTTCCATAGCCGTGCTGCTTAGTTTCTGTCACGCTGCTGTAGTCCAACAGAGGGGACACAGTCAGCCGTGCAGAGCAGCTTTTTTTTTTTTTTTTGGTCTGTTTCATGATTTACATAACTCATTGTGCAAATCAGGAAAGAATGCGGGGGGGGGCGCTGGGGCTGCAGAAAAGCTCATAGAGGTTACTGCTGGCCCGCGGTTCCTGCCCCGCCTCTCATAGCTGGGCGCGGTCTGATGACGTCGGCCCGGCTCCCGGAAGTCATCCTCCATGATGCTAAGCACATCTAGCTCCTCAGAATCAGACTGTGCAAGCCTTTCAGCTTGCTCCGCCCTCGGGACGTCCGCCCGAACCCCTTGGTCCCTCTGCTCCTCCCACGGGACGTCCGCCCGAACTCCCTGGCCCCTCTGCTCCTCCCACGGGACGTCCGCCCGAACTCCCTGGCCCCTCTGCTCCTCCCACGGGACGTCCGCCCGAACTCCGTACTCTCTGGTCCCCCAGCTCCACCCTCTGGCACCCCGTCTGTACTCTCTGGTCCCCCAGCTCCACCCTGTGGCACCCTGTCTAGCCCTGAGTTTTCAGTTCAGCCCTGCCCGTTCCCCTAACCCTTCCCTGTCCTGAAGCCCTCCCTGAATTCCCAGTTTGGTCTTGGTTTTGGACCCTGGACCCCCATCAGCCGGACCCCAGTACGACTTCCTCCCCCCTGTGTTCGTCTGCCAAACCCCTTGTCCGATAGGAAGGCCGCCGGGAGGCATCCATTGAGGAGGGGGCCCTGTTGTGGTGGCAGCCCGGCTGACGGTGAGTGTCCTGGTTCTTTCTACTTTTTATCAGTTTTTCTGCTTTTTTCCTTGGTTTCCTGTTCCCTCCCTGCCTCTCTGTGTTTTCTCCCACGTGTGCTCTCTCTCCCTCTGCTCCTGAGCCCAGCCAACTACCTGCACCTGCAACTCATCATCCAGCTCGTCAGCCTGCCACACCTGCCAGTAATCAACCTCATCCCAGCCGGTATTTCAACCCCGGTTCTCCACACCATCCTCGCTTGATCGTCGTTGCTCCATACCTGGTGCCACTTCTGTGTTCAGGCTTCCACGTTTCTTGTTTTTTCAAACTTACCCTGTGCCTTGTCTTTGTCTCCCCCTAACCTTGTCTCTCTGTCTGTTTCCCTCCCAGGTACACTCACCCTCGTCCTACGTTCGGCTGGGCTCATCCACTGGCCCACTCCCCTTCGGACTTCCCTCTCGGCGTCCTCCCTGTTCCCCTGCCTCTCCTCGCTTCCTTGGCCCCTGTGTTCCCCGGCTCCCTGGCCCCCTGTCTCCTTGGTTCCCCGTGCCAGTACTTCCCAGACGTCCTCTCCCTCCACTCCAGTCCCTCTCACCCTTTTTTCCCCCAATAAACCTCCTTCCCTCTGAGTGCTGCATTTGGGTCCTCTCTGTCCACCCCACCACACCCCGTAACAAAATATTTTCTATTAATAAAATCTTGAGAATTGTACAGCTTTGGTTTGCTCTTGAGTCTTTTCTAGTTTAAAATGTTGTTTCATTTTGACCATACCCATTTGGTGCATCCACACATTTTAAAAAGTAACAATCTTGTGTTTGTGTTATTGTTAATTGTAATTTATAAATATTATATAATACATTAATAGTTATATATAAAACATGTTTAACCATAAATGCACTGCATCTGTTCAATATATAAATGATTACAACTGCATTAAATGTGATTAATTTTATTGTCAACTTAATGAGGCTGTATAAAATGTGTAAATACCCCATTCTTCAGGACACAACACATAAAGGTAAGGACTGCATAATGTGCCTGCCTTAGGCCCAGCAACCTGCCTGTAAGCTGTATGGTATGCTTAGTAATATAGGGTCACAATATCTACAGCTAAAGCTGATGACAATATCATTATTGTTGGTGTGATATAAGTAGTGGTGATGTACATACAATGTTGTGTTTCCTATAGTCTACATAAGCAGAAATAACTCAGAATCCATTTTAATCTCTCCAGTTTACTATTTATCCTCTTAGTGAAGTTCATAACAGGTCAACTTTACATGCAGAAGATCAAGTTTTCGATTTTACGTAACTGTAGAGTAAATAGCACAGTTCAACAGAGTAATAGAACCCCCCCTAAAGTTAGGGCACCATAAAACGTAGTGGGAGATATCGTGTGCAGTGTGTGACAGGACCATCGACTTTATGATTGATAACAACTGATACTCGCACATTAGTTTCTATCATGGGTAAGTAATAGCTACACCTGCCAAACAGTAAAGTGTACTAAACTTTACAGTGTAGTGATGTTAACACAGAAAATCATAAGCGAACACTCCAGCCGGTCAGTTTTTGGTTGTCATGGTAATGTATTACGTCCGACTATTAACCACACCCCCATTCTCTGTTTGAGAAAGAACGTTACCCAAAAACGGCAGTTAAAACTGGCTGGAGGGGGGCTTTAAAGGACTACTTTAGTTTAGTTTTGAGAAATGTGCTTATTTGCATTCTTGTCAAGAGTTAGATTAGACAATCTGTTCTCAGAAAATATCTGAAGGGTAAATACAAAGTAACAGCCAGAAGCAAGTTAGGTTAGCTTATTGTAAAGACTTGGAACTGGTGGAAATGCATTATTTCTTCCCCACCAGCTTTGCACAGCACTGCCTGGGATTGGCTAGTGTTGTCTCCATTGGTCTGGATAGTTGACAGTAGAATAAGCCAATCAGAGGCAGAGTAGGGGCAGGACATGGCTCAAAGCTGATGGGGGGGATAAGATGGTGGTAACAGCCTGTCTCTGTCCACACATAAGAAACCCCACTTCACTATACCTCTATCACTGTATCACTAATCGACACTTTATATTTTATTCACAGTTTTGTTTAATCTACAAACACAAAATAGTTACAAGCAGTTGTGTAATGAACTATATACTGGCTCCGACCTGGAAACAGCAGAGACATCAGGAAAGCTACTGTTTCCACAGCCAACAATCATTTTTACACTTCAGCTTTTGTACACATTAAACAAACAAGGTATTTACTGGAGATTAATTTAAGGCAGTGTTCAGCCCAAAAACAGCACTGCGTTCAAAAACTTGGTGGTGCATGTTAAACCTTGAAATATCACCCAGGCAGGCTGGTTGGAGTCAAAGATTCATGCGTTTTAGGCTAATTAGATATCAAAACACTGTATAACTGTTTATAATACTATGAGGAAGGATAAATATTTTATCTTGCATGACAACAACAATAATAATGTAACAGTCAAGTTCCAGAGTCCACCAGAAATGTGTACTTGCACATATCTTGTGTTGCATGACGTTAAGACTTAAACTTTTTAGCCAGCAGACCCTGCAGTGTTTTCTGAAGCCCTCTGCTTTGACTCCCAACCCCCTGCGTCGACGCAGTGGTCTCAATCAAATTAATAAGCATGGCTGTGTTTTTTAAAGTAGTGCTAATGTCAGTTTGAACGCTGCCTAAGAATGCTGTGTGATTTCAGATTGTTTTAAATATATATAACAATTACACGGGAGCAACATCTCCAATGCTATCTGGCATAAAGATTCATCTCTTTCCAATTAATCCTCCTGTCGACATCATCATGGAACATGTGGGCAAGGATGTCCCATGTGGCACGTGTTGTGTTGTGGCCTCTCTGTCTTCCAGGGAGGAAATCTAAATGGTTTTACAAGTGCAAGAAATATCCATTTTTAATTATTTATTTTTTCATCAGTTGTGGTATAAATCTAGTGTTAATTTTAATAATTTTTTTCTTCCCAAGACCTTGGAAACCAAGTTTACAAATCAGCCTGAACCCAAGGAATATGTATGTTTTGTAGGGCTGTGGAAAATAATTGATTTTTAGATGCATTGCGATGCGGACTTGGACAATTATGAATCGATTCACAAATGTCAATAATCGATTATCTAGAGCAGAGGTCACTAATAGGCCGACTGCGGTCCGGATCCGGACCCAGCCGCTGTCCTCTCCGGACCGCCGACCTACAGCAGATTTATTATTGAGAGTACTACCTCGTGACGGAGCGTTTCTATTTAACCCAGCACACAGAGCTTTTCTAGCATTTACTGTACTGGTTTAGAGGACCAGGAAACTCAGAGACCCATCGCATGTCCTCCAGTAGTCTCATGTGACGCTACTCAGCCAATCAAATCTGTGCATTCCGATGCTTGCGAGTCGAGTCCGCCAGATTCATCAGAGTAGTTTTTTTGGAAATACACGCGAATTGAGGAGACGAAAGGGAAAAGAACTTTCACATGGCTCCCATGGGCAGTTCAAAACCAGAATATCTCATAGATCTCCAATGCTAGCTGGCAGGACGAACTAGAGCTCACGTTTCTCACTGAACAAGAGAAAGTAGGAGTTGTAGCTCTATAAGAGGGAATGAAAGAGAAGAGGAGGTATTACAGCTGTTCATTTGTTAGGATGTGTTGAGTGTTTATTATAAAATTGGTTAAGACTACACTTCATCACTTCAAGCTACACTTTTTATTTAAATTCTTCTAAAAAGTAGGCACGTTATTTTTGTTTACTTAAATTCAGAATTTATTATTAGAGTAGTTATTATTTATTATCCCTCCAGTTTGATGTGAAAACTTAAATATATTTGAAATATTATTTGATTTTACAGTCTGTTGTTGACTAAAAACATATGTTGATACAACTATACGTTATGGAACTGAATGATAACGCAAGTTAGTCATTTTGATGTTCCGGACCTTTGCTTCGGGAAATTTTCTTTGAATTCTAATTGAATACCCCTGATCTAGAGGTTAATTGATAACATTGATACTAGTAGAAAAAGTCTCATTCTGTTGCAGTTGTTGAGCTAAATTAACATTCAGTCAAATGAATGTACAGTGTTACTTAGTGATATTTATTTTAGAGCAAACTGCAGTGTTGGGTTGAAGCCTGCTTCACCACAAAAAGTACACAAACCAAACAAGTTTCATTTTGGTCAAGTTAAATCATTGAATCAACTTTTTTTTTTTTACTGGCAACTGATAGGACTTGAGGTTTCTCTTTTTAAACAGCGACATGGAAGGCTAAAAGTGGGATGGCGCTATCTGAATTTTTGTACACTGAGCTAGAGAGGTTTCGAGCTTACATTGTGACTTACTAAGGACATTGACTGAGCTTAGGCACTCGGTACGTTGAAATAATTTTTCACACTAAAGAATAATGTTCACTCACACGTGCACTCAAAATGCTCATACTGTTGAGCCCTGTGGTTATTTCCTTTCTTACATCAAAACGAAAAATATGTAAATTTATTAAAGTCAATAAATGAGTGGACCATTGCAGGATTTGACAAAATAGTCAGCTAAATTAGTCTGTTACTTACTTTACTCAGGTGGCAGTAAAGGGTGAGAAGCAGGCAGTGCCCAAATCAGACTGGCGCCACTTATGAACTGTATGCTGCAACAGAGCACAGAATAATGCAAACAAGTTAGATGTGAGACTTTTAAGACTTTTATTAATGCCACTCGGAATTCAATTTAAGACCAATTTTACAATAACCAAAGTTGAAGAAAAGAAAAATGCCAAAAAAACAAAACAAAATATGAGCTGACATCAATTTTGTTAGCTAACGGTTACTTTGGCTTTAGGGAACTTTGCCTAATTGTTATCTTGGGTTTTAGTTCAATGGCTTCAGAAGCAGACAAGGGTCAGGTTAGACGTGGGAATATTGCACCAAAGTCGAGGCTCTCTCTAGGCTGGCAGGCAGCGTATCCAAACACGGCAGAGGTCACAATGGGTTGATTGCCGCCCCAGGTGCTGGAGGTGGTAAGCTGGAAACAGACTAAAGCCTAGTCCACACATACGTGGGAATTTTCATAAGTTTCATTCATTTAAAAGAAAACGGTCTACATGAAAATGCAAATGGCAACAACCATGTATTTTTTTTTGCATTTGGCCTACATGTGTTATTGTCACATAGGCTACATTCACACTGCAGGCTTTAATGCTCAAAAACATAAACCAAAAAAAACATTTTTCTAAATTTTTTTTGTTCAACAGTTGCAAGTGCAAAATCTGCACTTGCTAAGATTTAAAATCTTAGATTTAGACATGTTAGAATGATTATTTTGTTTTAAAAGTTATTTACTGGTTTTTAGTCTTTGCATTCATGTCAATCTTAAAGTGATCATGTACATGTCTTTTTTTGTCTCAGCTAGTCTGGGGATCTTAAAATTGAGTTAATGAATGTTAAAATAAGTTATCATAGTTCTATCTGTCATCAAAAATCTCACCAAAATAAAAGTTGTATTTAGATTCTGTAACAACCTCAGATTACTTGAATAACACATAAAGCATCTGTTGAAAATATAATTTATTAAATAGAATGCCTCAGACTTATACAAACACATGCACAAACATCCTGGAAAACTTTACCTCAACCACAACTTATGATCAAATACAGAGGGTGCGTATGTTTAATGTGGCAAAAGAATGAGTTAAAAACTCTGAAGTCTTGCTCATTTATGTGGCTTAGGAGCACTTTCAGACTTAAAGCAACAGAGACGAAACAGACAATACTCCACAATATCTCCATACCTCCATGATGCACCGTTTGCGCGCTGTGTTGCCGCCTGATATGACCATGAGCCTGAGGGACGATGGGAAAGTTTTCATGGTTCATGAATGATTTTAAATTGTTCTTTTCATCACTGGAAAAAGTAAAATCTAGCAAAATTGTAAGAAAGATGTGTATAGATATATCCAGGTAATTATTTTATAAATCTCCCCTGGTACACTGTATTTCATTAATATTTGCTGATTAGCTTAGCAGCGTTAGCGTCTGTTTTTGTATCTGTCATCACGGGATCGGTAATGTAGCACACTGTTGGATAAAAACGCCATGCTGCGCCGTGGACAACTATAGTGAGAGAAGTGAGTAAAATTATAGCAGCTCCCAGCTATTAGTTTATAAAATCAATACACTAGATGCATAAAATCAATGTTCAATCAAAGATGAACATGAAATGTAACTGTCCAAAATAAAAAATTATAATTGCAAAATAATTATTACTGCAAGTAATGCTTCTGATTTCCCCAAATGCATTTTTTAAAATTAAATCAGTTAACATTAATAATAACGTCTGTCTCTGGATCTACTAAAAGTTGTTGTTGTTGACACTTTTATGATTTGAATTAATAGATTTGTCTTGCAATGTATTACTTTTTTGTACAAATTGGTGTAATGCATCCGTTTATTTTCTTTGAGCAATATACATTTCATGGGGCTGTCAGAAGCAGCAACTTAAGTGAAAATGTTGTTGAAAGCATGGTTAATCGCTCAATTTTGCCTTAGCCAGTGAATTTGTTTTAGACATCCTTCTAAAAGGGCTTAGGTTCAATTTCTCTTTAAAGTAAGAATCATTTGGAAAGCGTTATTTTGAAAATCATATTGCAGTAGGTTCCTTTCATGCAGATTAACAATTAGAATGAAAATAATAATTTAAGGTTTGCAAACATTCTGTCTTGGACTATATTGTGTTGGAATTCAGAGACAAAAAAATGACAACAATGTGATTGGGAGCTGAAATGTCTTACCTATAAACATGTATTTGTCTGATCAATTTACAGCTGCCAGTATTGATGAGGAGGCTTTGAAAAGCCTTAGCCGTGATGACCTGAAGGATCTTTTCCCTGGCCCTGAAAATCTTCTCAGGAGAAGGACCCTTTGGAATTTCATCAGTCAAAAGGTAAATTGGGATAACTAATGGGATTATTACTGTCAAATTGCCTTGTATTATTAATACTCTTAATTGTCTTTTTCTTTTTTTATCCCCTGCAATTTTTATAGTGTTTTAAATACTACTGAACAAGATGCCAACACTTGTAGTGGAAGTGGGATTATACCATCAACTAGTGCTGCGCCACCATGCCAGCCTCGCCTTCACCCCTTTATCCCAAACTGCTGACAAAACTATGAAAATGCCAGACCTACCAGAGTATATGGTGTACACAGATTCAGAATTAGAGATGGTGCGCAGCCAGTATATTTTGCATTGCACCGCAATGACAAGGAAAAAGACTGCAAGATGTCAAAGGAGCTATGTTGCAGACTTATAAGAAACACTATCACCAGCATGGTTGCAATCCTGCGTGCTAGTTTCCCCACAGGGAAAGACGTAAAATACCCCTCAAAACTCGAAATGAGAGTGATGTCACAGAAGATGCTGGCACATACTTACATAAGCCTTATGTAAGTATTTTTCCCCTTTAATTACCAACTGTGGGAGGGACAACAAGAAAAACAACTTATCAAACATCATTTCACCACAGCTGACCATCTACACCAAAATGTACAAGCAAGTCCAAAATATAAGGTCCCCAAGGAAGAGGCAAGGATCCATGCCACAACGAGGGGCGTCGAAGAAGTCTCTCTTCTGCACAAACAACAGAGACACCATAATTCTTGAGAGCAATGATGAACTCAGCGAGGACAGTTTCAGTTCAGTTGTGTTCTGGTTTCTGTACGCCAGAGTACTTGTGGAGATTGGCCTGTGTTTTTCTGTTACTTTGCTTATACTTGTTTATAAATTATTTGATTATTTTCCCCAGGAGAAGCGTCTCCACCGCAGCGTATCCACCGCAGGCCTTGCCCAAGACTTGTCGTTGGTAAGCCCACCATTACCCTTTGCCTGTTGTCTATGATGGTAGCTGTCAGAGGGCAAGCCAGAGTCTAAATTTTTGGAGATTGAATAGAAATTCCTAAGCACATCATATATTATTTCTCAGGGTCTATAGTTTTGGATGTTACTGACCACACTTTTTCTCCAGTCTATCAGCTGACACTGTCATTGTCCACACTGATCTTAACAATATCAAAAGCAACCCTGACTCCCTGTTAGTGGTTTACATGTTATTATATGCTGTAAATAAATGTTGACAGTACTCCGGTTGGTTGTGATTCAGTCGAATCAGTTAAGATATATATTGTAAGAATAATGACTGGTTTAAGTTCTTGGTTATAGTTTTTTAATATGGATTTAGGGTTATTTCAAGATGAGCAAACTTGTATCAAGAAACAGCTTAGTACAACCATCTGCCCCAAACTCACTCCTTTCCTCTCTCGCTCTCTCTCCACTGTGTAGCATGCACATAACTCAGAAGAGAGCTCGCGGTCCGGTGGATTTCAGGTGGAAGAAAATGAATTTGTGAGCATATGATAGTGAGGTAGAGAAGAAAGAGAGCCACATGTTTAATTGTGGCTTTTGTGGAGCTTTTTCGTTCCCCGCGGCTCCGTCTGCAGCAGAACTGTGACAACAGCTACTCTAGAATGCCGTCAAAGTCTCATCAATTCCGACCTGAGTGTTCAGACTGAGGTCGCATTTAAAAAGATCCAATCTGTATCAGATTTGGACCACATATAAAAGTGGCCCAGTTCTGAACTGGAAAAGATCAGATTCCATGTGATCCTGTTCACACAGTTACAAAAAGATCAGATCTGAGTCACATGAGCGAAAAAATTGGATTTGGGTCACTTTGGCCTGCAGTCTGAACTAAGTGTATTTGAATATGTGTGCATACTGAGGTCCTTCAACAGCGTTGTTAAGAATTAGGGCCCTAGCTTGCACCTGGTGGAAAGTGCCAAGTGGCCACATAGTTTAAACAGCAAATGCACTTGCACCAAGCTGTGCACCCATAGTTTGTTTGTCTTAATAATTACTGTTTTTTGTCTTAAAATGAGCTTTTAGGCATCTCCTTAGTAGCAGGCAACCGTCGGAAATGATCGGTCCCCTCTGGTTTTACAATGAGTGTAGGGAACCACTAACAGCCTCTGACCTGATGACCTCAAACTACGGGAGTATGAAGCTGTATCAACTCAGAGATGTAGGGAGGAACTTGACCGTGCAGGACTCTAAAAGTAAGAACCAGGATTTTAAATTGAATTCTATACCATCAGTATGTTACAGGCAACATAATCATGGTATGTAATAGATGCTAGACGGCCATTCTCAACCAGGACTTTAGCAGTCTCAGGGATTGGACGCATGTCTGCAGTAGTTGGGTCTTGGGAGTTATCTTCATGCACAGTGTCCTCTATACTGATTGTTGGAAGTGCATCCACACAAATTTGAGTCAGAGCACAGAACATTCCTGTTGTAACACAAATAGTTACGAAAAATCAAACACATAAATAAGTAACTTCAGTACATGTAGCCATACAGTATTGAACCTACCACACACAAATCCGTGACCTCACTGTCATCATAGTCTATATCTACTTCTTTTATTGGTGACACAGACTATGGCTGTATACCAAAATTGCCTAGTACGTTCTGATTTGACCTAAATGTAGTATGCAGTATGCAAACAAAAGCAAAATCTGCAGAATTCCCAAAAATCCACGGATGGCGTGCCGATTTGGGAAAAATCTCCAGCATGCATCGGACCAGTCTACCTCGCATACTGTTTACCATACTGCAAAGCGCTCTAACAATCGTAACCGGGAATAATGGCGGAGACCAACACTCCCGTACCAGTAAGGGATAGAGAAGATATAAATGTAAGTACCACGTCTAACATTTTTGTTAATGTAAGGAGAACAATTCACAATTGTGAAGAGCCTCCAGCTTATCTGTAACAAACATATATAGTACTACCGTAACAAACCCATGAAGTTAATGCTAAGCCTGCAAAGCTAACGATTAGTGTTACTGAATAAAGCAGTTATTGTTAAACCTTAGCGGGCTGTGACAAACTACAAGACATACATAACTCAAATCTAGCGTTATTTTGGTTATTAGGGACGGATGCCCTGATCCGATGGCGAACTGCCAGTGAAGCAATCGTCAGTGGGCGGCGGAATGCAGCCCAGAAGGGATTTGAGTAACTCGAGTTAAAAGTAAGCTGTTGCATCCTAAAGGTTTATTAGACCCTGCTACAGTGCCATTGCTTTTCTGCTGAGAGCTACAGAAACCATGCGGACAATAGATGCAGTTGTCATGCCTGGAATGTGTTTTTTGTCTGTGTGTACATGAGTTGAAGGCACCTACAACAGGTGTCGGCACAGGAGGAGGAGAGGCCACTGCCGCATCCTGAAAGTGGTACAAACTAATGGACAAGGCACTGGGCCAGAGGCCCAGCATTACGCCTGGTGCACCCTCTCCCACAGGACAGTGTGGGGGGGCTCTGGGCAGGTGAGTTGTGCTTGGTGGTACCGTATGGGCTAGTGAGGCGTTCACTCATCCTGCTTCGCCTCTAACCCAATAGCGATAGCCTTAGAGGGCTGCGCCTATACACCCTCGTAACCCCCGATCTCGCAACAACACTTTCTAATCCAAACAGCCGATCTCCACTGTGCAACCAAGCTGTGCTTACGTATGTGAAGGAATATAGAAATTCTACGGTTGAAAAAATGAAGTTTGAAAGGAAATAGCTGGAAACAGCAACGTAAAGCGTAAAGTGCACTTGAAATGATACTGATTTTTTTCGATAGGCCTTCTTTTAGGTGGCAGTACATTGCTTAGCTTTCGTGCCAGTACAGCTCTCTGTTTGTCTGAGCTGGGGACACGACAACTGTCATCTGCAGGTAATACAGGGGCATCTCAGAAAATTTGAATATTGTGGAAACGTTATTTCTGTAGTTTAATTCAAAAAGTGGAACTTTCATAGATTCTTTTGTCTTCGATTAGGGCCTGATTTACTAAAGGTTTGCTATTTACTACTTTTGCCTTAATGAATATGCAATTTGGGGCGTTTCAGTTTTATTGTGCAAAGTAGTGGGAGGGTAACATGCAAATACATTTATTTACTACACGCAATGTGATCTGTCAAGCCTAAACACAATTTCATGTGAGGCACGTGATAAGTTACTAGTAAGCGTGCAAGGAGGGAGCTAATAAGGAGAGCTAAGTTAATGTTAGAATACAGCTGGGTTTTCGAGGCTAGCACGCTGTTTATAGCTGTTAGTCTATATCGACTGGCCAGCTCTTCCTTTAGTGAGGAGACTTTGATATGTTGTTTCCATTGAGAGATCTCTCTACTCTCTTTCTCTCTGGCCTATTGCCATGCATGTTTATGTAAACAATGTTGCCAGAGCACATATTCACATATAAATAAATGATAAATAATAAACAAGAAAATAGCATTATAAAAAAAAGCAAAAATGACAATCAAAAACAAACAATAATGTGATGATATTACAGTAACTTAATTCAAAAAACAATGGTTGATCTCAGTTTCTGTGTGTCAGATTTAGCTCTTGCACGCACACACTCACTGTTTGGAGCAGGTCTTTCTTCTTTTGCTATTGTGGAATGAAGTTATTTCAATTGAAAGTATAATGTTTATATACTAACCCTGGGAGGTAGCAATGAAGCTTCATTTAAAGGCAGGGTAGGTAAGTTTGAGAAACTAGCAAGAAACTGCTGGAGTTTTGAAAGTATCCAAAGTATCCAAAGTATCCTTCCAAAGCCACGCCCCCAAAACACGTGAACGCGTGTTGCTGTCTCTGCTGGAGGACGAGGACAGTGTGACGAGCGGAGAGCAGCGCGATGCAGCGGCTCACATCAGGGGTAAGAAAACATTTTACTTTATCGTTATGAAAATAAAAAAAACAACTAACCCAGCTGTTAGTGCTCACTATCAAGCTAGCATGTTAATATTGGATAGGTTTAGCATGTTAACCTGTTAGCATCAGGTAGCTGAGCTAACAGCTGCAGTAACACTGGGCAAAGCTAAAAACAGGCTGATACAACTTTTCCCTTTTCCATCAGTTACACTACACAACGTGAATTTATTGTTAGACTTCTAACATGTACGTTGTTTTGCATGTTAGAGCTTCCATGGTGACAGCATTATTGTCTCTGATGAGGACTGGACTCCAGAGCCAAGTACAGACCGGGACAGGACCAGGACAGGCCCGGGGTCGAGGCGAAGCAGAGGAGGGAGGGTCCGAGGAAGAAGAGGCAGCACATACCTGCGTCGAGCTTCACACTCCAACAACGGCATATGAACAGGTATATATATACATATATATTTTAATATTAGTAAATGGTCTGCCAGTGTACTTGTCTCAAAGTTTCTCTGGTGTTTCTTCCTAAGCCCTTTGGGTGTCAAAAATAAAGTGCTATGTAATCCATCACTATTGTAATTACTTTTTATTATTGTTTACTGATGAACTAACTACAGCTCTGCTTCAGCCATCGGCTCATCTGTGTCATGTACATTGACTGACCTGGTGTGTAATGTGGGCACAGAAGTCCTGTTAGAGAACAACAAACCCCTGTTCAATAAAAATATCTGATCATGTTGATGAATGTTCTGTCCTATTACACAGATCTTTCCAATTTGGGGTTCTAACAACTATATATTCCTTTACAGACCAGAATCTGAGGACTGTGGACAACATCCAGACTAAAGTGTTTCCATGTACCACACGTGGCTGATCTTCCAGACCCAGGACAGAGTAACAGACAGTTTGTAGTGTGGCAGTGTGGAGCACAGAGTCGTGATACTGAGTTGCTGTTTCTGGAAGATATGCAAATGTTATCCTGATCCACTGGGACAATACAGAGGTTTAATCCTAGCAGGGTGGAAGATGTTTTTAAATAAAACATTGAAAATGATAAATGCCTTTTTTTTTACACCTGCAGCATAAACAATCAAGAAACTACATTTATGTCTTATGTCTCCAATAATGACATCCAAATGTGGTATAACACTTGTTTATTGTTATTAAATACTACTAAAACTACAACCTGAATCACATATAGATCATTTTAAACATCATTAAAGTAAGTATATACAGGAAGAGACAAGGTGTGTCCAGAGGTGTCCTGACTGATTATGAAGACAGTTCAGACTTGAATGTAGCATCATATCACTGCTGTGGAGATGATTAAATATATCACAATCACCTCTCTGACATGATTACCACCTTCCGATTAACGGCCAACCCGCTCTACCTCCTGAGCCACAGCCACCCCACACAATCACACAAACAGATTAGATACAAGGTAAAGATAGGTGTAAACATAGTATAACAATATAGATGGTGAATAACTAAACCGGCACAGTCTACACTTACATTGTAGAGAGAGAATTGTGTTTTTTTATAAAAAGTTATCTTTGACCTTTGATTGCCGTCACTGCCTAAAAGCTTCAGCAGTCTCATTTTGGTCTACATATTTTATACAGAGGGATGTTGACTGGTCTCTCAGTGTTGTAATTTTACTGGTTGTAAATTGGCAGCCAATTCCTCAACTGATTGGATAAAGAATTATTAAAATTGGTTTGCAATTTCAGTCCTTTCATTACTGACGATTCCATTTATATTCAATTCCACTATTAATTTCTGTTGTTTAGGCACTCGATTAGTTAAAATATTTAAGTGTCTCCAAAGTTTTGAACTTTTCCCTCCTGATTCAGCCATCAGTTTCATAAAGTAGATTTTTTTGCTTTGTGTAACTAACATCATCATCAGATGGAGAATATCCTTATTCAACCATGGTAAAGCCCTTCTACGTTGTGTATATTACAGTAACTATAGTATATATCTGCATCCCATCTGTGAGTGTTTTCATCATTGTAGTACAGCAGGTATCTAAATCATGAGTTTGCTTAACATTATCCCAACTTACATTCTGCAGTTCATCTTCAAGTTGAGTTATTTTATTCTTAGGAATGCCTGTAAGTTCTACTTTATGCGGAATATTGCAGAAGTATTGTAGGTGGTTTTTGGATAGCTTTCTAACAATTAAAATAATATTGTGATCAGAGACTGGTGATTAAGTTAATAAGGGTTTTACTGCTTTTTGTTAGTCTTGTTGGTTCTTTGATTATTTGGTGGAAAGACAAAGATAATCCAAATTGGAGTCTGTCAGTAAATGTTGAATCTGATCTATTTTTGATGTAATACTTCGAATATTCAAATGCCCTCCGACAATGCCCTTTGGTTTAGTCTAATAACCTTAGCATGATTCACAGTCAGAAAGAATCTAAATTGTCTTTGTTTACCTACCGCATGAGCAGTAGACCTGATGGTAACTACACTGCTGCCGCTGCTGAGGCCTGAGCCTGGCCTGGTGGTGGCAAAGCTGCTGTTGCTAGGACCTAGACCTGGCCTGGTGGTTGCAGACTGCTTCTTTCATCCAGTAGTTCATGTTCATGTAGGTGAAGAGTAGGACCACTAGTACACTCTTGCTGTTCAGTAGCCATCAGTCCCAGGGGGAATATATCTGTTGGTTCCTTTCTTCCAGTAGAATCATGCCAAACCAGCACTGATTTCTGAAGACAGTGTTTGGACAAATCACTGTTTAGATCTGGGTTAAGGTTTACAGATGGGCCTGGATTTAATTGTATATCCCTACTTAGTAGCAGCAAAAACAGTAGAGTTCTGTAAACGTGCCATTTGCTTCTCTTTGTGTATTGTTTTCTGTCTTTAGTAGCAATTCCATTATAAGGTTCTTTCTGCCAGAAAATAGAATAAGCAATCAAGTGTCCATGTCCAAAAAAATTGCCTTGGTGTATCATTAAAAAGTGCAGGATGTGCAGGAGCAACTGGTTGATGAAACAGATTCAGTTTTCATTAGTCCTTGTGTATGTCCAAAAAAGATCCCAAGAAGTCATCCCATTCTCCTTGTTAGCTGACAGTTTGTGAAGCATAGACACATAGGATGCGGTCTCCACCATTGCATTAGTCCAGTCTCTCAGATTAGTAGATACAGCAGTTTTCCAGTGTCTTAAAATAACTCTGGAAGCTTTGACCAAGCCCATCATGATGACAGAAAAGGTTCCCTTTGAGATATTCGGTATTTGCAGAGGAATCACTGACCCTGACCAGTTACTCAAGAAGTCCACAACTTTAACCCAAAATGGACTCACTAATACACATTCCCATACACAATGAAGAAAAGTTCCTACCTCTGTTTTACACTTCCAACACATATTATCATTCATCAGTTTCATTCTATATAATCTCACAGGGGAATGATGGTATCTATGTATGATCTTATATTGTGTGAACTTCCCTCTTGCCTCTCTTACTCTCTCATACTTTCCACAGTAGCAGTATACCCAGCCATTTCTCCTGCGTAAAGTTTATTCTCAGGTCTCTTTGCCATAACAATTTCACATTAGAGGACTCACCTCTTACTGAATAGTTTGTTAGTTTATAAAATTATGAAGCCGTGCAGCGTTCGCGTGGCGCAAACAGAAAAAAATAATGAATAATAGGCAAATTACTAAATATATAGTACAAAATGTTGAAGCATTTTAAACCTTTTGTTGTATAACCTAAATAAAGGAGAAATACTTGAAGTGATTTCTCTCTCAGCCTTGATGACATCCTGCTGGCCATATCTGCTGCTGTTAACAAAGAGGAAGAATTAACTGTCACTGTGTCGAGATCCAGTGGAAGCGACAAAAGAAGGCACTGCCTACCAGTCAGATGAAAGTCAAGTTCATAGGGGAGGCAGGCATCGATACAGGGGCATTACGGAAGGAGTTCCTCACAGGTAGATATATTTGAAATATGATTTAAAATACCTGAACAAAGTTGCAGTAGAAGTAACAGTAGTTGAATGGTGTTTGTTTGTGTTTAAAGAAATGATTGCAGGCATAGAGCAGAGTCTGTTTGAGGGTGACCAGACTGCAAAATGTCCTAAATATTCCATGTTGGATGTGGACCAAGCAAATTTCAGGTGTGCCATGCTTCAGTACAGTGCATCTATAAGTCTGATTTTGTTTAGATTTTATTATGGCAATGATTTTGATCCATAGGCTAAATACTTTGCAAAAGATAGTGGCTTGTGATCTTTACACAGTATGGACCACCACCCAGCTGCCCCAGACTTTGGTGCTACAAGTACTTGTGTGATGGGGATATGCAGATACAGCACATTTCAAAAGAGGTCGTCTATGATGCTCAGTATACATCCCTCATCTCCCAGGCAAGAGCTCTTAAAATGTGTTAAATGCTGTAAAATGTTTGGTATCACATCTTTGTAAAACAAAATTCACAGCTGTCACAGAATTCCTGAAAATGAAGGAATTCGCTTTGATTTCATTTGAGACAGGGACAATCCTGATGTTTACTTATTTTTTTGACTCCCTTTTGTCATACAGTGTTTGTTCGATAATCATTGTTATTGTTTTATTTAGTCTAGAAACAAGCTTTGTATTCATTTCTTGATAAATTTGTATATAAAGGCCCACCACAATTTCAGTTGGTCAAGATTAAGCAAAACAGTAATTATTACTTTATCCATATTGCCCAGCCTTAAATATAATATTACAGTTAATTAATGTAATTTGACTCCATATCTATATTGCTTTTCTACTTTACCCACCACTCACAGCTCTGCAAGGCGCCGATCAGTTATCAGGCGCAGTTAGAAGTTCTGTGTCTTGTTCAATGACACTGGAGAAATGCTCTCGAGGTGCTGGCACTGGAACCAGCAATCTTCTGTTAACTAGACTAGACTATACCTTCTAAGCCACACCCACATTGTTATGTAATCCATTTTGTTCCTGTTTGTGAGGATGTGTGTGGGTCTTTTTTAAGGTTGAGTCGGCCACAGACACTACAATGAATGAACTGATGGAGGAAATTTTGAGCTGTGGCTATCATGGACCTGTTAATGTTGAAAAGAAAGAAGAAATGGTTCGGTATGATTGTTTTTACACATTGAACTTGTCATGGATGTCTGTTAATGTTCAGGTTTTGATTTTTGACATTTAACTCCATTTTTTTAAATGTCTTAGTGCTGTTGTTCTCCATGCCACACTTCGGTTGCTGCCCCTTCTCTCCCAACTACGTGAAGGTCTAAAACTGTGTGGTCTCGCTGATCTAATGAGCCAATACCCAAACATCTGCCACCACTCTTTGTCCCTGGGGTGGAGGTGAAGGTAAGTTAATGTTGGCTTTAGTAGGGATGTACTGATAAGAATACTTTTAACTGCTAATAGTGATGTCCTTCACTCAAAATATCAGCTTATCTATAAAATCCTTACTTTGACTTTTAAATATACATGCAGGTTCAATGTACTATAATAATTAAGACATTTATTTGTGTTTTGACACAAAGAATCTTTCTTGTGACAGAGACAAAATGATATTAGCCTGGGACCTATAATGTTTTTGTGCATCCATGATTGATGGATGTGTTTTATCTGACTTGGGTCTGGAAGATATATGTATATACAGTATACATGTAATTTGGAGAGAATTGGACACTGGTACTATCAACAAATGCAAAAGCAACTCATGTGACCACTCTAGACAAATCCAGAGTATTTCAGAGTCCAGTTCCTTGAAGAGGGTGATACACACACACACACACACACACACACAGACACGGAATATACAAATTAGGTTCAAGTCCTCACTTTGGTATGATCATCTTTCAAGAATATTCCTGTACAAAGGCTTGAATTCAAGCCTTTTTGTCCAACCATAAAACAGTAAGTCATCAAGGCAACAAGCTGACTTAATAGTCTCATCATAGTGAAATGCACATAACAACATTCTGGTACTATGCCCGATAATCACCAAAGCACATGCACTTTACACCACAGACTAGGAAATTGCACTGGGGCACTGTTGGCATCTAATAAGTTACATTTGTTGAATGACCTGTGCCATTATGACAACAGGCCTTAAAGGTGAAAAATGAATTTCAGGATATTGTTGCATGTCATTTAGCCATTTTGTTTTTGATAGAGTTACAATGCTACATTATTTGTCTCACTAGGCTGATGCTGACTTTGTGTTTGCTGCGTGCCATCCTGAGTTCAGTGGGCTCCAACAAAGAACAGGTGGAGGTGAGCATTATGAACCATCTACAGGACTTCTTGCAGGAACTGAAAACATGTAATTACTCATTTAGTTTTTCTTGAAAACCATATAGATTACATTTCCATTTGAAGTACACTTATGTCAGAGACATTTCCAAATTCTACCCCTGTGCTATACAGCTTAACAATGTCCCATCTTTCATGTACATGATTGTTTGCTTTATCTGTTGTTGTTATCTATTGAGACTCAAGTTTGTTGGTTTAGATATTTGTTAATCCTTTTTTGTAAGATACTGAATAATACAGTACAGATACTTTTCGATTAGCAACGTTAATACAATCAGTATTTTAGTCGTGTCCCTTGAAAAACCCATTCACTAACATTTAGTTACTTGAGATGCTTTTTCATTCTCCTATGGGATGCAAGCTAAAACATTTCCAAAAATAATACAAATGTGTATGGCTTATTGATTGATTTTATTTTAGAAAGTATACATCATTGTTAGTCATTACGTTACTACAGCATTTCCATATGGGCATTATAACATTAAAATGTTTTTGTCACAGAAAGCTTGATACAGGTATTTAACTCAATGATCTTGAAGTAGGTACAAAGCATGTGAGAGTGTGGTGAAATAAATAAATATATTCATAACTGGAGTTACAGAACTACCGTTTCACTCCCTCTCTGAGCTTACAGAGGGCAGAGAGAGAGGGGAAGGGGGAGGCAGGGGGACAAGGGAGGAACTCAAGTAGAGGGGGACTCGTATATAGAGAAAATATTAACGTTAGTGTTTGTGACTAAATCATCCCATCCATGCACATACATCCCAAACAACTGACAATAAACTATAATGATCACATTCTATTACATTATTTTATGATAAGGATGTTATTTGAGTTACATACCTGTCGTGAAAAAGTCGCTGATTCTGCTGCATTAATTTCTTCGGAAAAAAGCTTGCGGCTGTGTATAGTGTTAGTTTTCTGTCGCGGTCTAAACTTCTGATCGATGACTGCATATTAATGCTTCTGCTGTGTAAACTCTTCCTCTTTGACATTATAAAAGTACTAAAACAATCATTAAATATCCCATTTATAAAGCTCCATTGTCATCCGAGAGCAAACAATAGCTGGCTGTATATTTCTGTATGGGTGCTTTTTGTTAGGGTGCGAAACTCTACAGAGTTGTTTTGTTGGCTAGAAAGTATCGCGTTCACAGTGCCCAAGTGCTTTTCAACTTTCTTTGATTGGGTAAAAAGAAATATTTCCCCATAGTAACAGTCTTCCATTGGCCTGTTACGCAGTGGCGCTGCACAACAAGGAAGTGCGCTATATAAACAACCCGGATATCGCCGTTTTCAGCGGGGTTTGAGGAAAAAAGCCGCATCTCTTTATCATAAATCGTTTTATGATATGAAAACATTTATAAAACATTTTATTATTAGGCGGATCCACCCAATCCGTCCAAAAATCAGCCCATGGAGTATCCTCTATTGACAAATATTTCTATCTTCACGTGCTAGTAGGCTAATTTAATTATGAACATGAAACTTTTGAACAATACGTATACTTCACATAGTTAAACAGTTAAAATATTGTTATAATAAATGGTAAACCGTTGAAATATTACCGTGTTTGACAACCCAGTCCCGGCCTCATTCGTGATCGAAAGAAACGTTCTTCACATGCATCAGTCCCTACAAGCTAATGTAAAATGTGTTTTTTTCCCGCCAGCAGACAGTGCCTCGTGGCCTCCCGCTGATGTCTAATGTTACATCTCTGCTACAGGTCCAGGACATGGTCACAAACAAATGTGCTGATTGGGTGAAAAGGCGCTCTGTGCATCTGTGCTCGATTGCTCCTTGACCTGTCAGTGACCTCAAAAGTGAATCTCGTGGACTGAAACTGAATTTAGAGAACTGAAAGTTAAAGTACACAAAGAGTTGAATTTTTAGTGAGGCTCAACAGTTTCAGTTGCAATAGAATTCAGTTTCATAATATTATATTCAGTTTCAAGTTTACTGGAATTCAGTTTCAAACTAATAAATTCAGTTTCAAATTATGCAATTCAAATTCAGTTTTTGAATGCAATTATTCAAGTTGAGCAATTCAGTTTCAAATGATTCCAATTCAGGTTCTAGTGAGACAAAAATCAGCCCATACCCGTGCCTTTGAAATATTTCGACGGTGCCATTTCACTTGATTTACTGTTTCAGTTCTCCAAAAATGGTGGAAACGGTGGAGAGTCTTTCTTGACACACCAAGTGTGTCAAGAAAGGTAACAGGTCCTTTCAATCAGGCGTTCGACATGTTCTTTAGAAATAACAAGTCTAGGACATCCCATGTTGCCAGCAACTTCATCCATGACAACTGTGTTGTTGTTTTTGTCTTTTTCATTGTTGATCAGAGTAAGCAGATGGTGCAGACCATGATGCACCTATGAATAATAGTACACATTGTTTCTTATTGACATTATTAAAGTGCATAGTTAGTAAAGCTAAGCCATTGGTTTACTCTATACTCATATTTAAATTCACATGTCATGATTGGGAAACAGCCTGAATTTCATTAAATTACCAAGAGGAATATTAATAAGCAATAATTATTTTCTGAACACGAGATGGCAGAAAGGACCATCTCTAAACACTACTAAACCGAAAGCATCGTCTTGTTAGGTCAAGGTTAATCTTTTTGAATACACAATTCTGTTGTAGCTAAGACATTTACTGATCCCCCCAGATCATCCAGATCTAAGGCTACGTTCAGACTGCAGGCTAATTCCGATTTTTTCCCCAGATCTGATTTTTTTGTTTGACAGTTCACATTATAGTTTAAACGTGGCCCATACCAGACTCCAGTGTGAACTATCCGCGACCTGAAAGTGACCCGCAAGAAAAGTAATGTCACACACAGCAGCAGCTGTTGCAGGCTACAGAAATAAACAAGGAGCAACAGAGGTTAGCTCACGGGAGACTCACGTTTTTCATTGTCCTCTCACGGGTCACATTTCTCCGGAATAATGACAAGTGTTCCCAACTTTCTGTTCTTTTCTTTGCGGTTTCTGGCGCTGGACAACGCAACTGCCCCACAACTCACTCCGTCTCTCTCTCTTCCCCCTGTGTCCGCTCAGAAAAAGTAACATGCATGTAACTCAGATAAGAGCACCGATCCGGTGGATTTTAAGTATGAGAAAGGGAAGTTGTGAGCAGATGATAGCGAGGTAGAGAAGGAAGAGAGCCACATGTTTAATAATGTTTTTTTGTGGAGCTTTTTCGTTCAGTGCAGCTCCATCTACAAGCAGAATTAAATGCGACCTCAGAGGTCGCATTTAAAAATATCCGAAAAAGGCCCAATTCCCAACTGGAAAAGATCAGATTCCATGTGACTTGGCCTGTTCACACTGTCATAAAAAGATCAGATCTGAGTCACATATGGGCAAAAAAATCAGATTTGGGTCACTTTGGCCTGCAGTCTGAACGTAGCCTAAAAGCTGTCGTTGCAGGGCCTGCTCCAATCTTGTCTGGAGAAGCTGTAGAAGTTCTCCGCCCAACATCACCTATCAATGTGAAAGAAATACACTGTCATTTTAACAATATTCCAGGCACTCTGTGTTTAGGAAGTAGCCAACAACACCATGATCTGATGCCATCCACAGCCCATGGAACTCGCGTTGCTTGTTCAGACTGCTGTCCCTGTTGTTAGAATAAAACTAAACACTATAATGGTCGAAACGCACACAAAAATGGCTGAAGAAACCTTTTAGTTCCTCGAAAAGTAAGGCAAGGCAAGTCAAGTTTATTTGTATAGCACATTTCAACAACAAGGTAATTCAAAGTGCTTTACATAAAACATAAAAGCAACAGGGAAATATAAAAAAGCAGGTCTCTCACCTTTGCTTAACCATGATGTAGATCCCGGGACTAAAAGTCTCTACTTAGTCTGTACTTTTGGTGGAAACGCGGCTAAACATCATGTTAGTTTAGTGAGCATACTTTTGTGACAGATTTTAGGGATATTTACCGATGTCATGTAACTTATCGCTGTAGTGCAACTTCTTTTCTTTTCTTTTTCTTTTAGTAATACATAAATCACAACTTAGCAATAAGAATTTATGATCTAACCTATAACTAGGCTGTAAGATTTAACTTACACACATCGGGTGCAATAAGCTGCTTAACTTGAATTAACCATCGACATGCCATATCAGCGATATATTCAATTAACTTCAATGCTATTTACTTACCTGTCTGCTCAAAGGCTATTTTGAAGCCAAAACTCCCTGCAAGAAAGGCCCGCCCCCCTGGATCCACGATTGGATGACATTCCTGACTGGATAGTCAAATGACAATTTAACCTGAGAATTCCCATTGACTATTCAGTAGAACGTGTCAAATGTGGGACAAAAGTACTTGTAACTGTAGGTTTGTTTTGTGCCTGTAGGTTTAATATCTGTAGGATCGACCTGTAAACTTTGGGTTTTTCTGATATTCAGATGTACATACATTGTACATTTTCCACACAGGTACAAAACATTTTCACAAGTACAAAACTTTTCCACGCACACTATATTTATACCATATAGACGCATTTTGATTAAACAGTGGTCAGTGGTAATCTCACTGACTTAACACATTAAATTTCCTTTGACTATTTCAAAATAAATGTCAACTTGTGTTTTGCCAGATAAATGCTTTTAATGTGAAGCTGCAGCACTAGGAAATGTTCACTGTGTATCAGCAGTAACTTAATATAGCATTTTAATGGGGAATTTTGCCACAGATGCACACTTTCTAATAGTTCTAAGGATATTAATATCACAATACTTTCATCAGTAGCCACTCTGCGGGACAGATGGGAAACTTTGGCAGGCAGATGTGGCCCACAGGCCACCAGTTGATAATCTCTGTAATACAGAACTGTCGAACTTCTGTTCATTAAAAATGTTAATTTATGCACCTAATATTTGGTCCCTTTGCACGAATTACTGCATCAACGCCGTGTGACATGGAGGCAATCAGCCTGTGGCACTACCGAGGTGTTATGGAAGTCCAGGTTGTTTTGATAGCGGCCTTCAGCTCATCTGTATTGCTGGGTCTGGTGTCTCTCATTTTCCTCTTAACCCATACCCCATAGATTCTCTACGGGGTTCAGGTCAGGCAAGTTGGCTGGCCAGTTAAGCACAGTAATACCCTGATCAGCAAATCAGTTACTACTGGCTTTGGCACTGTCGGCAGGTGCCTAGTCCTGCTGGAAAAGGAAACCAGCAGTTAATGCACTTAATTAAGTGCTCTAAAATCTCCTGGTAGATGGCTACATTGTCTCTGGACTAGAGAAAACACAGTGGACCAACACCAGCAGATGACATGACACCACAAAACATCACTGGCTGTGGAAACTTTACACTAGACATCAAGCAACTTGGATTCTGGTCCTCTCCACTCGTTCTCCAGACTCTGGGACCTTGATTTCCAAATGAAATGTAAAATTTTTCTTTCATATGAAAAGAGGACTTTGGACCACTGGACAACGTTAGAATTCTTTTTCTCCTTAGCCCAGGTAAGATGCTTCTGATGTTGGCTTCAGGGTGGCTTGACACTAGCACTTGTGGCTCATTTCCTGGACACGTCTGTGCCTGGTGGCTCTTGATGACTCCAGCCTCAGTCCACTCCCTGTGAAGCTTCACAAAGTTCTTGAACTGGCTGTTCTTGAAAATCCTCTCAAGGCTGCGGTCATCCCTGTTGTTTGTGCACCGTTTCCTACCACACTTTAACCTTCCAGTCAACTTTCTATGAATATGCTTTGATCCAGCACTCTGTGAACAGCCAGTCCATTCAGCAATGACCTTCTGTGGCTTACCCTCCTTGTGGAGGGGGTCAATGAGTGTCTTCTGGACAGCTGTCAAGTCAGTAATCACCACCTGCAGTCAAATACCCTGGTTCAGCTCCCACTCTTGGCCAGGTCGTCAGTTTACCTCCCGTGGTACAATTGTGCTGGCCCAACTCTTTGCCGCTCTGTATTTTTGAGTATTGTTTTGTGTATCCTGCCTAACGTTCTGTTTCCTTGTCCACCTCAGTACCACCCGAGCCCCGAGACGCTGCCCGCCTGTCTACCTGAACTCTGTCTGACAGCCAGCCAAGCCACTCTACCCTGAACTGAACTAAGGACGGCATTACCTAGCTCCACTCTGCCTGGAAAACCTCGCTTTCCCAAATCATTCGCTCTCTTTCCTCTCTCCTGATGAGTCCAAGGATCACTGGCAGAAGCGGCCAATGAAGTCAATGTAAAATTGTTCGTGGTTAAAAGCTTTTTGCTGGTCGCACAAAGTTTACAACGGACAACAATGTTCTTTGCATCTTAGACTGTGACAATAATGGCAACAACGTTAATTACAGCTGTCAAAAATACCTCTCCTACCTGTTCTCCTGTCTTCCTTTTTGGCTAATAGCTGAAAAGGTCCGGTGCTGCTGATCTGCAGCATGGTCGCGCATTCACGTCAGGGATGGTGCGTTCAGTAAGGCAGCCTTAATATGATTGGTAACTGTAATAACATTATTGTTTTGGAAATAGTAATCCGCCACACTATTCTTTACTGGGAAAAGTAATATTACAGTATTACTGCCCAACACGTTACGTACCACTGATGCGCGAGAGCGACTGTGGTACACACTACGCAGGTGCAGCATTATTATTCAATAAATTATTGATACTTGGAAAGGAAGAAAACTTTACACACGTCAGCCTGTAGATATCCTTTTCCATTTCACTCAGCCAGCTCCTGTACTCCTGTATGATTCACGTGGGTCAGATTTTCAGGTTGGGAATTCTGGATTAATCCGGAAAAATCACATCCCTGAATTATTCATTCAATCAGCCCTGTTAGTTTCCCTCTGGCTTCTGATGGTGTGTGTGTGTGTGTGTGTGTGTGTGTGTGTGTGTAATTTTTATTTTTTTATATTGACTGCTCTTGGGTGCCACTTTATGAAGTTTCCATTGTGTTTTTTCATGAATCTTATTGAAAAATCTAACTATGATTTTACAATTTTATCGTATCTTTATATTTTTGTTTGGTGTTAGTCTGTGCCTCATTATAGTTGCAGCCTATCTTGGCCAGAACACACTTGAGAAGTAAATTTTTAATCTCAACGATTTTAATAAAGGATAAATACATAAAAATACTTGGGTGAAATGTCAAAAGGTGTAAAAGTATAAAGTAACATAAAATTGGAATTAAGTAAAATACCTCAACATTTACAACTGCAACTTAATGGATTGCACGAATAACTAATTAATAATTATAAATTACTCGCAAACTTTTACTACTGGCTTCTTAGAAACAGAAAAACCAGTTACCCTCAATTGATTACTTTTACATTTGTAACTGCACAATTGATGGTTGTATTAAACCCATTACTTGTCATTAATGACTTAATATTTATATACATACATTACATACATACAGCTATTTACATAACTACAGACATCATGTTGCTCATAACAGCTTGAAATGAATCCGTAAAGCAATTGTAAATTATTAATTCAGCATTAATAAAGCTTTTTGTTACAACTAATTAACCCTTTATAAAGAGTACTTTATCAGAAAGTGGTAGTAAAACATGATAAAAGGTTTTAACTAAATATTTCAACAGGGAAGTAGTCAGATACAGTAACAGTGACACTTAAAGAAAAATATCCTTAAAGAAGAATGAGTCACAAATCGGGCTTTTGACTATTTTACAGAATGAAGACATTTAGATACCATTGATCTAAAACTGTGAATTCACCAAAGGCTTCCCATGTGGCAAAAGAAACTTGGCAGAGTATATACTGTATAATTTTAAAGCAGCATCTTTGAACCCCTTGGAGCTATGGATTATAGTCTGACCAGGGGCAACATTCACATTCTACCTGTGCACTTTAGATTAAAATAAATCCACTTTTACAAACCTAAAAAGCATCATCCAGGCACTATCTACAGCTAATTGATCAGTCAAAATAGAGGCTAGAAAGTGCAGGATCACCACAGTCTCATGTGTTTCCACATCTGGTGAACAGCATGTTTCTGATACATTGTCTTTAGTGTTGATGGACAAGGCAGGGCTTGGGGAATGATTGCCCACACAATGTGCAGCCCTAAATATAACCCAAGACAACGGGAGGGCGAAACCAGATAGGGAAACCAGTTTAAGATCAACACAAATTAATATGAACATAAATAAGCAGTTAGGGATCTAAAGGCTAGTTCAAGGAGCAGCGTGTAGCTGGAATAATATTTGCCAAATGTCCAGTCTGGTCTCCTGGCCGTGTTATTGCTTTACTTCACAGCAGGGAATGATAGCATTCTGTGACTGGGTATATAGACAGGGCTGCTGCACTGCTGCAGAAGAATTTGGCACATCCAATGTCAACTGGGATTGACTCCACATCTTCACAAACCTTGAATATATGTACAAAATGTGATGCCAATAAATTCACTATTTGTTGAGATACTTTATTTAAAGCCAAATATATCAACCTCATTATGGAGTAAGAAGAAACATTAGGGCATATCCAAAGTGATTAGGATGCATCTTCTTGGAACCATGAATGTCCATCCAGTAAAATGGTGGTGATAGAGGACATGTCAGGGGATTACCAGCCATTAGCATCCATCCTGTAAATAAATATCCTCATTTAATCAGTTAAAAGTTGTCTATGTTTCTTTGAAGCAAAAGAGAAGGTCAGTCTATAAGAATACTTCAATTCCTTCTAAAGAGAATGATCAAATTAATAACTGAGTTTTGATTGATGTGATTTTTTCATCTGTCTTTAATGAACTGGGTGGTGGCCCTTTTGCAAGCGTTCATTAAGCCTAGTTCACACTACATGATTTTTTGCCCGATTTGCCGCTCGGCGAGCTCGACCAAACGTGGTTTGGAGACCAGCGTCGGGTGACTCAGCCACTGTGAGCTCGTGTAGTATGTGACCCCCTGTCACTGATCAGTCGTAGTATGAACGTCACAATGACTTCAAGACTCCCGTCACACGACTGCAACTTGTGTAGTGTGAATGGTACGGCCATAGGCCGACGCTAAATGTCGTGTAGTCTGCACGGGCCTGTAGTGTTTCTCCTATACTCCTCCTGATACTGTACTAAGTTTACTGCTTAGATCAATGAACAGTGCAACATTGGCACAACAACACAAGCAATATCTTCTATCACTGTTGATACAATCCAAGCCTTTAGTTTAAAAAAAAAGCTTGATAATGTTTTTTCTTTTGATTTCCTTGACATTACTTTGTGTCTGACTAATACCCACACCCCCACCCCTGCGCGCACACACCTGTTTTGATCCTGATATGCATATGGTTATTTAGAGATTATTCCATGTCTAATGTGGCCTTTTATCTGACATCTTCCCAGGCTGCTTTCAGCACAGGTGGCCATAGATTCTTGGCTTCAGTTCAGTCGCAGACACAAACATCTCATCTCCCCTTGCAACAGCACAAATTACCAATAACAATAATCAAATCCCAAAAATGAAACAGATTTGTCAGTTTCCACCTGTCTGTTTCAGGTTGTTCAAGAATGATTTCAGTGAAATCCATATCAGATTGGTGGGTGGAGGTGATTTCTGATTATAGAAGAGGTGTTCATTTAAATTATGCAACAAGACCACATGCCAAACATTATATTTGCATAAATGTGCTATTTTGCAGGACAGACGGAATTCTTCTGAATTGGATGAACTTGTGGACTCAGCTACAGTCAGAGAACTATCTGAACAACATACTAGGAGCCTGCTGCATCACATGTACCAGCAGAAATTTATGGAAATACCTCTGTGAAATTGGAGTAAGATCTTAAAATGCCTTCAGCAGATTCAGCATCTGCCTCTTCCCTTTTACTTGCTTGCCTTTCATTCTGAAGCCAAATCTGCAAGATGCACTAGTTGACCACACCATAATCAACTCAGACTCTAAAACTTTCCACCAGAGCAACATGCATCACTTTGCTTTGACCTCCAGTATGTTTTTTTAAAATTCTATCCATATCCACCGACTCTGAGACCGCAGAAAGTACACTTTTACAATTATCCCGATGGGAGAGGCGTGTTCTTACTTTAAACACAGCCATAGATGTCTGGCTTAAACATTGGCTGAGGAGCCTTGTGTTTCATCTTTACGATGTATAATTGGGCATAGATGTGAACATGATCCACATGTCAGACAAAATAACTGAAGCACATGGCCTGTACAGAGAGACAGAGCACAGAGGCAACTGAAAAAGACAGCTGTTGGTTTCTCTGGAGCAGCTTTTGCTTCAGTGGCACTTTCTCTTTAATCGAAGAATGGAGGTGTGGGTATATTATAAATGGCGCGTTGCGCTTGAAGGGCTAAGAACTGGGCTGTGGGCCAGTTCAAATACAGATGTCGGCCCCACAGTGTGATCCATTTAGCTGTGGAAGGGGTACTGAAGGTGGTGAGCCTTTCCCAGGGCTAATGAGGCAAATCATGGCCAAGAAAAACACAAGTGCCTTTATTTGATGAGCAAAGCAGAAAAAATATTATAACCGTGAGAAACTTTTAAAACTGTTGTGCAGCGTGATTTATTATGACTAAATTAATACATTAATGGGAACATGCTAAATATTTAAAAAGTGTTCTGAAACACTTCTTGTCATCCCTACAGTCTTTTCACAGTGAGGTGCAGATAATGGCGTAAGTAGTGATTTATGATGCTTAAGAGGGCCTGATCAAGATTTATAAGTCAAGTGCGCATAAATCCTCCGCTATAATCCATCAGGCAGAGAAAGGAGAGGGCTGCAATAAAAGCCAAACTTCCTTGAGAGGAAGGAAAGATTTATCTGCTGCTTTAAGGGTTTATTCAAACAAGGATGCATAATGTTGCAGCTACAGCACACAGACAGCTGAGATTATTAGGAGCCATAGGTTTTTAAGCCAAAAGACACTTTACTGCTCTCACTCTCAGCCAGCAGAGCAGCTTGTAAACACATGGAGGAAAATCAATAGCCTTGAGGGTATTAATGCCATTTTGGACATGTAAATGTCACAAGTCAGAAAATATAAAGCCTGCATTAGCATGGGTTCATGCATCTGTTTTACGCCAGCATACATAACATTTACTGAGAAGATAACACCATTCTGAACTGATGTATTTCAGTGACCAAACGTTGTCTGCACACAAAGCAATCAATTCCCAGGGTCCTTTCCTTGCAGCTTTAAGCTGAAGATAGAGAATCAAAATGGCTTATTTATGCAATGACTGAGATCATGGGCTTTAACCAAACACGGCCTAGACTAGCTCTGGGCAGCGGCGTCATTAGCCCTGGGCATCCGGGGCTACAGCCCCAGATCTTTTTTGAAAAGCCCCGGATAAAAATCAAACAACAAAAGGCTGAAAATTTTACTTTACTCGCTTAACCAACGTTACCTGCGCGGGAGCGAGCGAGAGAAAGAGAGATTATTGTTATTATTTATTCTCCTGCAAATTAGTGGAGAATAAGATGATCCAGCTGTAGCTCTGTGTCTGTCCTCTGATCCACCTGAAGCTGTGAGCTGCACTTTATCAGAGGCGCTGAAATTAACTTGTGTGGATCTGTGGTGAGGTTCATCACCTGATAGGCAGAGGAGGCATTATACATATTTCATTTCAAAATCTGTTTTGTCCCCCCCTCTTTCCTAATGTAAAGTTTTATTTGGCATTGCCTTCCTGGCTCAGGCAATTTCAGAGCTGGCTCATATAGGAGGCGGTTTACTAAGAGACCAGTCAATCACTCACACACTCCACATCAGTCACGGACAAAATGTAGCCGATAGAAATGTTGAGGGAGGAAAAAAACGTTGCTCGAGGCCGGTGCAGCTTCTTCTTTTGTGCTGCTGTTCCTTCTAGCTGAAGGCAGCAGTGATGATGTCTGCAGCAGGGGTGGGTACATCTAATGTAGAACTACTATTAATTTTGCTACATTTTCCATTCATACCTTTTCTAACTTCACCAGTCTGTAATCTGCATTTTGCTTCCTTAACCGAAATGAGCTCATCCAGGCTGTGCACAGTTACGCAATAAAGCGCTGGTCAGGCGCTCGTCACAGTCACAGAGCTGTGCAGATGCAAACATTTAGAAAATCAGGCAAATATCTTTTCAGTTTACGGCTTTATGTTCTACTAATACAACTGAAATCCAGTGAGCGCACACCATGGCACTGGTGGCCTGTTGGAAAGCAGCCTGCGTCGCTCTTTAACAAGCCGGTGTCGTGCCGAAAAGTGATGTTTGGTAGGCCTATGTGTAATATCTTGGTTTATATTTGGAAAACAGGCTGCAGCATAATTAAATATAAAATGAAGACAATTTTGCAATTATCCTTATGGCTCTGTATTATTTTACTTGCTGTGTAGACCTACCAACCAATCCACTATTTTTTACCTGTTAAAATACCTTTAAATGGCCAATACAACTCATAAAATGCAGTATTTCACTTGCCAGAAAATGACTGAAGCCTTTTTTTATTGACTGAAAAGTTATTTCTGCCCTGAAATTAGCTGCTTTCATTCAGAAGAGTTATATTTGACAGATTATAGCTCATCTAGTACTTTACCTTTTTTTTTTTACCTCTTGAAATTGGGGCGCCTGTGGCACAGGAGGTAGAGCGGGTTGGCCGTTAATTGGAAGGTCAATGGTTCGATCCCTGGCTTCCCCTGGTTGCGTGTCGAAGTGTCCTTGGGCAAGATACTGAACCCTGACGGCTGTTCCGCCAGTGTATGAATGTGTGTGACTGTTAGTTTCCGTTTGAGCACTTAGGCTCAGTGTATGAATGTGTGTGACTGGTGAATGCAGATGTAGTGTAAAAGCGCTTTGAGTGGTCGAAAAGACTAGAAAGGCGCTATACAAGTACGGAGCATTTAAAATACCTTTAAATGGCCAATACAACCCTTAAAATGCAGTAGGCTATTTCACTTGCCAGAAAGTGATTGAAGAGACTGGGCAATACAGCTCAGGCAGACGATCACTTTTCGGCACGACAACGGCAAGTGAAACACTTTCACTTTCCATTAACGACGCATTTAAAGCATCTTTAGTCTCTGCAGAGCAAATGAAGACGACTACACACTGTAAGATCTATGTCAGATGATCACTGCATTGATTGAGAAATATTAAAAGTGTCCTGTTGTTGAACAGAGCATTGCTTTGGACATTAGCCTGTTTCTTTTTTTTAATACACATTGGTAACTGTTTGTTTTATAGCAATGTCCGACGGTGAGTCCTAAAACTGAATGTCGCCAGTGAAACTGATCTTTCACTCAGCAGAGAGAGAGAGAATATGGCAGATAACACAGTCCTGTTGGGTTTTACGCATGACGCGCAGCTTCCTCTGTGCTGCTCTCGTGTTACTGCCACAATTATTCTTTGCGTTGTGAAGATTATTTAGATGCTTCAGGAATAAATTTGGGGAGGGGGGTCAATTATTATGTGAAGATATGAAGTTTTATGGGCTGGGCTAAGCCCCCAATGGTTCAAGATCCTAAAAACGCCCCTGGCTCTGGGTATCTCAGACTGGTTCATAATAGTTTTGGATTGTCATGTCTTTGTCAACTTAGGTTTATGATGACCATCTAGTCCTTTGGCAAAAGCCTTGCTTATGTGTGTCTATAGCTGGTCAACAACATGACATAGAACATGATTAGACTTCAGTGTAGGCCTTAGTTACTTTTAATCCCTTTGAATCTTAAGTCGCATCGGAAATCACACCCCTTCTTCTCTGAGTCGTAACTCAGTCAAACAGACAGGATGTTAAGCATCGTTGCCTCGTAATCATCCATTTAAGATTGTTGTGTGTACATCCATGGTTACAGTGCAAAAAAGCAGCATGACATTGAATGGTGCAGATTTAAAAAATGGAACCAACTACAGGTATAAAAGTTGCAGTATTGGGACAGAATGCATGTTTAATGTGCAATATTCTGGTTATTATCAGAATAAATGGAGTATTGCCAAAACATTACACATTAAACAAGTATTAGGTAACATTCCAAGTTCCAGTTTCTCAGTTTGACTGTCTGGGGGAGTTATAGAGTTTGATGACCACAGGCAGGAATGACTTTCTGTGGTGCTCTATAGGAGGGTAGGAGGTATTTGAGGGCAGCCAGCAGTTGGGGGGGGGGGTGAGCACGAGCCGTTGTGTAAAATCTGTTAAAGAACAGACAAAGTTTGTTGGCCTTGTCGAAGCTGCCTTCAACTCTTGGTTGTTCTGCTGGAGTTTCCGCTCCAGCTTCCTCCTGTACTACCCCTAAGGCCTCCTGTTCTTGTCCTCACCTCCTCTCTATTACAGTCTCTAAAAACCCCTCTTCTTTGTGTTTAGGGTGTCTTTGAGGTCTTTTGTGGCGCACTGTTATTTGAATAACAATGGACAGTCTTTGCTGGGACAGTGCAGTAGACACAGAAGTTCATGTAGTTTGCGATGCACTCAGTAAGCCCATCTATGTCCTCTCCATGTGACTCACAGAGTGCATCCCTGACGTGTCTTATAGGCCTCCTCCGACCCTCTGCCCATGATGTCTGTTGTTGATGTCTACCTTCGCCAATTCATTCCTCCCCTTCATCCTTAGTGTGTCCTTCTCCAGATTTCAGTGGGGATATCCGTTGTTCAGAGCTCCATGCCGGTCTGCTTCAACACAGTGAGCTGGTCCCTGGTGTAAACAACACTGCCATTTTGTTGGTCCACAGGTTGAAAGACTTTGTGGTTTCCTCCTGTATGCATTGCTTGAAGTGAGCTGCTACCGCTTATGCATTTTACTCTTTGGCGTACCAGGACTTTTTCTTGCGTATCGGCCCTTCTTACAAGCTGCCGGTACTCTACGTTTCCCTCTCCATATCGGGTTCTCTGGGCACTATATGACACTTATCTGTTACCTACCTATCTCTGTCGGCGGAGACAGACGAGGGAGAAGCTCAGGTGCCTTTCAAGTAGCCGTGTGCATGATGTAGCTCTTCAATGTCACTTTTCTTGAACCGATCAATCACATAAACAAAAGGTTGACAGCAATAGATGTCGTTTACCCTGGGGATGCTGGGAACATGTCAGAATCAGAATGTTCCCAATACTTTTTGAAAGTTTTTGTTAAAATGTTCTGAAAAATAGCTTGCAACAAGAAATGTTAAATAACAAATGAAAATGCTTTGAATAAGGTTTATTTGCTCTTCATCAAAAGACATGGAATTCAACCTCATAGAGGAATCACATGCACACCAAGCTTGAAATAAAGCAAGTGGGCTTGCTTTACCACCCAGAGACTGACACACCATCCACACCCTAAACCCTATCCTCCAGGATGCCAAACTCTGCGTGACACAGAGGTTGATCATGATTATTTAATTGACAAACCACACTGAGTTAAGAACTGTAGATCCTATGGAACTAAACTATCACACACACTCAGAGAGACAAAACAAACCAGAGGGGGAGGCCTACCCTTCCCTTCTTTTAAATTCACTAAACTGGATAACAAATGTTATTAATATTAATTAATTAAGATATTAATAGTACAAATTATGTTCTCATACTGCCATAATTGAGATTGAGAATTAATTATTCTGTGAACCAGCTTAAAATATCACTCTGGAACCACATTGCCATCCACAGGTTGAATGATAATATGACCTCAAAACCTGATGTCACCAAAATAGCAGCTTTTTATATTAGAATGTGCCATTGTTAATCTATGTGTCTTGATTATTTTTGTTAGTCTTGCCTTTTATCTTGTCTTAACTAATCTTTCTTTCCCAGGTTGATAAAATGTAACAACTTAATATACTGGTCAAAAGATTAAGGGAACACATAAGGCCCATTTATACTCCTGCGTACGTACCTACGCCGTAGGCTACGCACATAGCCAGGCATTTATACTTGTGCGTAGGTGTATCTGTCATTCTGCGATTACACCCCCAAACGCTAGTTGGCAGTAGCGCTACAGCGTCCACTGTGTTGACTTTTGTCGGCAGGTTAACTTCTGGTTGAGCCAGTAAATGTTATTAAAAAATTTAAATTATAAACGCGCAGCTGGTGTACCTTTTCAAATGTTACCGACCGAATGGATCACATTCAGTCATTTCGCTCGGGTTGCGATGGCCAAATATATTTATTCACTGTGTTACAGCCGCCGTTTTGGCGGCTAGTAAATGTTACTTCAAAGCGCGAGGTACTTCCGGTCGGCTCGGAGGCATTGCGAGGCTACCCCACCAATCACAGAACTTACAGTCCGCGTTTTTGAGGAGGTGCACGTCAGGCGACGGCGTAGCCTCTGCGTAGCCCTGTAGCCTACGCTGTCACCTATGTGACAATGTGGAAGTTGAGTTTTAAAATAACCTGTTTAATTAGGCGTTTATTTAATGAAATTAGTTTCTTTTATTTACATTTGTGTTAATATTCAGTAATCATCTGAATGTATAACTGCCATGTTATAATATATACATATACATGTATATGTTATGTGTTTGACTATTTGAAATGGAGATATGATCACAAGACCATAATAACCTAACCATATAATGTAAACATTTAAAACCAAATTCAGACAAAGAAACTTAACCAGAGTGGATGAAACTTGACCCCCACCTCCCTGTCTCCACCTCCCGAAGAGATCTGATAAAACCACACACTCTGCAATCGTTCATTCTCTTGAGAACACACCTTTCTTGAGATCCCTTAAAATTAGGGCTGTCAAATGATGAATTTTTTCTTAATCGCAATTAATCTCTGAATTTCAATAGTTAATTGCGTTTAATTGCATGTTTTATCACAAGATTAAAATACTATTATTATTATTATTATTATTCAGGGTACCCCCAGGATTCTCAAAGTTAAATTTAAGACCTTTTTAATACCACCTAGAATGAAATTTAATACCAACTTCACTGGGAATGGAAAATCTGTATTAATTTTAAGCCTGAGAAAATTATTTACGAAGTTACATGAATTTATTAAAAGATTTTAATATTTGCATTTAGCTGACGCTTTTATCCAAAGCTATATATATATATATATGTGTGTGTGTCAGAAGTCAGACACCTCTGGAGCAACTAGAGGTTAAGTGTCTTGCTCAGGGACACAATGGTGGATGGATCACAGTGGGGGATTGAACCCGGGTCTCTCACACCAAAGGCACAGTCTTATCCATTGCTCCATCACCACCCATTATAGTACATTCATATTTAACACACTATAGCTTGGGGTGTGTTTGTACTTTGATAAGATAAAATGAATCAAGGACATCACTTTGTGTTGAAAAGTGGTGGGGACATAAGGGTTCGGATTGGTGTGAAGGTACACTTAGCTCACATGCACAATTCACAATATTGGGTTCACGAGAACAAGACAAAATTTTGAGCACTAAACACTTAATTTCCTGCATTCTGGAGACATTTTCTGCACCAATTTATGGTAGAATTGTCTTTACTTAAATAAAGTGATTCAGATTTTTTTAAATTGCACATTTGTTTCTTTTATCTTTAAATTGCATTGCATGTTTTCTTATTGTGCAAATAAGCCCTGTTTTTCTTGTTGCAAGCCATTTTTCAGAACATATTTAACAAATGCTTTAAACAAAGTGTAAATGAAAACTATGAAATGAATACAATATTTGTACACTAACAACTCTTAAGGGGTGAAATCAAAAATACAAACAAATTGTGCACTATGAGTTGTTACAATTAGTTACACCTTGGCTAGATAAGGTAATATAATATGCCAATTGCTTCAGTGATTATTCATCCTGTTATAAAGGCTGCTATAGTATTGGCTTGAAAGCAGTGGGGAAAAGGAGTTGGGCTCCGGTTTGTTTTTCCCTTGTTCCTGAGATCAGCACATCTGGGTGATGTAAGTTTAATGTGTGTTAGTTTGATGTTTCCATTCACTTAACGTTAGCCTACAACAGCGGCGCAACGCCGACACACAGACATGGGCTGTATTCGAAACCCCATACTACAGACTGCGGTCACCATCAGTATGTAGTATGCATCTCCAATCGATTAATTTCGCTGTATGCTAGGCCAGGCGTTTGACAGTTTCCGGTTCCTGTGTTGCTACGTTCAATTAAGGAAGGGAGCCCTCTGCTGGCCAGTGATTGGCTATGCAGTTCCCTTCCTTAGTGCTATACGTTATGTTAAAAATGTGGATATTTACGACTTAAATAGCAAGGAGCGGACAACACACAAGATTACGTCGTAAAATAGAGTAACATTTTGTGAAATGAGACAAATGTGTTTATATGTTTTATATGTGAATACGAATCGAGTGTAAGTACATATCAAGCTTTAACTGTGTACTGAGCTAGGGTTAAGTAAAGGAATAGTTACTGTTAAATGTTTGTCTATATTAACCTCACGTTATTGGAAAACAGTTTATTGTAAAAAAGGCAAACATGTAATTTATTTTAACATCCAACTGTTACAGTACAGTCTTTTTATTTTTCCCACTGTGTTCATTTAGCCTTGTGTTAAAACCATGGTTAAAACAAATAACATCAAGGGTGAGTCAGACCACCAGAAGAACAGAGGCCTACATGTTAGGTTACTATAATAACCAGAACATACTTAATTAATGTTAATTAATGAATGTTTTTAACAACTTTGGAAAAGCAACACAAGTACCAGCAGGTAAAACATCTCGTCCCTACTCCTGCAGGCTGCACTTTGACAGCAGTATTTACAGTTAAATGCTCACACCACTGTAGTCCACCTCTATATGGGAGAGGGAGACTTGAAGAAAGACTTCTATCTTTCAAGGCAGACAGTGAATCCCTTTTTCTGAGGGTACGCGAAGGATCATGGATGGGGAAAATATCTGAAGGTTGGCCTTTATTTGTATTGGCTGGCCAGTGCCACCTCCTATCGCGTGGTGTCTGAGGCATTTGATGTCCCCAACACCACAGCCATCATGTTGTCCATCGTGTCGCAGACAGCACCATGACCTAAGAGGCTGGTCCATTTTCCTGACACAAATGAGCTGGAGGGGATAGGAGAAGGCTTTGGCCACCTGGCCGGCTCCCGTGCTTTCCATCAAGTGGCCGGCAGCATTGATGGAACTCACATCAGAATCGAGCCACCTGCAGCACACAAGAAAGACTACCTGAACAGGTAACCTGCATTCAAATAACCAATTCACACAGATTAAATGGCATGCTTTAATCCCGGTCAATGTCAACACATAGTGACTACATTTTTATTCTTAACAGGAAGCTTTTCCACTCAATTGAGCTGCAGGTGATCTGTGATCACAAAGGTAGCTTTCTGAACACATTTACAGCTGTGGATGGGATTCAGTATTTTAACAGGTTGATACAATATCTGTTGGGTTCTTAAGATTTGGATAGTATTTTTCATCCAAATGAAACAATTTATTTGCATGTTTTGGGGATTTATGGTTACTTTTTATAGTAAATTGTGTTGTTATTTGATATAAATTCCATAATCCTACGTTTAAGTCTTTATTTCACAATGACCATTTACGGTGCAGTCCATGATGCGCGTCCTGCGGATGAGCTCCATTTACGTTCAGCAGCTCTACCCGCCGCCTGGTTGGTTTATCATTGGGGACCCAGTACAGGGAGCCGGTGCAAAATCCAGTTCAGGCGAGTTACAACCGGCATCACTCCAAAGCCAGATGTGTGGTGGAGAGGGCTATTGGGTTTGATGAAGACCCGGTGGTGCAGCATTAAAATTTCTCTTTTGTCCTGAATGTCAAGTCTACCTTCGTCCCAGAGGTGGTGTCCACCTGTGCCTTCCTCCAAAACCTATCGGGGATTTGGTGGAGCCAGATGTTGAGGAGGGGGCCGTGAATGGCGAGGAAGAGGACCAGCCTGACCAAATGTCAGGGGACAATTTACGCATCAGACTGGCTGCGGAGGTTTCGGCTCCGGGTGTTGCCATCCCAGCACTGCAGGAGCATGACTATTAAATACTGCACTGCATTTTTGTACATTGTGTTCCTACAATAACTGTTTCTGTTTAATTGGTAATAAGTTCATAAGTTCTCGTTCTCTTTCAATTTAGCAGGTTCAGGGTAACCTGGTTTATGTAATCACTTCCATATTTAATGACAATATAAAATTACTGGACACAACCTGTCATTTAGAGGTAGCCCAATAACTTGATCCAACAACTAGTTCAGATTGCATTTATTTACATTTATTCATTTAGCTGACGCTTTTATTCAAAGCGACTTACAATTGATGTGCGTCAGAGGTCACACACCTCTGGAACAACTAGGGATTAAGAGTCTTGCTCAGGGACACAATGGTGGATGTTTTATGAATGTTACATATGCTTTGTAGGTTAACATAACATTACATGTTTATGTGACAATACCAATGGCACTGAGGGGAAAATAGCACGGTAAATAAAAGAGCAGATACCAAAATTAACTTCAAATGATCTTATTTATTAAACATTTTTCCCATGAGTGACATAAAATCTCTCTGTCTCCTCTCCTCCTTTCTCTTCTCTCCAACCACTCTCTCAACTCTCTCTCCCTCTCCTCCTCTCTGTCCAGACGCTCTCTCTCTCTTCTCCTCTCTCTTTCCTCTCCTCTCTCTCCAGTGCCTCTCTCTCTTCTTTCTTCTCCAGACAAATCTTCTCTCTCTCTTCATCCCTCTCTGTTACTTGTTTTAGGATCTGCACCCACTCTGGCTGTCTCTTTCTCTTTGTGCTGGTTTCAGCATCAGATTGGGGTTCCCTGGGTGAGGGATGAGAGGCCATCACCACATCCTGGTCGACGAGTCAATGACGACCGGAGGCGTAATGCAGTGCCTCGTCCATTAGTTTGTACCACTTCCAGGATGCGGCGGTGGCCTCTCCCTCTGTGCTGACACCTGTTCTAGGTGCCTTCAACTCCTGTACAATACACATACAAAAAACACATCCCAGGCATGACAACTGCATCTATTGCTCTGTTTCTGTAGCTGTCAGCAATAAAGCAATGTCGCTGTAGAAGGGTCTCATAAACATTTAGGATGCAGCAGCTTACTTTAAACGGGCAACGTAGCTTTTTAGCTTGCCTTATACTTCTGTTTTAAATTCTCCCATTTTCGCTTGACCTTGGTGGGCTCAGTTTTGCCCACCAAAGACTGCTCCCTGACGAACTCTGTCAAGAAACAGCAATACATCAGTAATTATTTTCATGAAAACACAAAGAACCCCCGATATGTTATGTTATCATAACTCTTTGAATATCTACCTGGCAAGAGAGCTTACTTAGGCTACTTAATTGCCATAATTTCTTAAAAGCATAACTTTAACTTTAGTTAACTTACTCAAATCCCTTCTGGGCCGCATTCTGCCGCCCACTGAAAATTGCTGGCGGCTCGCCATCGGATCAGGTCATCTGTGTCTCATCTGTCCCTAATAACCAAAATCATATCGTGTTGTTTCAGCACAGCCCGCTAAGGTTTAACAATAACACTGCTGTCTTCAGTAACATTAAACGTTACCTTAACGTTAGCGGGCTTAGCATAAACGTTATGGGTTTGTTACGGTAGTACTATAAACGTTCATTACAGATACACTGTCACAATTGTGAATTGTTCTAACATATAAGACAAATGTTAGAAGTGGTACTTACATTTATATCCTTCTCTTGCCCACTGGAGTGTTGGTATCCGCCATTATACCCGGTTGGTTATGATTGTTGTAGCGCTTTGCATTATGGGCCACAGTATGCAAGGTAGACTGGTCCGATGCATACTGGAGATTTTTCCCAAATCGGTACGCCATCTGGGTATTTTTGGCATACTGCAGATTTTGCAGGTTTCGAATACAGCAGCGGTCCTTGTCTCATACACACCTGTCTCTCCGTTGCTGTTGTATCATTCACTGACCAGTAACCTTCAGCGGGTCTTCCAGCTCTGCTGTTCCATTAGCGCTCGCCACAGTGTGACTGGCTCACACGCCCTCAGTCTCGTCCGCCAACTTGTTCGTATCTCTGGCTTTCTGAATTTCAGACACTTGCCCATTCTGAGTCGTCGAGCTAACGTTAGTAGCATGTCATTTTCTTTTCTAACAACTGACTGATTCGCGCAGAGCTGGATGCCAGAGCTCGTGCACCGCGAACACTTCACAGTTCAGAACGAAAGCTGAACGCTGATGTAAACAGCTACCTGTACTGCAGTATAACATCAGAGTCACACCAAACAGAGTATATTATGAAGTCTCACACACACAAAGTATTCATTTATGACGTGACGGCAAGGGACAAGAAAAAATTGAAGACCTTGGTAAACGAAATTTAATACTTTGGTAATGAAATTTATGATTTTTAAGGCCTTATTTTTGTAATGTGAAATTTAAGACTTTAATACTTTTAAGACCCCGAGGGTACCCTGTTATTGTATATCTTAACTGCTTTAAGTCTGTATTAACAACAATAACAATTCTTGCCAGTGTATCTTGATTGAAAATCAAATTAATGCAAAGAAAGTTAGTTTATGAACTTGACTTTAAGATTTATTTGATTATTTCAAATCAAGATGTGCAACAAGTCTGAGGTAACAATCAATGTAAATGAAATATAGTCTTCCTTAAGCTTGCTTTCAAAAATTCTACAGCAAAAGTGCATGTAAAAACATGTACATACATTATTATAAAGTGCATAACAAACTAAATATTCCATAGCTATGCAATGTATATAATTTGCACTCTCCAAAATAGTGCTTTGCCTCAGTCCGCTAACATCAACCTGATTAGCTGTACTAGCTGTATGCTTAGCTCGTTGATGGTAACGTTAGCTTAAGCTCGAAGTGCTTTGATGATATTTTAATTCCATTTCACGCAAGGGGCATACTGCTTTTGACTTGTCAACGGAGCTGTCTGGGACTGTGTTGTTGTTCATCTCCATGGCTGCAGCAGGAGGTAGGAATGTAGCCTAACATCTGAAGCAGAGTCCTTCAACTAAATTTCAAACAAAATATCTGATACTGGTGGTCAGTTTTTGTTAAGAAATGTGTGTGAATATGTTTTCTGGGCACCAGCAGAAACAAACAGATTTTTTTTTTTATCACAGAGGAAAAAATTCAATATGAGCACTTTTCACTGTTTGCTCCAGGGCACTTGGAGAGGATTAGAGACCAACGCTGATACTGGAGAGCAGACCTTACATTGCTTTTCATATGAGATGAGTTCTTTTTCCATTTCTCCCTGAAGGTCCCTTAGACTAACAGGAGTGTTTAACCTTGCTGTTTTCAGTTGGACTTGTGTGTCACTTATAAGACAGCTGACTAATAGCATTATTGTCTTTGGATAGATACACTAGAGGTAAGTATAAACAATATGCTCTATCAACACAAGGACAAGGTGCTGTCCTAAACCCATTACATCAATAATATGTCTGACAAACGTTCCTGAGAGGACTAATCTGTGGTCGCTGATGGTAATCAGGTGACATTTACATCACGTCTTGTCAGTAGACTGTCTAACCCGGTAGAGTAATTATGATAGTGCACCACTGTAATGCTGTAAGGCCCTGATATTTGGCTGCATAGAAGCAGGGATGGATGGTGATTTTGGTTGGTCTTAGGTCTGTCCAACCCAAAACCCAAAAGTCAAACCTGTATGTTTGCTTAATTTCATCTGTTGCTGGCTGTTGTTTGGTCATGACAGTGGCAGACATAAGACATGAGCAGAAGATGGTTATTTAGATCAAATTACTCAAAACTGGAACTAAAAGTTTTCTAACGATCAACCAAACTGCACCAATGAGTTTTGTCAAAGTTCGCAGGCAGCAGGAATCGTATCCACTGGCTGTATTTTTTGGGGTACAGGCAGCAGTTGGGCAACAAATCTGTACAAGAGCTGGTATCAAGTACAAAAAGTTCTAACAGGAATTAATTATTAAGTAGTTTGTTGTTGTTTGCAAATTAGCACATTTAATTTTGTTCACAAAATATTTCAAAGTAAACTTCCTCCTCATTGAGGCACACTGTATAATTTTAATGTCTTTTACTCCAGCAAGACTAAAGAAATGAAGCATCATCAGAATTCAGTCATCTGACACATCTGAATTTATATTTGTACTTTCATCAAAGAATGTGACAGCGTACAGTTATAATAATTATGGTTTATTTGTGTGTATTATAGGGCAAAGCAGAGAGTAATATGCACAGGGACCTTAAAAAGCTGAATGAGCAGCATCATTGAGCAAACCTTCGTGCTGACTGGTCTTTAGGATGTGAGTAGGAGAAGCTGATCATTTCGAGCTTTACAAACTCCTACCGCTTAGAACATTGAGGCCAAACTCAACCTACAGGCACATTAGCTTGGCTTAAATAAATATGGCTTCTGCAAGGCTGTTTTTACTGTGTACTCCACTATATGTGTTCATATTGTGACTCAGTATGTGGGGCGTGGAGTTTGAAGTAGTTTATTTTATTGTGAAGATTTGTTTTGGTGGCACTATAATAACTACAGACTTTGAAGTATTAATTATTAGTAAATACAGAATTCATCATTTATAAAGCATTGTTCATACATTAATAAACATTAGTCATTTATAAACATAGTTATACATGTTGTATTCTTTATTAATAAGCTCATCTATAATGTGCTAAATAATGAGGCGACCCCTCCCACCCCAGACACGAACAGTTTCAGACATCCCCTTATACCCCTCCCCTTTACACTGTCAGTATTTTGCATCAATGCACAAACATAACCTTACATATTCTTTATGATTCCTTTATATTTTTTATTTGTCGTCATTTTTAAACTTTATATTGTCAACAAAGAAAACTGTTTCTTATTCTAAAAGCAAAATTTCCATCAGATAGGGTACCCTGGAACAAAATCTTGTCAAACGGGGGTCCGTGGTCTAATATGTATCTGTTTAGGGGTCCTTGACGTGAAGAAGTTTGCGAACCATTGATCTATCACTACCAGCTCATCAATAATGTACTTAATGATTATAATTTTGATAAAAAAAAGTTCCAATGAAAAACCAAACCATGTTTGTCTGATTGTAAATCTGATTCAAGCAACACTTTGCTGGTCCCATCACAGCAGATCTCTGGAAGCGCGAGGAGTTCAGAGAACTGGTATCAGGCCTGTAACGGTGACGCTTTTACCCAGTAACATTAGCTGGGGGGACTTTCCAGGTTGTCTTAGTAGCATCCTTTGTGCTTTGCCACTAGTAGATTTACAAGTTATGCTGAGATTGTTTATATTATTTCTTTCTAATCTTAGGGACCATTAATATGGAGCTAGAATTGTGTCTTTATTGCATGCGAGTTATCACATGCCTTAGCTGAGCACGGACACTCCAGTGTTTGGGTAAGATGATGACACACAACTCGATGGGTAGCTGGCTGAGCAAGTTCAGCATCACTGAAGATTAAAAAATAGCACTCCTATTCATGAATGAAAGTGTATTATATTATTAGCTTGCTAATCACTATTAAAGCTAATCACTAATTAGCCATCATGCTAGGTAAACTTGCAAACTCACCTGGTTTATACTATTTTTAAATCAAATGCCAAATGAATGCTTTGATTTAGATAAGTTTCACTCCTTATTTAGTGAGTAGTGAGCTAGTTTCTACCTTTGCACTTGCTAGCCTCAAGGCACCTGAAGAGTAACTGCTTGTTCATCATATACAACCTCCTGTACAACTTTCAACTAATGTTAGTATGCATGGAAGGTGGCAACCCTGATTGATACACCGTTTGAAAGTGTCCCACCTAGTTTTGTTTAAAATAGTCTTTGTATGGTTGTTGCACTAACTTACACGTTTAGCTACACTGCATGTGTAGCTTGCAAACTCAGCTACACAGGCCTTGTACTGTCATGGTAATTATTTTGTCTTTTAAATCCCAGCATGGAAAACCGACCACAGATAAGCCATTGAAAATTATTTTTAGTTAAGTACATTGGCGCAAGATAGTTATTTTAAATATGTTTGTACATCTAAACTAAAATCCCTTTCTACTTAAATGCAGCTGAGGAGAGGGCACGGCAGCTACTTGCCCTGATTTCATCAGTAATTCCTCCATAAGAACAGCGACAGGGCAGCCAGTGTGAAATGGCCAATTCCTCCAGGCCCACAGGAAGTCAGATTGAGCGCAGCTCCATCAAGTGTGAAATGGCCAGGTAGAGGTCTGACAGACACAGACCTGCCATCAGACATCTTGTTGGTTCTAGAATCAATTAGTTAATTTGACACCATATATTTAGAACACTAATTGTTATTGTTAGAACACTAAATCTATGGATCTGAATTAACTTATTGGTTCTAGTACCAATGCGAAAACCAGTCCAGATGACATAATCTGGACTGGTTTTGGTGTGGGAAAATTTTCTAGGCAATGGTTACACTGACAACGATTATACAAAGCCTACGCAAATAATTTAAACATTCAATCCAAATAGCCTTGTGCCGAAATTATACTAACCACCCTCAGGAGTGGCTGCCCAATATGCCTTTCCCCTGTGGGCTACTGCCATGTGCATTATCTGGCCAGACTGGGAATTTAACCCTTATCTCGGGTGGAAAGTTGCATCAGAAGCCTAATGATTATTTCGCTAAACCACCTCAGACCCCAAACCCTTGTATTATTTGATTTGGGAGGCAAAGCTAGAATGGTCTGGCTACACAAGACTTTTAACTCTTTCGCCGCCATTGACAAGTTATCTCGTCAATTATGAGTTAATATTTACCTGATAAAGACGCTTTTTTGACGAGTTTAAATGGGGAGCTGTAATACATTTCTAGATGGCGCTCTTACCCAATTTTATAAATAACTGAACCAAAAAATGATTTAATTAATTTTAAATTGCACGTAAGTTTAGAATCATTGCAGGTCATCTACCCAAAAATGGTGGGGCTGCAGGACCGGTGGCTGCTTTAGAAAGCAGGAGGTAATGTGCAATACTTAAATTGATACTTCATTTATGTAAAATAGGAAATTCAACAGAGAATGGTAGAATACATCTGGGTCCTCAACTCCCTCATTACCTCTCCTTCACCTCGTCACTAGCTGATGTGTGGTGAGAGTTCATCCAGGTGGGAGCTACACATTGGTTGTGATGTGCCACCCCCCTCGTCTTGAGCACCTCAAACTTCTTATTGATGGAACACTATATAAATGCTATATTATTTGTTATTCCACATATCCATTTTTTCAATCATGTTTAATTTTACCAGGTGAAAATGGGAGGAGAAAAATGGCCGCAATCCCCTTGGAGGCGGAGGGCTACACTGGTGCTATGCTCCGGAAAGTTTCAGGTGGTGGGAAAGGCACTGTTTACATAGTGCCTCTTCAGGATGTGTTGGACCTCTCGCCACTCCCAGCAAACTCTCCACAGTTTGCTTTGATGCCCAAGGCCAGCTGCAAGCACTGTTTTGCAGAGATGCCTCTCCAAATGTTGGCTCTACATGACCGTAAATGTGCTAGCCACACCAGCTCAGACTTGGAGGTGAACTTTTTTTCTAGAGTTTGGGATGTTAAATGTCTAAAATTAACTGTGTATGAATGTCTTAAACTTGAAATGTGCTTTAATGTTATAGATGATCTCTGATGACGACGACGATGTCCAATTTCCTGAAGTTTTGCAAACTCCAGTGCCAGTGGACCACTGCCCTCAGCAGGTGGAGTAACTATTACACATCTAACTATTTTTGAGAAGTTGTCTCCTATGTAGGAGATGTTAACGCCTTGAATTTATTCCTTTTGTTTGTACTGAACTGTCCTGTGATTGTCAGTCGCAAGACACCAGAATTTCTTCACAGAGATATATACAGTGTGTCTCCGTCCATCCAGAAAGAGGATGTCCGGTGTCCTATATGTGGCATATTTTTCCCGGTCCTGCTTATCGAGGAACATGCTAGCCATTGTGGCTAAAGGTAATGGTTACCTATTTCTTCAAGCTCTGTCTTCTTCTGCGTGGAGAGGGGTGGGGTGTCTTGCTTTGTGCACTCAGGATGTTGTATGTATTGCTTGAATTATTTAATTATTTTTGTTGAATGATATGGGGATAGCTGATATGGACTGGATTTGTTAATACATTAATGCCTTTATTCTTATAGAACTGAGGACACAACCTCACCTGAGAGGGAACTCCATACTGAGACAGATGATATCTCATGGTAAGTCCGAGTTTTTATTCATGTAGCATGTAAGGGATTGTTCACTCCAAAATGAAAATGCACCCATTATCTAGACACCCTTGTGCGAATGGAACTGCCTTAACCTGCCTTTCCATGGACAAAAGGGTGACTAAATAATGGTTGAATTTTAATTTTGGTGAGACCTCTACCTTACTGTATTTGTATACAATGACAGGGTTATTCAGATGTGGTTTCACAGTGAGGAAGATGTGATCATGTGGCTCAAATCAAAAGTGGATACCAGCAAGACCTTTGAGCTCTGTCTGTCTCGAGATATTATGCTTGAAAGAGGTCTGAAGTCATGGAAGCGCAACAAAAAGGCTACACCAATTAATCCTTTGTGGATCAGATTCCTTGGAGAGGTGGGGATTGATACAGGGGCCCTTAGAAAAGAGTTTCTGACCAGTGAGTAGTGGCCATTCATTAGTTACTTTTAAAAAGGGAAATGCATTTAAAAACCAATTTGACAATATTATACAGTATAACATTTGTGGTGTCTTGTCTAATGATTGTAATTGTTTTGTTGTTGATTCTAAGCAATGGTATCTGCGTCGAGCAATGCCTTTTTGAAGGTGGGAAGTCCAAAATGCCCAAATATTCTGTGAATGACTTTGATGAAGAGCTCTTCAGGTAGGCGATTTGCAGTAATGGGATTTGATGTAAGGGTGGGGGGGCAATCAGTTATACATTGCTTTCTTTTTCATGAATTTGTAGCCTTTGTTAAAATCTTTAGCCTAGTGATTAAAAAGCTGGAAGTTATTTGTCTTTCTGTATTAACTCCCATGTTCTCTTTTATAGGATTGCGGGTGAAATCTTTGCTACAAGCATTGCCCAAGGTGGACCTGCACCACGTTTCCTCCAGCGGTGCTGCTACAACTTTCTAGTATCTGGCAAGCTCTCATTGGATCACGTCCTGGACCCGAGCTTATCACCGCTAATAACAGCAGTGTGTTTAAAACCTGGAAGAAAACCCCACTAGTATGTACAAAATTCTATTAGTCTGGCTACAAAAATTTGAATCCAATTGACTGACGGTTGGTCTAGTGTAAAGGAAAGCGTCTTTTCCACTCTGAATTTTAATAGACTAATCAGCACCATGAATTGTAATGATTAGCCAATCACCAAGGGCAGAAGTAATGCTTTTGTCAAAACGGTAGTGTGGCCTAGTATCAGCTGTGGTGCCTGTGGCTTCTTGTCTATTATGCTAGATACCAGTCTACTTTAGGCAATACCTCAAACAATATCTGTAGAGCAGTTCTTCATGCCTAAAAATAACAGACAAGGCTCCCCCCAGGATGTATATGTAATACCCCCGTAGTTTGGGGGACTAGCAATCAGGTTACAAGTGTCTAGCTAATTGTTGGGATGGATGTAGCTAACTGTAGGTAGGATGCAATGTGAACCCTGGATTGAGAGGAAAGTAATAACATAGACCATCTTCACCTTTGGTTGTGCACACTTTTCCCAGCTATAAAGCTGCCACGACCTGTTCCTCGCACAGTGAACATGGATCTTGCTATCTCTACATTTTCTACGCCTTGGTCACCGCGTACTCTGAATGAAAAAGAGCATTGTGAGATTAATTTGAAAACAATACTATTTGAAACTGGAAGGAGGGAGAAGGTCCTTACTTACCTTGATGGCCATCCATGTTTCTGCACACCCTCCATGAAAAACCTCAAACCAGTCTCTGCCTTATTATTCCCAGCCGCATTGAGGTACAAAACCTGATTGAGGATAGGAATTAAAAATGTTAGATTCCAAGCAAAACTAAAATTGTAAACCAGTAGTTTAATTTATAAATGGTAAAGCCAACTGTACCTTCCGAGAAAAGCCATCGATACCTCCGAACACCACTATGTTGTACCTTAAAATTATCAGATTGGATATTATCTCTGACAGGCAACCAACCTTTTTTCCCCCAACGCAGTTTTGAAATATAAATAATATTACGTTCATTCATATCGGTGAGTAATTCTCAACATGAAACTTAAAAGAGAGGTCTTCCTCCAACATAAAGTCCAGGTATTTGTATGAGCAAACTAATTCTACTGGCCTGCCCTGTAATGTATGGAGTTGGGCTGAGGAATGAAACCAGGCAGGGTTCTGGTAAAAATGTTTTTAGTTGTCTTCTTTTTAATAACTTACTTTAAAGAATTAAGATTGAGCTGAGTAATTTCAAATGCTTCTTGTAGCTTTAAAATTGTCTCAGCAGGTGACTGAAGAACAATAGATAAGCATACAGGTGTATATTTAACATGGCAGCTTCAGAAAGTGTGTGTTTGAATGCCGTCTGCTGCACACACTCTGATGACGGACTCCACTGACTGCCACGACACCATGACACTCGAGTTTAGAGTTTAAAAGGTATTAAGTCACATATGGCCACACTGTGATAGGTTTATCCAGTTCCATCCTCCATCTTTACCCCACAGAAGAACTGTTGATAACAAGAATGAATAACAAAATACTGCTGATGCTCAGTAGATAAACACCATCACAGATTCTAGTGGGGCCTAAGCAAAGACAGTGGAATTTCAAACAAGGCAGCCCCAATCCATATTCTCATATGTAGGGCTGCATAACGATTAATCGCAACTAATCGTTTGCAGAATAAAAGTTTTTGTTTACATCATATATGTGTGTGTACTGTGTAAAATAATTGTGTATTTATAAATACACACACATGCATGTATATATTTAAAAAATATTTACATGTTTATATACATTTATATATTTAAATATAATTTATATTATATATAATTTTAAATACTTAATATATAAATAAATGTTTTTCTTAAAATTATACATGCATGTTTGTGTATTTATAAATACAGAATTATTATATACAGTACACACACATATATGATGTAAACAAAACTTTTATTCTGCAAACTATTAGTCGCGATTAATCGTTTTGCAGCCCTAGTCACACGATACACCCACTTTGGAAAATGTTGATGTTGGTGCTTAAAAGACTTTCAATAACATCCCTACTGATACTCAATCTAGGTTGCCCCACACTTCCATTCCATTCGACTACAACTACATTGTCAACTAAAGGGGTGACAGGAGTGTTGGAAAGCAGAGCCTTGATCATCTCATTGAGCTGCTCAAGCCAACTATAACACATTGAGGAATATCCATATAAGCTGCCCCTGCCCGTAAAAACTGCAGTTCCTGATGATGAAGTGGAGATATTCAAAATCAATGGGCTCCCTACTGATTACAGCAGCCAATCTATCCATGGCCCTTCTTAATAGCATAGCTGCCACCTAACTGATTCCTGCAAGAGGGAAAATAGAAAAAATTCAACAAGGAGATGAAGTGCGTATAGGCTACAGATTCAATGTATGGGTAAAGAGGGCCTCATACCTGAACTCTAGCAAGGTGCTGCACAGTCTCGGTTTCATGTGCATCAGACTGAAAGGGATTATGCTTGTAAGGACACCTCAAAAACATTGTGTGGCAACAGCACTGAAATAAACTTTGCAATGGCTTACCGGAGGTTGTGTGTGGTCATTGCGGTGATTTTCCATGCTGGAAATAAAAAGCAGCAAGAATGCACATTACAATGACAACTTTTTATTTTATGTAAACATGGTAAAAAATATTTAGAATAAGCCATGTGTAGCTGAGTTTGCAAGCTACACATGCAGTGTAGCTAAACGTGTAAGTTAGTGCAACAACCATACAAAGACTATTTTAAAGTCATCAGTTAGCTAAACTTCAAATGTGCCTTCAGGATGTTAAAACCTGGATGACCTGTAATTTTCTCATGTTAAACTCAGATAAAACTGAAGTTATTGCTCTGGGGCCCAAGCACCTCTGTGACGCATTATCTAAAGATATAGTTTCCCTGGATGGCATCGCCTTGGCCTCCAGCACCACTGTGAGGAATCTTGGAGTTATCTTTGATCAGGACATGTTGTTTAAGTCTCACATTAAGCAAATTTCAAGGACCGCCTTTTTTCACCTACGTAATATTGCGAAAATCAGGAACATCCTGTCTAAAAATGATGCAGAAAAACTAGTCCATGCATTTGTTACTTCTAGGCTGGATTACTGCAATTCCTTATTATCAGGCTGCTCGAAAAAGTCCGTTAAGACTCTTCAGCTAATCCAGAATGCTGCAGCACGTGTTCTGACAGGAACCAGGAAAAGAGATCATATTTCTCCTGTTTTAGCTTCTCTGCATTGGCTTCCAGTAAAATCCAGAATAGAATTTAAAATCATTCTTCTTACCTACAAAGCTCTTAATGGTCAGGCACCATCTTATCTTAAAGATCTCATAGTACCTTACTACCCCACCAGAGCACTGTGCTCCCAGAATGCAGGGTTACTTGTGGTTCCTAGAGTCTCCAAAAGTAGACGGCTCAAATGGCTCAAATGGCTCCTTTGGTGTTAAAGGTTGCCGACCCCTGATCTAGGTGAACCGAACAATGGCCAATAGGAACGTGGCCCCGCCCATGACACAATATTCGCAGCGAAAGCAAAATCCTGACACGAGAGCAAGAAATTGCATCGAGAGCAAAGAAAAGCGTTGTGAGACACTTATATTTTTAGAGAAAATGTTTTCACACTGATAGCAAAAAATATATATTTGAGATTTTTTTTCAAAGTATTTGAGAGAGATTTCTTTTCTCAGAAATAATTTTAAAAATTTCAAATTTATCTTCTTTTTATGTTCTATGAGAAAATACTTTCTCTCAAAACTTGTTTTAGTCTCAAATATTATTTTTTGGTGTGATAACCTTTTCTCTCATACTTTTTTTTTTCTCTCAGATCATTTATTTTCTCGCTTGTAATAAAGACACAATTCTAGCTCCATACATTAACAACTCATTTACTGTATATATTGGTTTGTCATTAAATTAATATTTAATTTATAGAGAACCAATCATGTATAGTATGGTAAGTATAGTATAGTATATGTATAGTATAGTAAGTATACTATACAATTATTAAGCACATTATAGATGAGCTTATTAATAAAGAATACAACATGTATGTTTATAAATGACTTAGTAATGTGTATTAACGTGAGAACAATGCTTTATTAATGATGAATTTTGTTTCATAGTGTGTAGATAATAAAGAATAAGACAGTTATAACTGTGTATGAATTACTTACTAATGTGTATTAATGCATGAATAATGCTTTATAAATGATGAATTCTATATTTACTAATACAGAGGTGGTATTATGCTTTTTTGCCTTTTCCCCTCTCCTTTATTGATTTGTATCTTTCTTGTGCATGTAATAGGTTTGCAAAGTGAAAAAGCCCACAGTCCTCCCCAAAGGGAGTTCCCATCTCCCACAGAAAACTTGTTTGTAGTCCAGCCGTTTCCTTGTGACGTCACAGGGATGAACGCAAAATGCACGTCATACAACGCTCGCCAAGGGGCTAGTCCGACACGCCCTCAAAAACATTGGTGTAAAAACACTGAGCTTCAGCACACAGCTCTCCTCTCCCTTCCAAACACTAGCTGCCCTCCATGCAGTCAGTGGACATAAAGATGTTCCTGTGACGTAGAGACAGAGCTCAGTTAAAACTCTATGGATGAAAGATACTTTTGTTACAGATTAATAACTCACCACTCTGAAACCCTTGTTCCAGTCCATGTTGCCAAGCTGGTCGGCAACATGGATACAGCTGAACCAAAGCTGTTTACCGGCTTCTCACTTACCCGCCCTTCTCTGCTTCTGATTGGCTAGTAGTCCTAAGCTCTGCAGCTCTCTGGGCACCAAGTCGACAATGTCATATGCGACATCAAAGCATACATAATACGTCATCCTTAATATCTCCGGAACACTGCATGCTAGAGACTTACTCTCTTTTTTTTGGACCGGAAGGTTACCGTTGCGCCGTTTCAACGAGTGCTCCGGTGCAATCGTATCACCCTCAGAAGCATTGTAATCCCACCTTGAAGTGCAGCGTCTTTTTGGGGACTTGCAAGATGCATCCACTACCAAACGTCTTCTGTGATAATTTATCCATCTTTCCTCAGTAAAAATCGTTAGCATGCTTGCTAGATGCCCACTGGCAATCCCATGATGCATTTCGTTTAGTCTGACAGCCAATCAGTGGCGGTGTTTTGACATGTTGACCAATCAGACACTGTGTGGGCATGTGTGTGGCAGCACTGATCTCAAATGCATTGCGCAATGGAATAACATGAGATTTACCCCATCCCCAAATGTATAAATCTTTACGAACAGGGCAGCACCTGAAATAATGAGTAGAAGAGCGTTAATCTAATAAATAATGTGTAGATCCTCTTTTGCGCACGAAGCTGATCCAAGGTGTGCCTCCTGGGCGCATTGCATGGATATAGTTGTTATATGGTTTTTACTATAGAGGTTTTTTCACACTTTATTTGACTTCCTGACACAAAAAAGGACCGGATGTGATGTCAGAAGATAGGCGGCCTCGCTCAGCCAATAGATTACTGTTTGCCCCAAAGAAAATATGCAGCCAAAAGAAAGAAGAATAAACAATAATTTGCTTAGTCATTTTGGAGAGCAAACGGAGACAATAGACCCAGAGATAGATTGAGATAAAGTTAGATATAGATTTAGATTCAGCAAGCTAGCTAGCTATTGATAGATAAATATAGAGAGATAGGAGTAGTAAGATATATTTAGATATATAAATATAAATATTTTATATATAGATATAATATAGAGATATAGGAATAGTCTGATATATTTAGATATACAAATATAAATATTTATATGTAGATAGAGAGAGCGAGAGAGACAGAGACGCACAGTAGCTGTCCTGCTTTTCAAAAAAGGGGCGAATCTATACCACAGAACATCCTCTTGTTCTTGACAGCGAGGATGATGGGGAGTCTGGAGCAGAAAGCTTTCTCACAGATGATGAGTTAGCCTACCAAGAGGGACTTGAAGATTAAGTATTCTATATTTATTTTCTGTATATGTGTACATATACTACACATCTGTACATGAATAGAATATTTTTATTTGTACATGTGGTGGTTATTTGTTCATTTGTTATTTGGTGTTTTACAGGGATGAAGAGCCTAACATATCTGCTGCAGGACAACAGGACAACCCCCCTGCTTCTTCTGAAGAGGATGAAGAGCCTAGCACCTCTGCTGCAGTACAACAGGCCAACCGCCCTGCTTCTCCTGAAGAGGTCAGATCTTCAGGAGAGCTGCCACCCCCAAAAGGAAGAGGCTCTACACCACACACCAGGGCACAGCCAGGATCCAAGTCCAGTCGTGCACATAGTGTTTCAAGAAGCCAAACAAGATCTAGATCTCCACTCAGGGCACTGCCACAACCAGTAGCCTCAGCCTTGTCCTGAACAGAGCGATCCAGACATAAGTCCAGTGCCAAAAAGGTTCATCCCAGCAAGACCCCCTGGACACCAACTGAACTCAAGCAGCACATACAAACTGCTGGACCTATTCAAACTGTTTTTCAGTAATGACGCAGCTCAAACAATTTGCCAAAACACAAACAAAAAAGCAGCTAAAAACATTGCAAAAGGCAAATTTTTTTCGTGAAATCCATATCCAGGAGTTTTTCAGACTTTCTAGATTGGACTGATCCTCATTTTTGCTGAACTGTGATTGGCTCAACAGTGCAGATCAAAGGAGTTTACTTTTTATCTAAAATTAGTTTTCTTTTTATCGGGGCTGAACTCAGCCCAGGGTTGTGTGACAACCTAAACAGAGACGGTAAATATGGTAAAAAGAGAGAAAGAGGAAAAAGAAATATGTGCTGGCAAAAAAATGTTAGCACAAGAGGCAGCTAAATACCATAGCCTGTATATAAAAATGGACGCCATCTTGGCAGCGCGTAAACGTGCGTCATTCCTGATAACCTAAAATGGATAAAGAGGCAGGTCGTGGGTGAAGCTGAGGTGACGTGTTGCTGAAATCACTCCCGCCTTGCTCGATGTGACCGAGTTAGCTCAAGCTAATGAGCTATTGCAATATGCTTCTTCCACACCCCTGGTGCTGTATGGTGGGGGTAGGAACCTGTGGCCATGTTGTTACCAGTTTATGGTTGTTACCAGCTCACAGTCTATGAAGGTATTTTTATTATTAGGTCTTTTTAATGCAAGAAAAAAAAATGTTTTGAGAGAATTTTTATCGCAATGCGATCAAAAATTTTGTAATTAAAAATAAACAGGCCTTTTTGTGTCACAAAAAGTTTTAATTGCTATTGTGTCATATTATTTGACTTGTCAAAAAGTTTTCCTTGCTAGTCAGAAGGTTTTGCAGGTTAAACCGTTTTGCATGTGCAAATATTTAAATATTATTTATTACAATGTAAACCATGTGTTTTTTTTAAATGTTCACAAATGTGGACATGTAGTGCAACACATTTGCTCAAATAAACAGACTGGGCCTGTGCAAGTGGTAACACCTACTGTATGTCCCTCATAGGTCCAGACTCCTTAGGAGTCCATCGGGTGGTAGGGTGAAAGGTGGATAAAGGTTGGGAGTGTTTTAACAACCATTATGAACATAAATAAACAACATTAGCCATGATGGTCAGCTATGTGTAAGCGCAAAAAAATGGGACCTAAAGGCTAAATTCAAAAGCAGTGACACTGCCAACTGAAAGCAGTTCACTGCATTTGGAGGTGGCCTTTAAGGCAATTAGCTACTGTACTTAAAAACATAATTACGCGAGTTGTGAAATGAACCCCATTTTTCAAATATAGCCCAGGACTGCCATGTCTGATGCAAGGGTTCTTAATCATGGCACCATTTAAGCTACAAAGAAATACAGCCATAACACTGTTCAGTGATTGACACCAGCCTTCTACCAACACTTTGGGTCACAGACGAAAACAGGATCTTCATGCCAGGGTGCTGGAGGTAAAGCCGGTGCAGGTCCTCCCTCACATTGACCAGCTTCACCCTGCTGACCTCACCCATGCTGCTGCCGCAAAAGTGATGATGACATCACCTTCACTGCCTGTACCTCTGTGTGTATATTGTGTAGGCTGCCTCCCTCCCCTCTCTCTCCTTACATCCCTCTCTTTTTCTCTCTATTCCTCTCCTGCTCTCTCTCTCTCTCTCTCTCTCCATCACCCCAACCGGTCGAGGCAGACGGCCGCCCACCCTGAGCCATGGTTCTGCTCGAGGTTTCTGCCTCTTAAAAGGAAGTTTTTCCTTGCCTCTGTCGCCTAGTTCTGCTCTTGGTGGGAATTGTTGGGCTTCTGTAAATATCATCACAGAGTACGTTCTAGACCTGCTCTTTTATGAAAAGCGCTGTGAGATAACTGTTGTTGTGATTTGGGGCTATATAAATAAAATTGAATTGAATTGAAATTGAATCTATGACTGGACCAGGTGCCATGGCAAATGCAGTGATCGATCAGAGGAGAGGAAAGAGAGCCTGGAGAGGAGCAATGCTGGCCCAGCTTGGACTTAATTCTGCTCCTAAAGAGCCGGTCTAGACAAAATGGGACTCATGTTGACCAGACAACGGAATTCAGAGACTGTTGTGCCCTCATCGTTACAGAGACCTGCACCATCAACAGCCAGGTTCAAGCACTCAGCAGGTGGTCCATGTTCAGAGCTGTGAGTACAAGACTCCGGCAAGATGAGAGGAGGTGGACTCTGTTTTACATCGATGATGCTTGGTGCTGAAACGCAGTCAATCTGTTTCCCAAATGTCAGACTGTTTATTGTGAAGATGAAACTTTCATATTATCATCTGGATGCTGCAGTTTACATTCACCCCAGATGCAAATTCAAGAAATGTACTGTGGAATGTTTGGGGTGAATATGTGTATGTATATGTATATAATAACTGTATTTTTTAAATGTTATTTTATATGTTACCATATTTTAATATAGGCCTACACTTATTTATATGTTGTGTGTGTAGCATGAAGGAACTACAAATTTAATTTCGTTATGCAGCCTTGTGCTGTATAATGAATAATAAACAACCTTGTACCTTGTGTAGAAGAAGGGGAGAAGCCAGCCAGACCAAGAGACGTCCAGCAGAGTGAAGATGCTTCCTAAGCTCTGCAGCTCTCTGGGCACCATGCTGGCAATAGCTGTCGCCAATGACCCAGACTGCAACTATGGGAGGGAAATTAATGATTGTAATAAATCCTTCTATGTCACATCTAAAGGAGAAAAAGTAACAAGGCAGCAACACCTCAAAATATCTAGATAACAGTCTATATTTCCAATGTAATATCAGCGGGATTAAGTCTAGTTTATGCTGTGTGACCATAAACTTGTTTTGCTGGATATCATGTACAATGTGTTCAACATGAGTGCATTTGTGCACTGCCAGTTAAGCTTCATGCTAACATTAGCTAACTGTTATACATGTCATTCTGAAAAAGGAGACATCGATAGACTCCGTGACCTTGCCAACGGTAAATATAAATAAGCATTAAATCATGCCATACTACATTTAAAAGCATTTCTATTGTAATGAGTGACATAACGTCAACTTACTTCCATCTAGCCTATACACATTACAACACTGTCTCCAGTAGAGCGAAGTGCTGGTCGAAGCCATGGAGCGAGGGGATTGTGGGCGTGGCCATGGGGTAAATACTTTTTTTTTTTTTTAAACCTGTCCTGCCCAGCAGCCTGGTATAGAGTATGATGAGCTGGATACCATATTGTGCCAGACAGATTTTACTTTAACAAGAGAGTATTAAAATACTCCTTTGTCTGTTTTATTATTTATTTAATTATGTATTGATTTGTCACCGGGCCGGACAGGGGGGCAGACACGGGGATGGGGGGGCACAAACAGACAGCACAGAGAAAGGACAACACCTGTAAGAGAAGGGGGATGGAAGGTGGGGACAACAGGGAAAAGCTGTGGGAAACACCAATTGCAGAAAGCAACAAAACCTGCAATAGAACAGAGAGGGGGGCTTGGGGAGGAGAAAAACAACAACAACAAACAAACACAAACAAAAAACCAATAAAAATAATAATAATAGACAAAAGACAACCAGCCGAACAGCAGCAATAAACAGCTGACATAGTAAGAAAAATGAAAACAAGAAACAGTCACACACACTAAATAAACAACACAGCACAGCCACGAGAGCTGGAATAATAATTAATTTAAATAAGTAACTGAAAGAAAAGCATCAGGAATAATTCTACCAGGGACAACCTAAATTTGTTTGTGTCTATGTGTGAGACTGTGTGTGTGTCTGTGTGTGTGTGGGTGAATGTGTCTGTATGTGTGTGTGTTTACATGTGTGTGCGCATAAGCCTGTTAAAGAATGTAGTTGTCAGTGAAAGTGGGACGCCACGACTGTGCCACATGGGGTAAATACAAACACGTGATTGGTCAGTCAAACCCACCAATAGAATCTCTTATTTAGACCATTTTTGACTGTCACCCGTTGGTTTCTGAAGAGCTGTTTTGAAGCTCAAAGTTGGCGGAGCTGCCCGGCGCCATCTTGGCCACGCGTCACTCCTGGATAACCAAAAATGGGCAAAGAGGTGGTAGGTGGAGCTGCGGTGACGTGTTGCTGAAACCACTTCCGCCTAGCTTGACGTGACCAAGTTAACTCCAGCTAAGGAGCTAAAGCTATATGCTACTCTGCGATAGCAGAGGTAGTGTCTAAACCCCAGTGGAGGTTGGAACCTGCGGCTGTGTGTTACCAGTTTACGGACACTACCAGCTTACAGTCAAGGTAAGACACTGTAAAATATTAAAATAACTCACATATCTGTTATTGACATTATACTTCACAAGGTTTTAAATGCTTTTTAATATATAAATGTGGGAACGTTATTTTTGTTGAGTCCAACATTAACAGTTAACATTAACTATGAATCACTTATTAATTACCTTAAGTTTACTTAACATTTACGTTAACGACATTTGACAGCTGATATAAAATTGGCTGTCTTAAAAGGACAACACAAAAACATTTAAAGACTGTCTCCATTTTCTCCCATGTATGTGACATAATAGTGCTGTCAACATTAAAACACTGAGGCATCTTTTAGAGGAGCATCTAAAAAATTAGAATACTGAGCAAAAGTTCATTGTGAGCATCAGAACCAGACTGAGAGATTACAGGCTTCAGAAACCTTTGCAGGTGTTTTGAGTCAATTTGCTGATTAGAGAGCTCTTCTCCAGTTGACATTTCTGTGTAATTTATAATACAGAAGTGTATTTATTCTAAGAATATAATACATTTTGAGATACTGGAGTTTTTATTTCCATGAGCTGTAAACCATAATCAAGATGAAAACAAAAAGGGTTTGAAATGCTTCACTTTGTGTAATGAATCTAGAATATATCAAAGATTCACTTTTTGAATTAAATTACATTAGAAAATTAACTTAACACAGTGTTCTGTTTTTTAAAGACTGATCTGTATTTAATTTATATTTTTTTATCACCTGAAGCATTTATTGCACATTTTCCTCGCAGAGTCACACTGTGGATCAGATGTCCCACCAGGTACCAGAGAGCTGCAGAGACCTGGGAGTCCTCATTTTGCTGATGGGGTGGGTAGACGTGGAAAGGACTTCTCCTTCTGTTTACTTTGACATTTAATTGTTGTCCATATTTGTATCATAGGTCCATTTAAAAAAAGATATAGTTTATGGTTCACATTGTAATAAATTCTATAGAGCACTCCCTGTCTTTACTATTTACTGAAAAGCTAATCATATACCACAGATAATATAAGAGTTAATAATAATTTAATGATAGGAACCCAGTGTCATAATCAGTAGTGTTCAGCTGTTGTGAGTAAAAAGAAAAGGCTGCACAAAGCAGGAGCTGAAGAGCTGGAAGCTGGAGCTGTTATCTCCTGAAGAGCTGGTCACCGCAAATCACATCTGGAGGGTTCTGCAATCAGCTCCTCTGGCACCTGTAAAGACAACAATGGGTAGACAGTTAAGAAGCTTCTTCCTAAGAGCCATAAAGCTACTGAACTCATGATAACTTCTCTGGCATGTGACAGTAATTAGGGGTGGCAATGTGAAATACACTGTTTCCTAATATGTGCAATATACGGTTTTCTGCTGGACACTGTGCAATAATAATCCATGCTACTAGACACCTGTTGGCTACTCCAGTCAGATCTTATTGAACGTTTATTATAAGAATCTTATTTTATATTTCTTATTGAACTGTACTACCTTTTTTGGCAAATTCTAATCCACCAAACAAACTCAAAGGCAGCTCTCAAACTCCTAATTTCTCACCTTAACTAAACCATCGCCCTAGTTACAGCCCAGCTACCTGTCTGCAGGCATAACACTCATTATATGCTGACAAAAAGGTGGATGTAAATCTCTGCAGGTAGCCTACAACAGCTGTTCTGCTGAATTATGTATCCACCTCTGAAGTTCCTTATGAGGGATTATGATAGCATGATTTTTGTATTACTCAGGGTAACCAAAATTATTGTGTTTTCTTATATTGATCTGTGATGTATTTTATAGGTAGAAGTTTATATGTTGGTTTATCATTTATTAAACTAGACCTGATGTGTGTGTTTTTTGGAGAGGTGCAGAAACAGGGGGTCACTGTATGATCAGATAAGGACACACTACCTCTCACCCATTGTGAGGGGTAGTTTGGAATGTGGTACAAACATCTCCAAGATATCTCATTTCAGGAACTACGCTCGTAATCTGCCCAGCAACAGCATGGCGATTCGTGGAGTCAGAGGACAAACATTGGGGTCAGAGGACTTGGGCCAATTATGGACTGACCTACACTTTTGTTTAATTGTTTTATGACATGACGATGTATACTAAAACACTGGGTCAGGGAGAGATAGCCAGTCAGACTTCATGAACTGATACAGCTTGTTGTTTGTCAGGGAAAGGAAGATCGACCCAGAGCTCTGTAAGCTTTATTCATTTACTTATAATAAAACTTAACTTGGACCAAAAACATCTTCTCCTATTGCTTCATGAAAGAACACGCAGGACCAAGGACTACACATAGTTTAAAAAGGGTAATTTAAAGTCACGGTCCAACACTTATCAGAAATGTCGCTGATCAAACACAGTTATCACCTCAGACTGTTTGCTGAATCTCAAGGAATGCTACACCTACTAAGTGTAATAACTTATTGAGGACTCTAAATGTCCTTCAGTATGTACTTCAAATCAATCATTCCCACTGATGAACCCCACAAAGAATAGTATATCGTTTCTGAACAGTGAACTCGGCGAGCAGGCAGAACTCTGCAGCCGCTCGGCTCGGCTCTCTGCCTTTAAACCCTTCATGTCCCTCCAATTCAGGTGCAGCCACTTACAATAGTATCTGACTAGTATCTAACTGAACAGTGACTCCGTTACAGTACGAAGCCAAATCTAACGTTGCCCGTTTGTAAAGTTTACCATTAACCACAGCTGCCAACTAACGAGCTAAGCTAACAAGCTATTTGCCGATAGCGATAGCTATTAAATATTGATAACACAAAAATAAAATACAGGAATTTCACTCATCAACTGGAACACAGATTTCCTGGAGGTTCTCTCTCCAATGAACTGCACAGCCTACCATTATTCATCTGGTATCTGCATGTAGAAATGTCCAAACGGCTCCAAGAGGCTGAGACTCAGAGCTCTGTGTATTAGCTGATGGCGGACTGAGTGCTAGCAATGACAGAGGCCAGAGACACCAATGGGGATTGACTCCCTTTTGGAGCCAGCCTCAAGTGGCTACTCGATGAACTGCAGTTTAAGTTACTTCCTGACTAGTATCGTAAGTGACAGCCGGAGGTTGCTGCTTGCTAAATACACATAATTGACCGACCTCTTCCTTGGTTGAAAGGTTGCTTTGACAGGTGCATGATAACTAATGCATTTATTATATAATTAAATTGTTTATATATGTATTTAAGTATAGGATTATTTATATATATACAACAGTTTACAGTGTGTTCTATAAGCAAGCAAGAATTTCTGTATGTGTAGCCTATGTATAGAAGCTGTTAAGGTCAGTGGAGGTGATGGAGAGTGACAGGGTGATGGTGACCCAGGTAAGTAAGTAAGTAAGTAAGTAAGTAAGTAAGTAAGTAATTGTTACATGAATAAACCATAACTGCCACAATGCCATGGTTATCACTCAGTTTAAAGTGCTCTCACACAACTTAGGGCTTAATTTTTCCCTTTGATATAAAGTGGAGTATTACGTTCACAGGAGGTCAGGAGTGGAAAAAACACACAACAACATTTGAATCTCAAAATTAATCGAATGTGCACTCAACGATTGAATATTCGAATATTTGGGTCTAGCCCTAATTCTAGCACTCTGACTGACTCAGGCTTGACTCAGGTCTTCACCGTAACCTGTTTTACTGTATACAACAAAAACACTGTATGTACTTAAATAACTGCAAAATATCTTTCTCCGCGCCCCCAAAGGTTGCTTATATAAAAGGCCTCTCCGTCTCAAAGTCCTGGGCTGAATTTCAGTCCCAGTCCACCCCTGCAGTGCAGTGCCATATATATATATACACACACGCACACTATTTGAAACAAAATGTGTCAACTCCCAAATTTCTGTATAGAAACCATGCTGTTTGTGTTTGCAGAAAACACCAATCATCCTGCCAGTTCACTCCCCTGCTGCTTCCACAGCCACTCAGGCAGAGAAATCAGCACAGTTCACAGTAAACCTGGGCCCATTACAGTCTACATAATTCAGGTTATTTTGCCTCCTCCGTGGCATAAAAAGCATAACAATGCCTGCATTCTCTCTGAGAATCTAAATTCGAAGAAGCAGCCCTTGTGCAGGTTTGTTATTTCCTGTTTTATTTTGAAAACATCTTTCCTCATGTGCTGTAGCAGAGCTAGCAGGCAGAGGGTGTGGCTGCCTCGGGCCCACAGTTCTGTCCAGTTACAATGGTGCCCACATCGGACCCGATGTGCCTGGCTGAAGATGCATTTTTGTTGTTTAGTTGAATATTTTGAAAAAGTTACACATCACCCTTTCACAAGCCGGCAAAAATAATTTGGGTGGTGATGGCGCATAGATAAGATGCTTGCCTTTGGTGTGGGAGACCTGTGTTCAATTCCCACTGTGACCCATCCACCATTGTGTCCCTGAGCAAGACACTTAACCCCTAGTTGCTCCAGAGGCGTGCGACCTCTGACATGTATAGCAATTGTAAGTCGCTTTGGATAAAAGCATCAGCTAAATGTAATTTTACTTTCATAATAATAATAATTTCAACTTTAATAAAATGACAGAATCCTCTCGTTGCACAGAGAATGGTTTTCTTCTGACGTAAATAATTTCTTTTCTTTAATCCGCATAGGATGCTAAGTTTTATAGCAATGTCCATTGGTTAATTCAGTCAATAGAATGTCGCTGGTGAAACTGATCTTGGCTTCTCTCAGAGTGTTCATGAACCGACTCACTGTTTTAATCACACCCTCGACCTTGTTTTGGTGTATGGTATTGAAATTGAACATTTAATAGTGTTCCCACAGAATCCCTCTTTATCTGACCACTGTTTGATAACTTATGATTTTGTATTGCTGAACTACCTCCCCCCACCGTCCATTCGGGAGAAAGCCCCTTGGACCATTCCCTGTACTGCACAAACAGGCACTGCGAACCGACTCACTGTTTTAACCACACCCTCGACCTTGTTTTGGTGTATGGTATTGAAATTGAACATTTAATAGTGTTCCCACAGTATCCCTCTTTGTCCGACCACTGTTTGATAACTTTTGAGTTTGTATTGCTGAACTACTCGCCATTGGGCAAACATTTCTATACAAGATGTCTGTCTGATAGTGCTATAGCTAAATTTAAGGATGCGATTCCATCAGCTCTAAATACATTATCTAGTCACAAAGTAACGGAGGACTCCTATGCTAATTTCAGTCCCTCCCAAATGGATCATCTTGTTGATAGTGCTGCAGGCACTCGACTCTGTAGCCCCTCTAAAAAAGAAAATACTAAAACAAAGACGGTTAGCTCCGTGGTATAATACTGAAACTCGCAAATTAAAGCAAATATTGCGGAAACTTGAGAGGAATTGGCGTTCCACCAAAGTGGAAAATTCTCGTTTAATTTGGCAAGATAGTCTTAAAACTTATAGGAAGGCCCTCCGTAATGCCAGAGCAGCGTACTACTCGTCATTAATAGAGGAAAATAGGAACAACCCAAAGTTTCTTTTCAGCACTGTAGCCAGGCTGACAGAGAGTCACAGCTCTATTGAGCCAAGTATTCCCATAGCTCTCAGTAGTTACGACTTCATGAGCTTCTTTAATGATAAAATTCTAGCTATTAGAGACAAAATTCACCAAGACCTGCCCTCAACTGGCACCGACTTATCTCTTAACTCAGGAACCTTAGAAACAGCTGTAGAACCAGATACATGTTTAGACTGTTTTGCTTCACTCAATCTTTACCAACTAACTTCAATAATTTCTTCATCTAAACCATCAACCTGCCTCTTAGACCCCATCCCGACTAGGCTGCTTAAAGATGTTTTACCCTTAGTCAGCACCTCTATACTAGATATGATCAATCTATCTTTATCAACAGGCTATGTACCACAGTACTTTAAAGTAGCTGTAATTAAACCTCTTCTGAAAAAGCCCAAACTTGATCCGGATGTTTTAGCCAACTATAGACCTATATCTAACCTTCCATTTCTCTCTAAGGTCCTGGAGAAAGCAGTTGCTAAACAGCTGTGTGACTTTCTACAGAGCAATAGTTTATTTGAGGATTTTCAGTCAGGATTTAGAGCTCATCATAGCACAGAGACAGCACTGGTGAAAATTACTAACGACCTCCTTATCGCATCAGACAAAGGACTTGTCTCTGTACTGGTTTTATTAGATCTTAGTGCTGCATTTGATACCATTGACCATCAGATCCTATTGCAGAGACTGGAATATTTCATTGGCATTAAAGGAACCGCTCTAAGCTGGTTTAAGTCCTATTTATCAGATCGATTTCAGTTTGTACATGTTAACAATGAGTCCTCCATGCACGCCAAAGTTAGTCATGGAGTTCCTCAAGGATCTGTCCTCGGACCAATCCTCTTCACTTTATATATGCTTCCTTTAGGCAATATTATCAGGAAACATTCCATAAGCTTTCATTGTTATGCAGATGATACTCAGTTATATCTATCGATCAAGCCAGATGAAACTCATCAGTTAGCTAAACTTCAAATGTGCCTTCAGGATGTTAAAACCTGGATGACCTGTAATTTTCTCATGTTAAACTCCGATAAAACTGAAGTTATTGTTCTGGGGCCTAAGCACCTCCGTGACGCATTATCTAAAGATATAGTTTCCCTTGATGGCATCGCCCTGGCCTCCAGCACCACTGTGAGGAATCTTGGAGTTATCTTTGATCAGGACATGTCGTTTAAGTCTCACATTAAGCAAATTTCAAGGAACAGGAACATCCTGTCTAAAAATGATGCAGAAAAACTAGTCCATGCATTTGTTACTTCTAGGCTGGATTACTGCAATTCCTTATTATCAAGCTGCTCGAAAAAGTCCATTAAGACTCTTCAGCTGATCCAGAATGCTGCAGCACGTGTTCTGACAGGAACCAGGAAAAGAGATCACATTTCTCCTGTTTTAGCTTCTTTGCATTGGCTTCCGGTAAAATCCAGAATAGAATTTAAAATCATTCTTCTTACCTACAAAGCTCTTAATGGTCAGGCACCATCTTATCTTAAAGAGCACATAGTACCTTACTACCCCACCAGAGCACTGCGCTCCCAGAATGCAGGGTTACTTGTGGTTCCTAGAGTCTCCAAAAGTAGACTAGGAGCCAGAGCGTTCAGCTATCAAGCTCCTCTCCAGTGGAACCAGGTTCCAGTTTGGGTTCAGGAGGCAGACACCATCTCCACATTTAAGAGTAGGCTTAAGACTTTCCTCTTTGATAAAGCTTATAGTTAGGGCTGGCTCAGGTGAGTCCTGAACCATCCCTTAGTTATGCTGCTATAGGCCTAGACTGCCAGGGGACTTCCCATGATGCACTGAGCTCCTCTCTCCTCTACTTTCTCTCCCTCTGTATGCAACCTCATCCCATTATTGCATGTTACTAACACAACTTCTCCCCTTTCTGGTAGTCTTGTGCTTTCTCGTCTCTCTCCTCTCTCCTCCTATCACTTCCTGCAGGTGTTTCTGGCTCTGGAGCTGTGGAGTCTGTGAGGCTGTGTATTTGTGGTTGCGAGTCGCCTGCTGCCCCGTGTTCCTGCTTGACATCCTTTGCTTCAATTGTTATTACTTGTCCTATCGTTATTATTATTATTATTATCATTAACATTACTAAAATTATCTGGACCTTTATTCATTTTCAGCCTGTACCACTATTACCTTTACTATCTGAGATAGCGTATGTATTCCCCCAATGCCACTTTGTGCATATTCGATACGCACCTAGGAACCTTTTGCAAGCACTAATTTATGCCTGTTGTCGCTAATTTGCATCATACCTAAATTTATGTCTATTCTATGTGCTATAGACAAATTAATACTCTCCACTTAATTTAACATCAGCTTAAAAGCAAAAACACAATTTTTTAAAAATATAATTCTAAATATAATTGTAAATACATTCAGGCGTCAAGGGGACATTTTGTCTATTGCAGCTTTACTGTAACATAAACCTTGAAAGAAGTGAAGGTTGAGTTAAGCTAAATGTTATCGACACATTATCTACATACACGTCCTTGTAGCACATCTCTGTTTCAGTCCAAAGCAGAGACTGAGGTGCATGTTCCTGATGAAGTTGTGGACAGATGGTGGGTGTCATTTGCTGTGTTCATTTGACACCACAAACGGGCCAGCTACATCTGGCCTGGCACTGATCGTCGAGCAACAGCAGCTGTGTTGCCGTGTAACCTGTCAGTCAGCAGCAGTGCAGCAACATAAGAGCATCGTTTATCCTCACAGTGTCTTTTAAAAGTCCCACTGAGTAAATAGAGACATAAACCTTGCTGTAAGTGGGAGGTCAAGACAGGGCTGGGATGTTACTTAAATTGGATGCGTTTTATGTTAACTGAGGGGGGCAAACATACTTATTTGAGTGATTTGGGAAATGCTTTACATGATTTAAGGCCCACAGTGGCTTTGCATGTTTAGCCTAGTGATCCTTCAAGGGGTCAGAAGATAAATGTATTTTGAGATGATGATTTCCCAGGAAGGTAATAATAAAAAACTATCTATTCCGCTGCACAAAGTTATGTTTAGTTTTGTGACTTTTCTCATATTTTTGCCTCTAAACATGATTCAAATAAAATATTCTTTGATTGAACTGCTTACAACCTTTAATTTACAGAATTTATATACATACAATTTATGATGACGGGTCACAAGAAGATATCGCTTTACATTAAGGGGTCACTAGCTATTACAGGTTGGATTGTGCATTTACAACTAACCATGTATGCTACTGAGTTTTTAATGCATTCAAGCATTTTCATGAATATGTTTTTACTCAAGACAATGTTAAAATTAATGTAGCATACAAGTGGAAAAAAGGTATGTCTTCTCTTGATAGCACACCCACACAGAGAAGTATCTAGTCTTTATCTTCCCGCTCACAAGATTGGCCGGGTCATTATGTGCGAATTAAAGTGCATGTAAAGCTATTTGCAACTATTTCGGTGTATAAGATGGATACAGATAACAGATCATTTAATTTGTTGAACAGATACAGATCGTGGTGTACTTACTCATTCCTAGTATTCTGCATAGAAATGAACTTGCCCTGCCTTAACATTAATTCAGAAGATTGAAGAAATCACATTCACAATCTGGGAATTCCAATCCAAATGAATGATCTTTAAAAGGAGACTGACATTAAATACAAACAATTCATGAAATAAACAGGGAGAAATTCGCTTTGATGGATCATCAACATCAATTCTTTAAGAGATTTAATGTTTAAAATATATTCTTTGCAGGACGAAGAAAACAACATTATGCCAAATAATTGCTGGAACGTACTTGTCACTTTGATTTAGACATGCTTAATTACATACCTTCCCTGATGAGCATATGGCACACAACAGCCTAAAAATTGCCTCTCCTCAGCACAGTGCTACATATGATGATGGAGACTTGAAGTCTATCCATTATTACTGTTTCTGTGAAAAAGCTATGAAAGATCCTCCATTGCTCTTTAATAACTGTCTTAATAAAAACAGTCAGTAACGCATAATAAAATGTATAATTAGTAAGTACACTAAAGCAAATGTTGCCTTGTTAGATTGGCAAGTGCATGCATTTGATTTAGAAATATTACAGTAATGTCCTCCGTCCTATACCTCCGATACCTGTTCACTGTGAAATACAATAATAAAAACATATTACCTGTGCAGGAGGAAGAGGGCCAATACAGATCACTTTTGAATCCAATGACAGGCATTAATACTTTTATAGAAATAGCCAGTCATCTCACTGATGGTCTTATTTTTTTATATAGGTCATATAGAGGTGTCAGTATTAAACTGAGAATGTTTCACAACCAGTTAAAAACTCCTTGTAGTACATGTAAAGGTCCTGTTAACACATGGTTGTAGCCATGTTTAAGTTAGTAAGTTAAGTTTAAATACCTGTTTTCTGAGTAACCCTCATGTAAAGAACTCTGCCACCCTGCGAACACTGGAACAGAATAGCAATATGTGTCAGTATTTGATTTGCCCAAATTGATTTGCCATTTACAGGTGACATTTTAAACTTCTCAACAACTGCTTTTGTGTTTCTATCTTTTGCCTGTGTGTACAACATATTTGTGCTTGTGTGTATGTCTTGACTTGCTGGGCGGCATTAGCTCAGTCTTTGGTAACTTGGGTTGTGAACTGAAGGGTCACTGGTTCAAGTCCACCAAGGACCATGCCGTGCCCCTGGTGCCCCTGAACAAGGCCCTGAACCCCCAACTGCTCCCCGGACGCCACACAGTGGCAGCCCACTGCTCGTAAAAAACTATGATGGGTTAAATGCAGGGAACAAATTTCATGTGTATAACTGCATATGACAATAAAGGTGATTCTCTTTCTTCTTGGCCGCGATTTGTGTGTTAGCTGTGTCTTTGTCATGGTTAAGGCTGAGTGCAGCAACAGGAAAACTTTGCGAGGACGATGCAGTTCAAAATGTAATCTATTTAAACAAACAAAACAGGCTTAAATCTGGGCACAAGACAAAAGTCCAAACACAGGTAAATCCAAAGGATACAGGGAATCCAAGAAACCAGGGAAAAGAGCTCAGGCAGAAACACTCAACAAACAACAAGGACACCACATAGACAAAACTGAACTGAGGGTTTAATGCACAGGCAAACGATCAGGGAGGGTGTGCACAGGTGAGACTCATGAGGAACTAATTAGGCACGCAGACAGACACAGTGAAACAGGGCAGAGTGAAACAGGAAGGCCTTGAAACCACACAGACCATGAAACCAAAACGGAATAAACCACAATAAAGAATAAACCAAAAACACAAGCAGACTAAAATAAACTAACAGAAGAACAAAGCTAGACGAGAACACCAGACACTGGTGATAACAAAATAAAACAGGAAGTAAAGTATGCGATAATACTCAAGGATGGACAAGATAAATAAATTAGCACCTTGAAACACAGTACTGCCTGTGTGGTAACGTGACTCCAACCCGTCCAGTCCTGCTCAGTCTGAAGCTCAGGAGGATAATATAATAATAATAATAATCTTTATTGTTATTTTTCAAAAACAAGTTACAAAGTGCTTTAACAAGTGTAAAGACAATAATACCCAAAAGACAATAATACAAAAACAATACAAGATAAAAGCATGAAAACATTGAAAAGACTAAAATACACGTTTAAGATAAATATAAAATAAGTTAAATACAATAAAATAAAAGGGATAAAATAAAGTCAAATAAAATCGGGAAAGTCTCTCCTATAAAAGTATGTTTTAAGAAGGGACTTAAAAGAGTTCACTGACTCAGCCGACCTGATTTCCTCGGGCAGGCTGTTCCAGAGCCTCGGGGCCCTGACAGCAAACGCTCTGTCCCCTTTAGTTTTCAGTCGAGACTCTGGAACAGACAACAGACCTCTGCCCGAGGATCTCAAGGTACGTGCTGGTGCGTATGGGACTAAAAGGTCAGAAATATAACAAGGCGAGAGGCCATGAAGAGCTTTAAAAGTGATCAATAGAATTTTAAAGTCAATTCTAAAACACACTGGGAGCCAGTGTGATGAAGCTAAAATAGGAGTAATGTGGTCATATTTCTTTGTTCTGGTTAAAAGCCTGGCAGCTGAGTTCTGGACAGTCTGGAGTCGATCAATAGATTTTTGGGTTAAACAGGTGAAAAGGCTGTTGCAATAATCCAGACGTGATGAGAGGAAGGCGTGTAAAATGGTCTCGGTGTCCTTAAAAGTTAACATAGATCGAATTTTTGCTATATTTCTAAGTTGATAAAAACATGATTGAACAAGCTTTGTGGTGTGCTGCTCGAAATTTAAATTACTATCAAACCAAACACCAAGGTTCTTTGCCACAGGCTTAATGTGATTTACTAGGGAACCAGCAGATGGCAGTATTTGTTTTGCCATCTGCTGGGACCCAATGACCAGGATTTCTGTTTTGTCTGAGTTCAGCTGGAGGAAATTATTTGACATCCATTTTTTTACTTCACAAAGGCAGTCGGTAAGTGAACTCAGCATTCCAGGGTCTGTGGATCTGACGGGCAAGTATATTTGTGTGTCATCAGCATAAATATGAAAAGAAATGCCATGTTTATGGATAATATGTCCAAGGGGAAGCAGATACAAGGAAAACAAAATGGGTCCTAAGACCGACCCCTGAGGCACACCATATTTAACTGGACAGAACGAAGAGACATAGTTGTTTACAGACACGCAAAACTTCCTATTTGACAGGTAGGATGAAAACCATTCTAGGGCAGTACCAGAGATCCCCACCCAGTGCCTCAGTCTGTCTAACATGATGTGATCAATGGTGTCAAAAGCAGCGCTAAGGTCCAGGAGTACCAGGACTGAGCACATACCTTCATCAGCAGACATTAAAAGGTCATTGGTGACTTTTAGCAGGGCAGTCTCAGTGCTGTGGTACTTCCTGAAACCAGACTGAAACCTTTCAAATAATTTGTTATTTTCCAGTACAGTGAGCAGTTGTGTGGGCACAATTCTTTCTAAAAGCTTTGCAATAAAAGGCAGTTTTGAAATTGGTCTAAAATTATGTGGGAGGGAGGGATTTTAAACCAGGTTTCTTTAAAAGTGGATTCACGCAAGCCGTTTTAAAATAATCAGGGACACAACCAGTAGATAGGGAGCTGTTGAAAACAGAGATCAAATGGGGCCCAACAGAATCTATTACTTTCAGTAAAAATTTTGTAGGTATTATATCAAGTGGGCTGGAGGACACTCTCATTTGTGATACTGTTTTTAAAAGCTCAGACAAGTCGATGGGATAAAACTGGTTAAAACTCTCTTGTTGCTGGTGAGGAACCTCTGAGTAAGAGGCCGCGGGGGTAATAGAGGCTCTGATTGACACCACCTTATAGGTAAAATAAGATAAAAACAATTCACAGTCATCATTACTTCCAGCTGAGGCACAAGGAGGGGTTGGGTTTACCAGCTGATCCACAGTCTTAAACAGAAACCTGGGATTGTGTTTATGTGTAGTAATGAGTTCAGAAAAATAGTGTGTTCTCGCATCCTTAACCATGTTATTGTAGTTAATTAATAAATCCTTCAGACAGAAGTAATGGACTTGGAGACTTGATTTTTTCCATCTGCGCTCTGCTTTCAGAGCCTCTAACCGATGCAATTTTCCCATGTCGGGTATATCAGTAATTTAATCCTGTTACTGTTGGGTGTGGGTTCATGCTACTTTCCCCTTGATCTTAGCTAGCACCAACAGCCTTCACTTTCCAGCAGGTGGGGAAACAACGGCCAGACTTTTGTTAACGAACACTGTACAATTACTGCCAGACTGACAACTTACTTGCTCACTTTCAGCATCAATTTCTGTAGCTCGCTGTCTCACATTCACTCATCCACTCACTAGCTATGCTCACATATTGCACTGCAGATAAAAGACCTAACCCCGCTGCACCTGTCATGGAGATGTCCTTTGATGAATTAGGAGAGGAAGCTAGCAAAGCATGTTTTACCGTGCTCACACAGTTTGCAGGTAACAAACCATTTGTTCCGCATTGATATTAAATAACTGCCTTTCCTTTGATCACTACTACTTACACGCTGCCTAATCACTGCTTTGGTTTACTGTATAAAAGTGCTTTAATTTCCTTTGCTCTGGGTCAGCTCACTGGCTCAGATCTGCTCTGTCTTTAAGTTTACCAGTGTGTCAGCATGCTTCAATAAACTCACACCACAAGAGCAAACTTCTGAACTAAACTTGAATGATTTTCTTCAACACACTTCATTAGCCCTTCGTCTCTGTTCGCTGTTGGTGAGTACACAGAAGTCCAAATGAATTCAGTCATTTGTCATGCCTGTGCCACAGCTGACAATAATGTGGAAGAGCAAGAAACCTTCTCTGAAGAAAAGTTTATTTGAAGAACAATAGCATCCGCCTCGATATCAGAGCTATGAGAATTAAATGTGCTTTGACATAAAGCTGTATGCGCATCTTTCGTGTAACCAAACTCTCTGTTCTTGTTTTGTGGTTTAATTCAGGTGTTCTTATCAAAGCCCTTATTTGTATTCCAGTTGTTATGAATGTCACTCTTATGATGATTGAGAAAGAGTAGCAACTTTTTTGTCTCTAAATAACATGGTACATTGCCCAAGACAATTGACTGATAAGATGACACCAGAACACCAGAGCTTTGGAGAAACAAAGACTATCAATCATAACTTTCTAGCATATACAACAACCCTTGAGAGTTGGTTTGCTCTGCTTTCCGCAGGTCCCTGTGTTATTCGTACACAAACAATTACAGTCCCCCCAGAAACTAATATATGTAAAGGTTAACGGACAAGAACAGGTCTTTGAAATTAATAAATTGGTCCTCTGTAAGATCCCCATTTAAAATTTGTGAACCAGTTAAAAATGGTGAGGAAGGTTGCAAATGTAACTCTTAAATGCATGCATTTAGCTTTTTATCGACCCAGCACTTTATTACATTTTATTTCATTAATTATTTCCATTCAATTAACACTAAACTCCTAGGTATTCCTTACACTATTTGTCTTTAATATTGTTCTGGTGTCAAAATGTTTTTGTTTTTTAAAGTGTAAAATCACCATGTAATACGGTCTCAAAACACTTTATAGTTTATTAAAGAAAACACAGGACTGAGTGTGCTTCTTTAAGATGTCGGAAGGACGACTTGCAACACATGTCGAGAAAGGACTCAAACTGACAACTTTGCTATTATGGTTTTAAACCAGGTTATGAATATTAACTCTGGCTTTCATTGATTCATTTTAGAGGAGAATAAACTCCAAACCAACAGATTTTTTACAAACGGACAACCCAGACATTTTGCCTGCTTAAATGCTTAGTACTGATCTATAAAGCATTAGTAGATTACATTACTAAAGCCAGTAGTTACAATTTAAAAAGCCTTGGGTGCCATATAAAGTGGTGCCCTTTTATATTACAATACAATACAATAATTTTTTTGAATTAATGTTTAATATATAATGTATGAATATATAAATAATAAAAAAATCTGAGCCTTTTTTAAAGAGGTGTGTCAAGTACATTCACAGACAATATTTGTCTTTTTATTTTTAAAAGTAAAAATTAAAATTTTAAAATTAAAATTTCTAAATTAAACTAAAGATAAAACATTGCTGCAAAAAAACTTTCTTGGGTTTTTATTTTGTACGCACAATCAATTAAGAGGAAGTGATTATGTGAGTAACTGTTGCTGTCATGACTGAGATCTATGTATTATATAAAGTATATAAAGTATTTATTTATTTGTTTTCCAAAGTTGCCACTTATTCAAACTATTACATTTCCGTGCAGTATGGTGTCCATGAACACCACATTCAAAACTGGAACAATTTTATTATGTATGCTGTTGTTCCGTTATTTTTTCTGCATCTATCAGTGAACACTTTGTGCTCTATGTGCAGTAATGTTGACTTGGGTGGCCTCCAAACGTAACTGCTTCTCGTTGCCAGGATATATTGTGCTGGCACACCTTTACTCATTATGTTATTTCATCACAGCATAAGCAATGTGTAATCAAGTTTGTCACATCACAGATGCCATCATTTACATTACAGAGGACACTGCTCTAAAAGTGCCACTGCCCAGAGGGCACACTGATGTATATTCACAATGCTGCAGTTTACTAAGAGACACACAGTATACAGTAGGTATACATTTATTATAGAGAACAGCTGAATAATCCTTTCACCAGCACTACAGTGGATGTTCTATCAATGTTGAATATTATTTCTCTTTAAAATGTTTAAAAAATCAAGTAGGTGAACTGTACGAGCAGAACAAAGCCATTTTTCTGTTTTTAGTCCAGGCCTTACTGCCTCTCCACAATTTCCTGTATGTGCTGTGGTCTGAAACTTTTCAGGAACAATTGAGATCTCCTGTACCTTAGATTTTGACATTCATTAAAATAGAAGTGCTCACCCAGTGCAAATGCTGAAAAGGTATTTTAGGCTCCTTCCTTCTCTGTCAACAGGACATGTGCATTAGGGGGTCTCTCTAGCTGAGCCTAGCTGACTGTCAGCACATATGAATGCCCCCAAAAATATATCAAGATCGTTTAAGACATGGCCTCTTTTTAAAATATGTTGGACATAAAGAATGCATTGGTGTGGTTGTGTTTCTTCAGGTACCAGCAAGATGATGAAACACGGTCCAGGAAGACTAATTTAAGGAATGAATCTATAAATTTCACGCGTAACACTGCAAAGTCAGAATTTACCAGCCCTGTAGGTAGGTTACCAGACCACATGGTGGTCTGCCTGGGCCTCCTCCATGCTCCTCTCCTGCAAGACCAGCATGTGCTGATTCGCATGGACAACAAGAACTGCCAGGGCGGCGTGCACTCCGCACAGCTGCTGGTTTTGGCTGTTGCTTTGGACGCACACCCGAGAGGAGTACATTCCCGGCATGCAGAACAGAGGGGTGGATGCAGAACAGAGGGGTGGATGCAGAACAGAGGGGTGTCCCTACCCCAATCTCAACACTCAGATCTGGAGCAGGTTTGGCGTGGCATAGGTGGTTCTGCTTGCCTCTCAAGAGAATGCTCAGTGCGCCAGGTGGTCCTCACTGAGCTCTCGGGACATCCCCTTCTGGGAGCGGACTCTTCTGCACACCCACAAGCAGCTGCTGTATGCTGCTGATTGATTGAGACATTCTTTCTGCAATAATTGATGCATTTAGTAATATTTTAATAATTGTAATCCTTTTACACAGGCTACACCTGATGTTAATCTTAAAAGGGTCACATGTACTGTCTTGTATTATAGAAAAAATCCTAATGTCAACAATCCGCTAGTTATTAGAAGAAAATGGCTATTACAATGTAATTTAGAGATACACTCACCAAAAACGAAAACAAACCTGATGCATAACACAATCAGTGTGTTGATCACAGTGTTGCAAGTTGGTACCATTTTCTAAACACACCCTGGTACATTCAAGAACTTTGACATCCAATAATTATTAAACAGACTGACAAACTTTCTTTAGAGGAGATTAAATCCTGAAGAGTAAAACGATACAGATGTTGTCATAGGATAATGTAAATTTGGCTGTGTGTGGATATTTTCATTAATTGGCTAAAACATTTAAAACCATCAGTTTGGTTCTTGAAACAATAAGGCTGGCTTTATTCAATATTTTACTATGTACAATTAAAACACCAAAACCAACAATCTGGTACTCCATCTCTTAATCCTGTCTGACCTCTTGGTCTCAACTGCAGAAATCCACCATGGGCATATATGTCAACAAGGAGGGTGGAGAAATTGGAGCTTATGATGATATTAGCATTTATTTTGAAGGAGTAATCATCCTAGGCAACATTGGATCTGTAGCCCAAGCATGTGCAGTGATGCTGGGACTCATCTATGTACTGAACGTGGCTTACCCAAAGAGCTGAAATACTCATGACTTCATTCAGAAAGTGCAAATGAATGGAAAAAGGCCTTCCCCCAAAGTCCTTGGACTAAGGAACAAAATCATTGCTAGACTGTAGGAACGTCTGTAAGATTGCGACTAAGCTGCATTGTAATTTCTGGTTGGGGAGGTGAAAGAAAATATTTAGTATGATGTGAAATGCAGCTCCAGAAGATGTTTCAAACTGAAAACAAAGTGAGTGGTGGACTGTAATATCAACACAGCCACTGGTGTGAACATTTAAAGTTGTACAATAGATTTTGTAGAATATTCATGTGTTGCAATTGCAATTCTGGAAATAATCCAGGTAACCATCCACTACCACCTCACAAATAATAGAAGTTAAGCACCTTGAGATAAACAGTGACGTCTGTGCCATTAAGCCATTCCATAAGAAGAGGACACAATGAGATGACAATAAAAGAGCTACAGTCAAAGCTTAAATGATTAAGAAGAATGTGGAAAACATGATGGAATTATGACATTTCTGTTAGTTTTGCTCCTCAGCCAAGCATAAAATTTGTTTTTGTTTTTCAAATTTTGTCAGTTTCCATCCACCTGTTTCTTATTTGCTCAATGTAAGTATGAATGTTAAGTGTTTGTGTTCCAGCTATGAATAGTTCTGGTAGGCTACTATAGTTTTTTCTGCTCTTGTGAACCCTTTTAAGCTGCATTGTTACCGTGTGTTGGGGGGCATGCAGCTCTAGAAGATGAATATTGCAACCCTGGAAATAGGTCTTGTTTTGTGAAAATTTGGGTATTATATTGACTCAGTGTGAGGGTTTCAGTTTATTCTACTCTCACATCAGGTCCTCTGTGTTTGCTGGCTATCCTGGTGCATTTGTTGTTTTGTTTTTTTGGTTACCACGATTATTTGGGACTGCAAAATTGTGTTCCATCTAGTCTTAGATGAAGAAAATAAAGTAAGAGATGAAAATATTCGGTTTTCTTTATTTGTCTGAATATTAAATGTATTGGAAGTTACAATACAATAATAGATAATAAAAAATAGGTCATACGTAGTGTTATTATGTACAAATTAAACCATCAAATTGATCTGAATGCACATGACTAATTTTAGTACACTGAACACTTAAATGAAATTTAAAATTGAGTAAATAACAAAAGCTAAAACTAGAAATATATATAAATATATATATATTATATCTTAAATTACTGACAAAAATAAGCACACTCAACTTACAAAATATATCTGGATTTAGATAAATTTATTTTCTGGAACCACTTGATATGATAAAATAAAGTAAATTCAACATAACATTTTTTTCAGTGTAATGAGTCATCCTTGTTCAGTTAATGTATTTCCCACAACCTGTTTAGCTGGCCATAAAAGCTCTGCAGTTACTGGCACACTGTGTGAACTGGCAGCCGCTGATGAAGTGGGACGAGAGGCAAACTGATAAAAGCCTCAGGCTGTGCCAAAACAGCACCCTGGTTGATCCTATAGTTTAATCCTGCACTTTGGGGTAGACAAACAGCAATCACTATTTAAGCCTAACAATTCCAAACACATAATAAGAGACCATCTGGATTTTGCAGAGCTGGGATTGCTTTTTAATGCAAATTTTCCTTTTTGACGGACAATGAATTTCCTGCTTCACTGGACAAACAGAAAGTGGAGAGAGAGAAACTAGAGGTAGTTAAAGGCAGGGTAGGCTGGTTGTTTTTAAAACACTTTTTGTCATATTTGTTGAAACTGTCTTTATACACGAATACATATTAAAAAGTTAGGCGCTCTGAAAAAGAGAGTATACATTGGCTGTCTGTAGTTCTCCCAGCGCTGCAATAAACACAGCCACTCGTTCCATTCGGACCGAATGCAATGATTGGCTGGGTGACTGTCACTCCCGCTCGCTGCCATGGCTACCAGCCCTGCTGCTACAGGAGCTGCCACATGCGTGCACCCTGTCAGCTCTCTCAGACAGGAAGAGCGAAGCGGTCAGATCGGATGGCTTTTCAACGAAGGTGACAACTGAGGAACACCAAGGGGCTGAAAAGTTATTTCTGCTGGACAGGTAATCTGGCTTTCATCATTTTGATGGTAATAGTTACTTTCATCGCTAGCAAACGTAGTTACCTACTTAGCATACAGCTAACTGTTGCTACTAGTGCAGACTGGTGTAGGAGCCAGAATAGAGACGATGAATTCTATCTGGCTATAGGTGAGCTGGAAAACAGCAGTGCAAGCTGTGTTTTCCGACGCCAATATTAGGTAAGACAATGTAGGTGTAGACTGCGCCGGTTTAGCTATAAACCATCAAGGTTTATAATACTGTGTTTACACCTATCTTTACCTTGTATCTAATCTGTTTGTGTGATTATCTTGTGTCTGCAAGCGTTGTTTGACCGAATGTTACTTTTTTACAAATGTGGTGATTTGCTGTGTCTTTGTAGTTATGATAAAGACATTTCAACATTAGTGTACTTAAACAACGCTGGCTAAAGGTCCCCAAGTATCTGTGTTTCTGATAGATAAGCTACCTATAATATAGTTTGACATTGTTCGTAGCTAAACCTACTGTGTGAAAATCTTTTACTGTAATTGTTATGCTATTACTTATTTTACCAGAAGTAAAAAATCCTGTATGTTTTATTTCTAGTGTGCCCTGAGGTCACCTGCAGATTTGGAGTCTTTCCTGCTGTACTTCTCACCAGTATAAACTGATTGGACCACGCTGGCAGGCCTGGATTACAACCACCATGTCCACAGTCCAGCCAGGAGAAAAGCTGATGACACAGTTCGGTATGTTGCATTATGAGTACTCCTATGTATTTTGCTCAATGCATTTATATGTGATGAGTCAAAAAATATTAAACAGTATGAGGAATACAGATAGATGGTGCTGATTTATTATTGATTGCATTTTATGTGGAAATGCTAACTACTGTATAAGAGAACAATGTCAGGTGTTACAAACTTTTCACTAAGCTGATCCTCCTTTCTGTATTATCAGGTACAGCAAGGTGTACAACAAAAACTCCAGGAAGTGGAGCTTGTACTCATTGAAGGTGGAGAAGTTACATTGCAGACCTCCAGAGTGCCATCCTCCTCCTCCTCCTCCTCCAGTTGTCTACTACTGAGGAGATGCCTAGAAGCAGAACCAGGACCCCTGATGATACCCGTCAACATGGGGTTCAGTCAGGTGTCCCTGCCCCAACTGTGTTGCTAGATACAGCAAAATATAAAACAAAAAGTAATATGGTTGGTTTTGAAATGTGGTAATCATGTCAGAGAGGTGATTGTGATATATTTAATCATCTCCACAGCAGTGATATGATGCTACATTCAAGTCTTAACTGTCATAATCAGTCAGGACACCTCTGGACACACCTTGTCTCTTCCTGTATATACTTACTTTAATGATGTTTAAAATGATCTATATGTGATTCAGGTTGTAGTTTTAGTAGTATTTAATAACAATAAACAAGTGTTATACCACATTTGGATTTGCATTATTGGAGACATAAGACATAAATGTAGTCGCTTGACTGTTTATGCTGCAAGTGTAAAGAAAAGGCATTTATCATTTTCAATGTTTTATTTAAAAAAGAACAATATACTTTGTATTTCTCTACCCTCCTGGGCACAAAAAGAAAACAATGTACAGGTATTCATCCACACAGTGGATATTGTGTAGCAGTTAGTGACATTACATCTTCCACCCTGCTAGGATTAAACCTCTGTATTGTCCCAGTGGATCAGGATAACAGTTGCATATCTTCCAGAAACAGCAACTCAGTATCATGACTCTGTGCTCCACACTGCCACACTACAAACTGTCTGTTACTCTGTCCTGGGTCTGGAAGATCAGCCACGTGTGGTACATGGAAACACTTTAGTCTGGATGTTGTCCACAGTCCTCAGATTCTGGTCTGTAAAGGAATATATAGTTGTTAGAACCCCAAATTGGAAAGATCTGTGTAATAGGACTGAACATTCATCAACATGATCAGATATTTTTATTGAACAGGGGTTTGTTGTTCTCTAACAGGACTTCTGTGCCCACATTACACACCAGGTCAGTCAATGTACATGACACAGATGAGCTGATGGCTGAAGCAGAGCTGTAGTTAGTTGTTGTAATCAGTAAACAATAATAAAAAGTAATTACAATAGTGATGGATTACATAGCACTTTATTTTTGACACCCAAAGGGCTTAGGAAGAAACACCAGAGAAACTTTGAGACAAGTACACTGGCAGACAATTTACTAATATTAAAATATTTATGTATATATATACCTGTTCATATGCCGTTGTTGGAGTGTGAAGCTCGACGCAGGTATGTGCTGCCTCTTCTTCCTCGGACCCTCCCTCCTCTGCTTCGCCTCGACCCCGGGCCTGTCCTGGTCCTGTCCCGGTCTGTACTTGGCTCTGGAGTGCAGTCCTCATCACAGACAATAATGCTGTCAACATGGAAGCTCTAACATGCAAAACAACGTACATGTTACGTACGGTTTTTGCAGGGGACATACTGCTGACGTACTGCTGACGTATTGCGGTAAGCGTGTCGACTCATTTCCGTTTCCGGTGCTTGTGTGTTGGTACCGTGTTGTGCTGCTCTCGCTAAATAACAGTTACATTTGTTAGATTACAGTAATTTTGCCTAAGCACTCACAGTTCTTTCCATCTTTTAGTGACTGCTGTTCAATCTCATAGTTGTTCTAAAGTTTTGGTAGCTGACGCTACAGTACTTTAGCTTATCTGTTAGCGACTGCTAGCGATGGCTTCTCCTTCTCCCTCTCTCTCTCCTACTTTCTCCTGCTCGGGTGTCAGATGTTCAGTTACTCCTCTGCCTCCTTTAGCGGTAATGGTACGTGTAATAAGTGTAGTTTATTTTTAGACATGGAGGCGAGGCTCAGTGATTTAGAAGTCCGGCTCCGCACCTTGGTAGATCAGTCTTTAGCTACTGTAGCTAGCCAGTCCCCAAGTAGTCGGTGCGGAACGGCCTGAGTTAGCCTCTGGTAGCCGTCCCCCGGCATCTCCTGAGCAGCCAGGAAAGGGGGGGGGGCTGGGTGACTGTCCGAAGGAGGAACAGTCGTAAGCATTCAAAGTCCACGGGGCACCATCAACCTGTTCACGTTTCTAACAGATTTTCCCCACTCAGCGACACACCCGCTGAGAAACCAACTCTGATCATTGGCAGCTCCATTTTGAGAAACGTGAAGTTAGCGAAGCCAGCGGCCATAGTTAAGTGCATCCCTGGGGCCAGAGCGGGCGACATTGAGTCTTATTTGAAACTGCTGGCTAAGGATAAAGTAAATACAGTAAGATTGTTATTCACGTCGGCGGTAATGACTCCCGGTTACGCCAATCGGAGGTCACTAAGATTAATGTTGAGTCGGTGTGTACATATGCAAAAACAATGTCGGACACCGTAGTTTTCTCTGGACCCCTGCCAAATCTGACCAGTGATGACATGTATAGCCGCATGTTGTCATTCCGCCGCTGGTTGTCGAGGTGGTGTCCAGCAAACGATGTGGGCTTTGTAGATCATTTATTAGTGGACCAAATCCATGACAACCCAGAGTTGAGACCAGGAGGCAGAGTCGCAGTTTAACACACTTCTCTGCCCTTCTTTTTCAGCAGTTACCCACCCAAAACCCTACGCAGAGTCACAGTCTAACACACTTCTCTGCTCCTCCATTTCAGGAGTTACTTAGTGAAAATCCTATAGTGACGGTGTCTGCCCCCCGACCATCGAAATTATTTAAAAAGGTAAACAGAAGAGGAATTGTGCATAAAAACCTCATAAAAATTAAAACCACAAGAGCAATAGTGCAAACGAATAGGAGAGTTAAATGTGGACTCTTAAACATCAGATCTCTCTCTTCTAAAGGTGTACTAGTAAATGAACTAATATCAGATTATGATATTGATTTATTTTGTCTTACTGAAACCTGGCTGGGTGATGGAGAAAATGTTAGCCTAAATGAATCCACCCCTCCCAGTCATATTAATACTCACAATCCTCGAGGCACAGGCCGAGGAGGTGGAGTTGCAGCTATCTTCGACTCTAGCCTATTAATCAGCTCTAAACCTAAACTAAATTATAACTCATTTGAAAGCCTTGTTCTTCGTCTTTCGCACCCAAGTTGGAAATCACTGCAACCAATTCTCTTCGTTATAGTGTACCGAGCACCTGGTCCGTATTCTGAATTCTTATCTGAATTTGCGTGAGTTTTTTTTTTTTGAGTTTTTGTCAACTTTAGTCGTTAAAACGGACAAAGTTATTATTGTAGGGGATTTTAATATTCATGTGGACGTTGAGAATGACAGCTTTAGTACTGCGTTTATCTCTCTGTTAGATTCCATTGGCTTCTCTCAGAGTGTTCATGAACCGACTCACTGTTTTAACCACACACTCGACCTTGTTTTGGTGTATGGTATTGAAATTGAACATTTAGTGGTGTTCCCACAGAATCCCTCTTTATCTGACCTGTTTGATAACTTTTGAGTTTGTATTGCTGAACTACACGCTATTGTTTCTATAATTCAGCAATTTCTATACAAGATGTCTGTCTGATAGTGCTGTAGCTAAATTTAAGGATGCGATTCCATCAGCTCTAAATACATTATCTAGTCACAAAGTAACAGAGGACTCCTATGCTAATTTCAGTCCCTCCCAAATCGATCATCTTGTTGATAGTGCTGCAGGCTCGCTGCAAATGACACTGGACTCCTGTAGCCCCTCTAAAAAAGAAAATACTAAAACAAAGACGGTTAGCTCCATGGTATAATACTGAAACTCGCAAATTAAAGCAAATATCGCGGAAACTTGAGAGGAATTGGCGTTCCACCAAAGTGGAAAATTCTCGTTTAATTTGGCAAGATAGTCTTAAAACTTATAGGAAGGCCCTCCGTAATGCTAGAGCAGCGTACTACTCATCATTAATAGAGGAAAATAGGAACAACCCCAAGTTTCTTTTCAGCACTGTAGCCAGGCTGACAGAGAGTCACAGCTCTATTGAGCCAAGTATTCCCATAGCTCTCAGTAGTTACGACTTCATGAGCTTCTACGACTTCATGAGCTTCTTTAATGATAAAATTCGAGCTATTAGAGACAAAATTCACCAAGACCTGCCCTCAACTGGCACCGACTTATCTCTTAACTCAGGAACCTTAGAAACAGCTGTAGAACCAGATATATGTTTAGACTGTTTTGCTTCACTCAATCTTTACCAACTAACGTCAATAATTTCTTCATCTAAACCATCAACCTGCCTCTTAGACCCCATCCCGACTAGGTTGCTTAAAGATGTTTTACCCTTAGTCAGCACCTCTATACTAGATATGATCAATCTATCTCTATAAACAGGCTATGTACCACAGTACTTTAAAGTAGCTGTAATTAAACCTCTTCTGAAAAAGCCCAAACTTGATCCGGATGTTTTAGCCAACTATAGACCTATATCTAACCTTCCATTTCTCTCTAAGGTTCTGGAGAAAGCAGTTGCTAAACAGCTGTGTGACTTTCTACAGAGCAATAGTTTATTTGAGGATTTTCAGTCAGGATTTAGAGCTCATCATAGCACAGAGACAGCACTGGTGAAAATTACTAACGACCTCCTTATTGCATCAGACAAAGGACTTGTCTCTGTACTGGTTTTATTAGATCTTAGTGCTGCATTTGATACCATTGACCATCAGATCCTATTGCAGAGACTGGAGTATTTCATTGGCATTAAAGGAACCGCTCTAAGCTGGTTTAAGTCCTATTTATCAGATCGATTTCAGTTTGTACATGTTAACAATGAGTCCTCCATGCATGCCAAAGTTAGTCATGGAGTTCCTCAAGGATCTGTCCTCGGACCAATCCTCTTCACTTTATATATGCTTCCCTTAGGCAATATTATCAGGAAACATTCCATAAGCTTTCATTGTTATGCAGATGATACTCAGTTATATCTATCGATCAAGCCAGATGAAACTCATCAGTTAGCTAAACTTCAAATGTGCCTTCAGGATGTTAAAACCTGGATGACCTGTAATCTTCTAATGTTAAACTCAGATAAAACTGAAGTTATTGCTCTGGGGCCTAAGCACCTCCGTGACGCATTATCTAAAGATAGTTTCCCTGGATGGCATCGCCCTGGCCTCCAGCACCACTGTGAGTAATCTTGGAGTTATCTTTGATCAGGACATGTCGTCTCACATTAAGCAAATTTCAAGGACCGCCTTTTTCCACCTACGTAATATTGCGAAAATCAGGAACATCCTGTCTAAAAATGATGCAGAAAAACTAGTCCATGCATTTGTTACTTCTAGGCTGGATTACTGCAATTCCTTATTATCAGGCTGCTCGAAAAAGTCCGTTAAGACTCTTCAGCTGATCCAGAATGCTGCAGCATGTGTTCTGACAGGAACCAGGAAGGATCACATTTCTCCTGTTTTAGCTTCTTTGCATTGGCTTCCAGTAAAATCCAGAATAGAATTTAAAATCATTCTTCTTACCTACAAAGCTCTTAATGGTCAGGCACCATCTTATCTTAAAGAGCTCATAGTACCTTACTACCCCACCAGAGCACTGCGCTCCCAGAATGCAGGGTGCCTCCTGATGCTAACAGGTTAACATGCTAAACCTATCCAATAATAACATGCTAGCTTCATAGTGAGCACTAACAGCTGAGTTAGTTGTTTATTTTCATAATGATAAAATTAGATGTTTTCTTACCCCTGATGTGAGCCGCTGCATCGCGGTTCTCTCCGCTCGTCACACTGTCCTCGTCCTCCTGCGGTGTCTGCAACGCGCGTTCACATGTTTTGGGGGCGTGGCTTTGGAAGGAGCCCAGAAGGGAGGGGGTGGGAGTTTCTCTGTTGGATACATTCAAAATCCAGCAGGGGGGGGGGGGGATTCCAACTTTTCGCAACTTTAACTATGTACAGTCATTCTTGCCTTTCCTTGCCTAATGTTTGCTGCCAGACACCTGACAGTGCTTCTTCTTAGACAGTTCAGCCACATTTGCGCTGAGGGAGGTGGCAGATGAAACCCTCAGTATAGCCTGAAAATGGACATCACTCAGCCTGGACCTGTACTTTGATTTATTGAATTTCATGGTGGAGAACAGTTTCTCATAGAGATATGTGCTTCCAAAAAGGCATATGGTCCGCTTGAACATCTCAGAAAGCTCTGGAAAGGATGGAGGTAATTCTCTCAAGAAAGTTCCAAGCTTTTCAGTTTCTCCATTTGCCTCTCTGAACTTAGCTTTGAGCTCAGAGTTGCACTGTAGGTTGATGAGTTCCATTTGTAGCTGGCCTGAGTCCTGCAACTTCAGATTGAGTTTGTTTAGCTCTTGTGTGATGTCAGCAAGGAAAGCTAGGTCCATCAGCCTGCTGGGATCATGAAACTCAGGAAGATCTATTCTGCCCAGCTCCATGAAGGTCTTCACTTCTCTTCCCAGCTCAAAAAACCTTTTCAGTACACTCCCCCAGCTGAGCCAACGAACCTCTGTGAAGTACAGAACAGCTCCATACGCTGCATTAATTTCCTCCAACAAAGCACGGAACTGGCAGTGCTGTAATCCCATGGATCTGATGTAATTTATGCATTTGACAATGACATCACATTAAACATCAAACTTCATGCATTTGCTGCACAGTACCTGCTGATGGATAATGCAGTGCAAAGCAATTACCTTCTCTCCACCTTCTTCCTCCATTTTTTATTTGCACAAGCGTTACCACTCTGTTTTTCCTCCCGATCATTGATGCTGCACCATCTTATTCCTCGGAGCGATTTCCATGACAGACCAGCATGCTCAATTGCGTCGCGTAGTTGCTCAAATACATCTTTAGCTGTGGTACGGCCTTGCATTGTTTTCACACAAAGTAATTCCACCGTCACTTCAAACATCTGACAAAAATGGCGAGCTGAGCATTATCGTTTATGTCAGTGCTCTCGTCCAGAGCCATAGAATATGCACTGAAAACTTTGCCTTTATCACACAGCTATCATAAATATCATTTGATAGTTCAGTTATCCGCTCTGCCACTATGTTGCTGAAGTTACACTTCTTTTCTGGATAGATTATACTTGCAACTTATTGCATGCAGTCTTTCATAAACTGGCCTTCAGTAAATGGCTTTCCCGCTTTGGCGATCATCTCACTCACCACGAAGCTAGCTTTGACCGCTGCATTGGCTTCCTTGCTTACATTATGGAAAAGGCTTGGATGTATAGATAACCCTTTCTTTAGCTGTGCAGCTCGTTTGCTCCTCTCCTCTCCCTGGTATTTACCGTACTCCTCTGCATGCTTAGTTGAATAATGCCGCTTCACATTACATTCCTTCATCACAGCAATCTTCTCTTTGCAGATGAGGCAGGTGGCTTTGTCCCTGAACTAAACAAAAAAATAATCCATCATCCACTTCTCCTGAAATATTCTGTGATGATCATCAATTTTTCTCTTGGCTTTCAACAACCACATGTTGACCTCTCAACAAAAGACGGGGCCAACTTGTCAGTCAGTCTGTGATTTGCCCAAATACCTGTAAATTGGCTACTTAGCTTTAAATTCTGTGTGAACATCAACAACTAGTGGCCAGGAGTGTGAACTACAACTCACTTGCATCAACTCAAAGCATGTATGTTGTGTTTTTACAAGAAACAGCGAGATTGCAGGACCAAGTTTCACTATAACTTCATATCAAATGGCAGGCCACATGAAATCGATTTGGGGGCCGTGTCTGGCCCGCGGGCCGGTAGTCTGAGACCTCTGCTCTAGATATACATTCTTAGTCAATGATTCTGCAGTACATGGCTTATCCATTCCAATGTCCAAAAACATTGTCACTGAATATAAATCATTTTGCCAATGCCACTATCAATCCTGTTAGCATGTCCAAAATAATATATATGATGATATACTGTGGTGTCATCTCTTGTGAAGTGATAATGCCTTCACAACAAACAAATCATGTGAGTGTTCTCTGGGCCCTGTTTCAGAAAGCAGGTTTAACAAACTCTGAGCTTATCCCTGAGCTCTGAGTTGATTGAGCCTGAGGTGGGAAACTCTGAATTTTCAGTTCCAGAACAGCTGATCAGAATAAGTTCAATCAATTCTGAGTATGTTGAGCCTGATTGAAGTGCGTGCGTGGGGATGAAAAAAAGCCATCATCAATGGAGCTCCGAAACTACAATTGACCATGGCAACAGGTAAATAAAGGCAGAGCCTCCATTTTAATCGGGTGGAGCTAGAAATATAAATGCTGCCAACGCGGACCATGGTTGGCTCTAAAAGACAGGAGTGGAGGAAGGATCAATGCGTTAACATTATTAGGTTACTACACACCGTTGCTCATTAATTATTTACCAGACTGGAATTTCCTTAATGAATGATAAAGTGCTACAGCTCATTACATTTTAAATAGGAAGGCTATATTTATTAAGCTGTAACCTGACGGGATAAAATGCCGGTGGCAATCTGCTACCTGATTATGAAAATAGGTAGGCTATAGATCAAATATAAGACACAGTTCACCTGTGGACCTGTGATTGTAAAATCACAGTCACACCCAGCAGGTTAGCCTATTAATTATTTTTTGCAGTGGAAAATGTGTCTATAGGTTAAAGTTTTAGACGTCTATTTTACATTAATAAAATCTTGCTCATTTCGTTTATTAATGCTGTCAAAACACAGACTATCTGCAGCGAACAAAGAAAAACTCACTTTTAAACCTTATTTAGGCCTATTTGTTTCAGCTGCACCACAGTCATCCTCACTCAGAAATAGTCACATTATCTCCAGTTGATAACAACTATAGGAATGTTCCAAGCCTACAATATGAAAGATTACTCTTCATAGAAACTGATGGTTTTCCAACTTATCCTGTGAACCTAACCTCCTCCCGCGGAGGTTAGGTTCACAGCATCAGTTGCCGGAGTTACTGGTCTAGAGTTTATCTTATCTTGCTCTGTGAAACAGAAAACCCAGAGTTTCCCTCATCTCAGGCTTAACATACTCAGAATTTTCACTAATCCCACTCTCTGAAACGGGGCCCAGATCTGCCACCTCTGTTTATTTTGTTTATGGTCATTGCTCCAGGACATGTGCACCTTTCTTTGTATTTGTTAAAGCCAAAGCTTGTAAAGTACTCTTATTTCAAGTTTGGTGAAAGTCAGGTTACTGTCATAATACTGCTTTAGTGTAATGTGTCGGTAAGGTATCGTGTATAATGTAGGCCTCTGAATATTGTAAGTGTGAAACAAGTAGGCTAAATGGTGTGCTCACATACAACGCAAATTTAATCGTCACAGCATTTTCCTCGCGTGGGTTTTATAGCTGGACAACTGCTGAGTGTTCACACACAAGGCGATTCAGATGGATGGAATGGACAGAAATTATGCAAATGTGCTCTAAAACTAACTCACGGATTAATTAGCGGGATTACAATAACAACATTTACAATTACAACCGCTAACTTACTTTTGCAGTTTTCAGCCAAAAAATAGCACTTTTGTTTACAAAATCCGCTGCCACGATGTCATCTTGGTATTGCGCAATACCTCTCTGAACAGCTTCCTTCCGGCACAGGCTGCAGCAGAGGAAAAGTGTTGCTTTGGAACACATGGTCTTTATTGACGTCTGGTGGCCGAATTGTAGTAGTTACATAAACATGTAATATATAAAAAGCTCTGCTCAGGACGATACGTTTGATGCCTTATTCATCACTGTGGGATCTTCCGTTTTCAAGTAATCAACCTGTAAAGCATGGGGACTTATTTCGGTCATTGAAATATTGATCAATATTCACTGTATTTATCCATATTTCAATGTTTTGGTTATTTTATGTTATGTGTAACATGGTTGCATGGACATAAATAATGTTTTGAAGAAAACTCCCAGTAAAAGTCAACATGTAAACAATAAATATGGCCAAAACGTGGACATTTGCCTGGGTATATATTTTCAACATTGTATAAAAACAGTTATATTTTGTAGTTTCCTTTCACCAAATTACAGTTACAGTTGGATTCCAGGTGTATTAGAATATTTTCAGTTGCATTATGATCAGTTGAATGATGGTTTTGAAATATAGATTTTATACCAGGCGAGGATGAAAATATCATATTTTCCTCTACTGCATCTCCATTTACTCTGCAATGGCAAAATAAATAGGGAGGCCTAATGGTTGAGGAGTTATTCCTGATTCATTTTGGGTATGTTATTTTAGGCGTTTTTCCTGGAATAGTTTTCAAGAGGTTAAGTACCCTGGGTGTTTGGGGTGGAGGAGTAAAGTATAAGAAAGTCTAATCCATTCGAATGCAATCTGCATTCACATCCATTACTGATAGACACAGAATACAAAGTATCTCAACCAGTGATATCATTACACCTCACTGCCTTTCCTTTATTTCTGTGACCATCACCATACGTTGTGGCCCATTATTGTCATTAATTTTATATAAATCATATTTAATTTTCTTTTAATTGCTTTTAATTACACACATGGTGCTGGCGCTGATTACAAACTATCTCCACTATCTCCACTTAACACAAAGGGTAAGTGGATAGAAGATGCAAGCCATCATTGACTGAAAGTAATGCACAGGGCTAGCTCTATTGACATTTTTGAGGACCACTTTCTTTGATTTACCTGTGACCAAATGATTTCCTGTCCTTGCCACATGAAATACAACTCGTAAAATAGCACTGTAGGTGCAAGTGCAAATGCACAAAAGGCACATAAACACACCCTTCTCTCTCACACTCTAATAGAGTATTTGTGATGACTCCTCAATTTTCAAAGATGTGAATTGTGCATCAATTCCACACTGCAGTGTTTGTGTGGATGAGAAGGATTGTTGTAGAGGCAGCCTCTTATTTCAATTGCAAGATGGAAGCAATTAGATTTGGGCCAGCTGCTAGTCTAGGAGGGTGATGAGCAACACACACACACACACACACACTTGGATTAATTAGCATTTTTCACCTAGGTTACAGTCAGAGGGCCATCTAGTGGAACCATACAGTTTAATGATGTCGTGCTACTTGAGCTCACAACTTAGTCAATAGTGGACAAGCTGACGGTACTCTTTTCTGCCCTCTCCATATCAAGTTTTATGGCCAATTCTTATGGCATGTGGCTGAGAAACTGTCAGCTGGGCCAGATGGCCTCAGGTCCTGACACACACTGTTAAATTATTTTTAATGAAACGCTGTATTCCACAAGGATTAAATCCAATATCAGTTTATTATAAATATAAATACACAGTACACATGAATCAGAGTCAAAACAAAAGGAGGTTTCTGTTTTTACATTAACAGTGGCTGGTGTAATGATGTAACAGTGATTCAGCAGCACTGTTCTCCTGATCTGGAATATTTACTTATACACTGTAAACCGTTCTACTCTACCCATGAGTTTGCTTCCTACTTTTTGTCACGGTTTACATTCCACCACAGGCCAACATGCAGGATGCACAGTGCTGCTGGCAGACCAAATACTGTGGGTTGAGCGGTCATTCTTGGACTCCCTTGTTGTTCTTGGTGACTTTAACAAAGGAAACCTAGGCCATGAGCTCCCCAAATACAGACAGTTTGTTAAATGTCCAACCAGAGAGGAAACCCCTGGAGCTCAATGCTCTGAAGACAGAGGAGATGGTCATGGATTTTAGAAAAATCCCAGCACCACCCACCCCCATCATCCTGTGCGACTCCACAGTCGACACTGTGGAATCCTTGCGCTTCCATGGAACCATCATCTCCCAGGACCTCAAATGGGAGCTGACCTCCATCCCAGCAGAAGATGTACTTCCTGCGGCAGCTGAAAAGGTTCAACCTGCCAAAGACAGTGATGGTCCTCTACTACACTGCCATATTCAAGTCCATCCTCACCTCCTCCATCACCATCTGGTACGCTGCTGCCACTGCCAGGGACAAGGGCAGGCTGCAGCGTATCATTCGCTCTGCAGAGAAAGTGATTGGTTGCAACCTTCCTTCCCTCCAGGACTTTGAGGTGAGCAGGAAAGATTGTGGCCGGCCCCTCCCATCCTGGACACAAACTGTTAAAGACAGTATTATTCTATTATTTTGTATACAGGTACATTTTTAATCTCTTTATTTTTTCTATATTTATGTTCATGTGTACTGGTAAGCATTGATATTTACCAAGGCAACTTCCTTAGATTTGAAAATGTAGCTGGCAATAAACCAGATTCTGATCCTGATTTATATTTTAACTATGATCAGTAGAAAACAATTTCCTAAAAAAACTGGATTAAATTATATTATAATGAATTTGGGATGTCCCCGACTAATGATTTGCATATATGAATCAGAATTGTCAATGATTACCTCTAGTCGACTGAGAGTCGAATCTATTCACATTATACAAACAGTATAAATGTAAAAGGCTCCGTATTTGTATGGTGTCTTTCTAGTCTTTTTGACCACTCAGAGCTTTTACACTACCTTGCATTCACCATTCACACACATTCATACACTGAGCCTAAGTGCTCAAACAGAAACTAACATTCACACACATTCATACACTGCCGGAACAACAGAAGAACACTTTGACATGCAGCCTGGAGGAGCCAGGGATTGAACCACCGACCTTCCGATTAACAGGCAACCTCCTGAGCCACAGCCGCCCCACAATTATATTAACATTATATTATATATTCCATGTTAAAATATTATACTAAAAATCTAATTTATGCTAGTTATTCATCAAGGTTATGAATAGTGCTTCTGCAGTAGACAGGTGTAGATTTAGCCGATACACACACACACACGCAATAAACGGAGTAGTAGCACATATTTTTTCCACTTCAAGCTGAATATTTTAGTGCATAAGCTCTTTCTGTGTTTTGTCCATATGCAACCTTTTGAGAATCCTAAGCACAGTTTTATAAATGAGGCTCCTTTTCTTAGGTACGCTGTAACATTATAGCCATGTTTACTTTCCACTGCAGAAATTTTAACCCGGAACTCGGAACCTTTGAGGAACTCACTGCGTTTCCACCAAATGGTTCTGTAATCTTTATTTTACCCTCAAGAAAGTCCCTCCTTGGGGGTAGTACTTTGTCAAAGTACCGGTACTTTTAAACACCCAGATGGCTCACGCTCAACTCTCGCCGATGTCGGCCTGAGAATGTAGCCATACATCAAAAATATATTTAAAGCTCGAAAATAGCAGCCTGTGTGAAGCTAGTCCTGTGGAGTTACAACTCAAAGCTGATGGAGTTACGCTAAATAATGGGTCCTGAGTTATTGTTTTAATGTTTTCGTTAGTCAGGAGGTTTGATGATCTTCTCCAAAACAGATTAGCCGATTACCACAGGTAAAAAAGCACATTAAAAATCACGTACCTCCGCCCCTCAGGTGGACACAGACGTGAGTGCTGTCAGCTGATTTGCAGCTCTTGTCAGCTAGAAATGTTTTAATGACCTTCCAAACTGTTGGGATTTTAAGTTTGTGTTTATTCCTCGCTGTTGACGGTCGCTTATTATTAAATTTGTTATGAATTTGAATCGTGTGTCTCCTCATTATACTCACAAAAAAAAGAAGTTACTTTTTAGTGTTTCATTATATTCTAATTCAATCTGATGTTAATATATACATTTTGCTCACGGTAAGTGATGTTACTAAATAATGATGGCTGTATAGCATACAGGTAAAAGTATATATCAGCTGTTAAATTTGCTTAATCTTCAGACTGCGGTGGAAACGCACACAACAATGGGCTGAAGGAACCTTTTAGTTCTATTTAGTTGATTAGTAGATCCTGAGACTGACAGTCCTGGATACTTTTGGTGTAAATGCGGCTTATGTTTCATTATTCTCCTCATTGTCAGTTTATTGAAGAGATATGACACCTAAATTACCTCTATGGTTTAGATTTTGGCACTTTATTGGTTGAGGCTAGGGGAAGATCATGGACAGTGGATGAAATAAGCAGATTAGGTTCTTCCTAGGACTCTTAAAATTGCATAAAAGCAGCCAAACTATCATACTTCATGGACAGTACATATTGGGGTGGTGATGGTGCAGTGGATAAGACACATGCCTTTGGTATGAGAGACCCAGGTTCAACTCCCCACTATGACCCCTCCACCAATGTGTCCCTGAGCATCAGCTCAATGAGTAAACGTATGTATTGTATTCTTGTCCCGCAAATATGACTTTATCAATTAAACTGGAATGAAGTTAACACCATTAAAGTAAAAAATTTAGTGAAGGTCATTGACTTTGTCAGTGACTGAGTCATGAATATATATATATTATAGGATAATAATCCCATAATCTGCCCCATTGTTTTCCATTCCTGCTTCATGTGTTAGATATGTTTCTAAATGGACCTCGGTGAAGGGCATCAGCAGCACATTGATATGCAAAAGTGGTTGGATTTTTTTCTGTTAAATACCCATTAGTGCTATGAGGGGCTTTGGTTATCTGGATGCCATTTAAATATTATTTATGTCGATTGAAACCAGAAGCTCAATCCAGACCTGCTTAACCCCTTAACGCCGATTGTCGCAAATTCACATCACACCTCTTCCTTTCAGACTGCAGCTGAGATAGCATTTGTATTCCCCAAATGCCTGTTTGTGCATATTCGATCCGTACTTGGGAACCTTTTGCAAGCACTGGTTTCTCACTTATGCCTGTTGTCGCTAATTTGCATCATACCTACATCATACCTGAATTTATATATGTTCTATGTTCTATGGACAAATAACAATTTCCACTTAATTTAACATCAACCTGAAAGCAAACGAAAAAAGAAAAAATTTTTAGATTTTTTTTATTGTAAATAAATTCAGAATTTAGAAAGTTGCACTGCGCTGCGGAGAGCCTCCAGCTGCAGTAACACATTGATTATGTAAAATCTGGAGCATCAGACTTCTTCCAACCAGAGAGAACGACCACTGACCGTCCAGTGCGCCGGTTCCGCTGGCAACACAACCCATAGTAGGGCTAACGGAGGGGGAGCGGCGGGCTGGAGCGTACAGGGCGAGGGAGAGGAGGTTGCACCCTGGCTGCAGCCTTGACAAAAAACTCTTGATAAAGATATGGTATAAGGTATTTTCTTGATCGCTCACGTAACCAGCTGCTTCAAATCACCCAAAACAAAATGCTTTCTTGATGGTGACGTACTTAAGATAGAAATTGGAAAATTTGGAGTTTGGGGCTCTGTAATATAGTGCTCAGTTCTACAATCATATTGGCCACAGTTGATATGAGATGCGATGCGACCTGAAAAGAAACAGCCTTATATAACATTAAATAGCCTATAAAATATTTAGCCTAATATTGACTTTTTTTTTTCACAGTCTCCTGATTCAAAGGGTCCGGAACACACAACGCAGACGTGTGGTCCTCCCTGTTTAGCACAGACAGGCAGCTATTGATTGAGTGACTGCTGCTACTAAAATTTCACATGATCAATAAAGTCAATGCGCAACTCACCTTAATGATTTTCACCCGCACAGTGTGCAACACGGTAGCGCTTAGCGAGCGTCCTCTGCTCATTCTTCAAATGACGGCTACGTGACAGGCGGCAGTAGGTGACGGTGAAAAAGAGGAAAACATGAGCGCTACGTTTCAGTCTGGCTGTAAATGTACAGTGTAGGTCACAGCGTGTCCGTTTATTAAAGTCTGTCTTTTGTTTTCCAACTACTTGAAAGGCAGTTAGCGCTAGCTAACATCTCTTCAGACTGCAGTGTGGAGGCTGAGCAGGACGTTATTTGGCTGCTGTAAAGTTGATTTCTTGTCATTCATCCACATATCGAGTACACAAATGAACGAAATGCTGTTTCTCAAGGCCCACGGTGCTCAATACAAGATTACAATAATCAACTTACAGGACAAGACACAAACATATTACCACACTATAGGAGACAAAAAAAGGAACAGATATATTAAGGTGGAGTGAACGCGGTTTGGCTGGAGCATTAAAGTGCGTAGTTCAACACCTATCTGACTCTATACTAATAACAGCAGCCTCAGAAATAAAAATAGCAACAGCAGAGGTCAGTAATAATGTAATAATGCTATGCAAAGTTAGCTACATTTATATGAAGTAACATTAAATAGCTGCATTTCATTACTACCTACTATTTTGGATTGTTACAAATAATTAAAAGTACCAAATAGTCACACAGTGAGACAAATACATCCGTATCCTATTTGTTTTACAATCGCATCGTAACCTCATAATCGCAATAAGGTACCTAGAAATTCCCACCCTTGAGGCGATGCATCGAGGAATTGAATCGAATTGAATCGTTGACCTGATAATCGTAATCGAATCGTGACACCAGTGAAGATGCACACCTCTAGTAGCCACCCTTTGTCACAAACAAAGAATGGTACAGTCCCGTCCTCCAGAAGTCATGAAAACTCGACAAAAACATTATGTTTTAATTATTTAAGCAAACTTTACAGCTGTCTGACAAACTGTAACATTTAAAAGTCAACTACATTATTATATATGTTTTTCTTTTGACTAAAATATATTTAACTTTTATTACTGAACATGATGCACAACTTTACTACACATCCCATGATGCCTTGCATGACGAACAATTCCGTTAGAATAAGCCAATTAGAAGCAGAGTAGCGGGGCCAAACCTGACGCAAGTCTGTCATATCTAAAAATGGTGTGGAAGAAATTTCTGTGGTATTTTGAGATAGGTAAGAAATGTTTTTCCAAACTGCTAACTTTTAAACACGACAACATACAGCTTAAATGGTTTAAAATCTGGAATGTATGAAAATTAGTGCATATTTTATTAGATAGTTCCTAATTTCCTTATTTCAACATAACATTTCAGAAAACTTGTAATGTTTATAAGAAAGAAAAGTCTTAATGTAAGTAATCAACTGTCTATTTTTCAAGGTGATATCTATTAGTTAAAATGTTTACCTTTATCACGTGTAGTGTTTCAGTGTGGATGTTATTTGTATTATGTTATATGTTTGTCAACTATGGCTTCACCTATTAAATTTGGCGTGACTGATGATAGAGAGGTGGATGATATCTGAAAGGCATGTCAACTACATGTGAGTATTAAATGTGCTGCTATTTTTGTTGTTACCATTTGTCTGATGTTTGAGAAGCTTCAAATTTGACAAAAGATTACTTTATGCTCATACAAATGGAACTATATGTCCTTAACATGTACTACACTATGAAGCCTTGATACAACATTCCAGTTTTACTTTGCAATGAGTGATTTTGTGGCAACATCCAAAAGCCTGAGTGACACTGATAAACAACAGAGAGGTGGAATGTGGCATGGAGTCTTCATAGTGACAGCTGCAGATGATGTTGCCTGATTTTATTACATTTTAATGAATGCCTGATAGTGATGAAAAAAGTAGGGACTTTCAAATCTTCTGAAACATGCATGTGTTGTAGAAAAACAATATTGGTGTTGCTTTTGATGAAAACATCTGTTTTTAATCATTAAAAGTAAATTTTTATCCATTTTATGGCATATTGATGAATGGACCATTCTCTGTGGACATGTTGTGGATGTAGTGAGAAGACATATGTGTTAATTTTAGATTTAATATCATAATGGTTAAATAAAATTGGAGGGCATACTTGTGTTAAATGTACATCGATCAGCCGTAACATTATGATCACTGACAGGGAAAGTGAATTACACTGATTATTTTTTTACCATGGCACCTGTTAGTAGGTGGGACATATTGGGCAGAAGGTGAACATTGTATCCTTATAATGATGTGATAGAAGCAGCAGAAATGGGCAGCTTAAGGATTTGAGTGACTTTGACAAGGGCCAAATTGTGATGAGTAGACGACTGAGTCAGAGCATCTCCGTAACAGTCTGCAATGGTCAGCACCTATGAAAAGTGATCCATGGAAGAAAAAGCTGTGTACCGGCGATAGAGTCATGGAAAGCCAAGGCTGGCTGGCTGTTGTCAGATCCAACAGATGAGCTACTGTAGATCAAATTGCTGAAAAAGTTGGTTCTGATAGAAATGTGCCAGAACACACAGAGCATACAAACTGGAGTCCATGACTCGATGGGTCAGGGCTGTTATGACTGATTTGTGTATTATATTATTAATAACTTATATCATTAAAATATTAAATTGCATAACTTTATAGTAGTTACAATTGCTACATGTGTTTTGTACCAAGTCTAATGATTTATTTTTCTACAGGTAATTCATGTTGTTCTTTGATAGATATGTAAATTAATTGTATTATATTTGCAGTATGCTTGCCAAGATCCTGCTGTGCTCTGTACTTGTCTTGTAGGACCTCTACAGGGAAAGTCTTCAAACTCTCGGCAGGGCCTTGGATGTTTTGGTCCGGGAAGTCAGACTGAAAAGGGCAGCCCAGCAGCAAGCTTCATTCCTGCAAGAGGATATTGCAGCATTGAGGCAGAAATTAAAAAATCCAGTTAAGCAGTTGGAAGTGGTCCAGGCTTTGGCAAGATTTGCTCGGAATGGTTAAGTGTTTCTGTTTAGTTGCGGTTTACCAGTTGTCAAAGTTGTGGTACGTGAGTGAGTGTGTGATGAACTTAAATAATGGGTTTGTTGGAGTTTGTCTATTGGCTATTACTATATCAAAATTAATAGGATATTAAATTAAGAAGTCCTGCAAAGCAGTAGACTCAAAATAAGTTGTTGTTGTTAAGTGATGTGATATGCTAATTCATTACAGTTTAAAAACAAAAATCGGTAGAGAAATGTGCAGACTGCAGAATATTAAATATGCAGCAATATATATTATAGACACAACTGACTATCTTTGTAACAATTTGGCCACAGTTTAGCACATTGAGCACATTGTGTGGATTAGGAGTGTATGGATAGAGTTAGTATAGTTTTGTTGTTGATAACATTATAAAATAAAATAATTAGCATGAATGAAAAGCAGTGTTGCAATTCATGTTTCTGTGTTCTTTTTGTCTACATGTGTGCAGACATTACTGAGGCCAGCAGCCAGATGGAGGACACCTTGTAAATGTTTGATTGTGTGTTCTTGTTCTAGTTCCTTTGGATTTTTTTAAGTTAATATAAAATAAAAAATATATGTTCCTTGTTCCTTGTCTGTTCATTTTGAGTGTATATATGTGGTTATGGGATAGGAAGGAAGAAAGAGAGGTTTAGGGGAAACCACTAGCTTGCTATGTTTGCTTTAAGTCTAAGTTTCTGTGTTGAATGTGTTTAGAATATGAATTCACCTGCTCATATGTACTTCAGTATCACTCTGGCAGGTGTAAATGCAGATTCTTATCTTGGTTGGTTGTCAACAATAGTAAAATACTATTAATATAAGGCCATAATTCTTGTATTTGTGCTTTTAAAAACCTTATGATTTTCTCATAAATTGAAAAATGCCTGTTCAAGACATTCCAGAGTGCTTTCAGTGGGAACTGCATGCCGCAGAGAAGAAGGCGGAGAAGAGAGGATAATAAAAAAAGACAACAAAAAAGGAAAAGGACTGAATCCCAGGTGACAAGTCTCCACAGCCCTAACAGTCCTTATATTGTCACAGGATTACCAGGAATAGTAGGCAAGTACATTTACTGGCCAGCTAATGTCTTAGAACAGTACACACATCAGGCCATGAAGATGGAGGTTACCTGGAAAGAGTTCCAGAAGCCTGTTTATGAGCTAATTGTATACCTGTACTTACATTATTATATTTTGTATTTATTTTATATTTTATTTTTGTGTTGTGCACTTATAATGTTGCACTTTGGGAAACAATTAATTGGCAAAAAGGTACTTAATTACTTTGTAAATTACTTAATAATTTACAATTGAAGCTAATAAAAAATACAAAATTATGTTGGTTAAAACCATAGGTTGAAACGGTATTCACAGGTTCAATTTTATTTTGACATTATGTGCTAGCTATCTTCCTGTTTCCCATAAGAGTCAGTTCTTTTCAGTAACTTTGCCATTGCACGTAGTATGGACCGAACCATTCAGTGTGGAGGTAGAGCTTGTGAATTATTTAAGCAAAATCGGAAATGAACACACCATACCAGTATTTATTCAATTTAAAGATGCTTAAATATTTTATCTGAAATTTATCTTTCCTTATTTTTCCCTTATGATCATGGCATGTCTAGACTAGAGGCCTTACAATATTACAAACCTTGTGCAATGCCTATTGGCCGACTGCTACACATGTTTAGTGGTTTCTGTGCCAATTCTGTGGGAAACACTTTGACTAGTACCTTCATGGCAATTATTGGACGAGGAGGAGAAGAATCAAAGCATGCAGCAGCATTTCTCTTTCTCTTTTTTATAAATAGTAAATACGGGGCACCACCCTGGAATCAGGGACCATTAACCAAATATGATCAGTCTAAAAGGGGTTTGTCTATCTATAGATGGCAAACAGAGAAAGGTGAATTCATACACTGGCCGTGGTAACCAACTCTTACTACAGCATAATACACAACAAATCACAGGCAACAACCTTTTAAAATTTGATGGGATTTATTTAACTTTTGCACAGATCAGTGATCAACAACTTGAGTCAGTAAATAACTATAAACTATTTTAAGGAAAAATGAAATGAAGCCCAAAAAACAAAGCATACAAAACAAATAACAAATCAGCAGGCGTGCGTGTGAGACAAAGGAGGGAAAAGACTGAGAGAGAGGGGGTGGATCCGACCATGAGGGTGGTTTTGGATCCGGAATTAAAGTAGCGGTCCAAAACCATGTGATTTCCAAATCAAGATCACTCTCTCTTTCACCTGAACTACAAAAATGACGACACACTCTGAAGCTAGACTGCTGTGGGTGACAGGTCAGGTTGGCTGCAGAGGTCACTTGGTGTGTGTATGTGGGGTTAGTAAACAGGAAAGAAGAGAAGAAAGGGACACAAAGAAAGTTTACTTGTCAGGATCAGGTGAGTGCACAGCAGGATAGAGCCCGCAAGACACCGGAGAGCTGACATTCAGTTTTTTAATCCAAACACAAGGCAAGAACAAAGTTTACTTGAAGCTGGCAAAATCCAAAAGACAGAAGAGGTAGCACAGCCACTGACGCAATACTCATAACACGGCAATTAATGACAATGAATGCTTCAATAAATTAGATGTAGAATTGTTCGCGGTTGAAAGCTTTTTAGTTCTTTGCGTTGTGGTGTCCGAATCATAAAGCTGCGATGATGTATTGAGAAAAAATCCGCTTGACACTGTTCTTGATCATAAAAGTTTATTAAATCAAGGAGTTCAGCATCAATTACAAGCTCTGCAGTAGCTTGGAGAGTGACCCAGCCCGATGGCCACTCTGTCTCTCTGTACATCAAACATAGCTTATATAGGATATGTGTAAGTATCTGTTAGGTACCATAGAAGGGTTTGAGTCTGCAAAATAAAGCTCCAACCCATAGAAGGGTACAGTACTATTCTGAGGTAACAAAACAAGGAGTTAGAGGTCAAATTCTATAGAAGGGTTCAGTCCCTACATAACCACCAATCACTGCTCTCCCCGTAGAAGGTCCCTGACCCTCTGTCCTGCTGCTACAGTACTATTTTAAACTGTTATGAGTCAAATGCACATATATTGTACACCACAGCATCTTAGACTGTGGCGATACTTACAGCTGTGTTACTTATTTAGTATCTGTAATAATATTCATAAAAGTAATCCGATACACAACTAGTTACTGGGAAAAGTAATAATATTACAGTAACATGTTACTGTCCAACACGGCTTGGTAACACAAAGAAAAAAAGGTAAAAAGGGGATAAACAGAGTAACTTGTCCGACGGGTTGTTCAGTGCTGAAAGTTATGCATCACAGCGCTCTCACAGTGTGGACAGACAAGAGTTTGTTAACCTGACAACTAACATCGTTTCACCTACTTATCAAATGGGCAAGAACTTACCTCTTCCATGTACATTTACTCATTTGGCAGTCAGTTTTATCCCACTATATTAAAGTTTTCATGTCCCCATAATCCCCAGACCTGCTGCATAAAAAGCAATGACACTGAGTGGGAATGAAAACCGGGTGTCTCACACCAACGGCAAGAGCACTATCCCCTGAGCTACGGACACCACCTTTCCACCCCTCAAACATATATACACACTCGTGCATATATACATACTCACCTCAAGCACACATATCCTGCATCACAGGTGCTGTTGAGACTGGGTCAAAGGGACTATTCGGAACAAACGGACCCACCTATTCCCTTGGAACAACTCAAGGGTTAAACACTGCCTACCAAGCCACAGAATCTTTTCATTTCCTGCACGAGATGCACCCATGCAATTATCATGCGAGGTCTGGAGTCTTCTGGTGGTTTTGGCTTTTGTTTACGGTGTGCTCTGTCGATGACTACCTGCTTGTTAAAGTTGTTTTCCCCCAGCAGCATTGCAACCGGTGATTTGTGAGCTTTTGACTGTGTCCCATAGCCTTCTTTAGTGAATGGAGCTTGCTAAGGTGTCTGAAGTGTAGAGCATCATATATGGGGGAGATGGAAAACTCTGTCTCTGCTCAAAGATGGTCTCTGGTGTCAGATATGAATGTCCCCTTTGATCTTCTACGATCATCACTGTCAGTTTTTTACCTTGGACTTTTTCCTAGTGGAAAAGTGCAATAAAATGGCCTCTGTGACTGATATATTTTAATAAACTACATTACTAATAATAATGGTATGTAAGCAGCATTCTGTAGCTGCAGCTCGTCAAAGTGGAGCCAGATTAACTTCTTTTATCTAGAGAAGCACCAATTGCATTTTACTGGCCGATTTCAATAAATTATTTTCAAATAAAACATCTCTAGTAGGTTATTTCTAATCTCACCATTTTACTTCTACTTTTATACTCCACCTTATTTTAGTGTTTACTCACAAACTACTTCAGTCAGCCCACCTTGCCTTTCCCTTCAGATACACACACACCTACACCTCTCTCTCTGTATCTGCCTGCTCTGCTGACTGTACTGCAGTTTTCTAAAGTTGCCCAAAAAACTCAACTTGCATTTTGGATTTTTTCACCCACAGTTGCGTTTTCACATCAGCAGGTGAGCCACGTGTGGATGAGGCTTGTTGTTACTGACAATCAAAACCAAATGTATGAATGAAACTTACATCAGCACTAACATGTGTTCACTGTTGTTTTTGTCAAATAACCAAATAACGTCTCTCTCTCATGTTTCTCTGTCAAATATACTGTGGCGTATTAATATAATATACCTGGGTGGCCTACACAGGTCTGTGCTGACTCTCTTTTACAAATCCTAAAGAGAATAAATATTATGATTTTCTCTCATCTGTTGGTATGGCGGTCTAAAGATCAAATCCATGAAGCACTGACTAAAATAGTGAATATAAACAGCAACATTTCCAGCAGAGTTGCCTGTCTGTCCTCTTTAACAGTCAGGTGGTGAAGACGGCAAATTCCATCCTGTCTGACTGCACCCACACTCTTCTTAAGGACTTTCAGTCCCTACACTCTGACAAAACAAAGAGATACAATAGCTCATTCATCACTAATTGCTATATCGAGACAATTAAAGATGAAAGTTTTATGTTTTGACCCAGTTGACGTTGTGGGCAGTTATGTTAAATACCAAACAAATGCCAACAAAATACTGACTCTAGATAAAATATCAACTCATCAACTAAACTGAAAAATGATTTATGCTAAATGATTTCTCTCTTTTTCTCCCCCTTTTATATTGAGAAAATCCTGTTTGGCAGCCCTGTAAAATTGAAGTCATGCTGTTTTAATGAGCACTGCTGCCTTTGCATACCCATGAGCATCCTAATTGGCCAGATGACCTAAAAAACACACCTGTAGGTCATGAGGTTTGGTGGCAGGAAGAGAGAAGCTGGCTGGATGTCCAGCACAGCTAGACACACCAGCAGTGGCAGGTCAGTGACTGTGACCTCTGCAGTGACCTCTCCAATAAGTGCAGAGATAACAAGTCAACTTGACACTTGAAGGGGAGGGCTTGGTGGAATTACCTCCGAAGGTTAGACTGGATTTCTGAGCTTTGCAAATTAGTCAGAGGTCTCCACACCTCGGAGAAACATGTCTCTGCAGCTTTTTCTGATTAAAGGCTCTGTAGTTGCGTCTCACCTTTGTCAACAACATGTGGCATTATGAAGATTCAGTAGCAGTATGGGTATGGGGAAATTAATAAAAATAACCAGGCTACAATACAATTTGGCGATGCAATGGTACCAGCATCATGTTTCACAAATGATTGTTGGAGATATATTTGCTTAGTCCTACAGTCCTCTTGTATGCTCATATTGGTCACATGCATGACGTTTCTTGTCATTAGTTAAATTTGTCAAAATGAAAGAAAGTAAATGTGTTTGTAGGAAGATACAGTATCTCACAAAAGTGAGTACACCCTCACATTTTTGTAAATATTTGATTATATCTTTTCATGACAACACTGAAGAAATGACACTTTGCTACAATTATAAAATTAGCCATTTTATCTCCCAGGTGTCATGTGGCTCATTAGTGTTACAAGGTCTCAGGTGTGAACGGGGAGCAGGTGTGTTAAATTTGGTGTTCTCGCTCTCACACTCCCTCAAACTGGTCACTGGAAGTTCAACATGGCACCTCATGGCAAAGAACTTTCTGAGGATCTGATAAAAAGAATTGTTGCTCTACATGAAGATGGCTGAGGCTATAAGAAGACTGCCAAGATCCTGAAAGTGAGCTGCAGCACGGTGGTCCAGACCATACAGCGGTTCAACAGGACAGGTTCCACTCAGAACAGGCCTCGCCATGGTCGACCAAAGAAGCTGAGTGCACGTGCTCTGCGTCATATCCAGAGGTTGTCTTTGGGAAACAGACGTATGAGTGCTGCCAGCACTGATGCAGAGGTTGAAGGGCAGGAGGGGGGGTGTCTGCCTGTCAGTGCTCAGACCATACGTCGCACACTGCATCAAATAGGTCTGCATGGCTGTCGTCCCAGAAGGAAGCCTCTTCCAAAGATGATGCACAAGAAAACCTGCAAACAGTTTGCTGAAGACAAGCAGACTATGGCCTTGGATAACTGGAACAATGTCCTGTGGTCTGATGAGACCAAGTTAAACTTATTTGGTTCATGTACTGACAGACCCATATACATTTTCTGCTTTAGGCATCGATTTGCCTGTTGCTTAACTGTATGGTTAATTCACATGGTGGAGTATACTGTATTTACACATGATGGATTTTATTACATAAAGCAGGGTGTAGAAGTCTTGAGGTTATTGAGTTGCTGAAACTGATCATCCAACAAGCATTCTTTGTTTGAAGCACACTAACAGCATTAGGGGGGCTGCATCCAGCAATTTGTCTATATTTTCAAAACAGACAATCTGACATACACGCCCACCCTTTTATTGGCCAGGTGTGTGGAGGTGAGAATGGAGCCAGGGTTTCAACTTTTCAGTGGGCTCGTTTGCCAGGATCGTCGATACTGCTGGTTCGTTGGTGTTCCTGGCTGTTGTAACGAAAGTCGTTATGGTCATTAGGACTACCCAAGGCCAAGACTGAACGACCATCGTTGGTATCTTCACCTGAGGCCAAGAGGTTACGTTTGTTGAGTTTCCTGGGAAGTGATGAAAGGACAGCATTGTAAGTGGGGGATAAGTGGTGGCGTAGACCCCCTCCTCTGTTCAATGACGGCTTCTCAACCCTGGTGTAGATGCTTCCTTGACACCTCTTTCAAACCATCCATCTTCTCTGTCTAAAATGTGCACCTGGTGGTCCTCAAACGAGTGTCCTCTGTCCTTCAGATGTAAGTAGACTGCAGAGTCTTGACCTGAGGAGTTGGCCCTTCTGTGTTGAGCCATGTGTTTGTGTAGTGGTTGTTTAGTCTCCCCAATATACAGGCCTTTGCATTCCTCACTGCATTGGACCGCATACACTAGATTGCTTTTCTTGTGTTTGGGTGTGCGGTCTTTGGGGTGGACCAGCATCTGTCTTAGTGTGTTCTTGGGTTTAAAAAACACAGGGATGTTGTGTTTGCTGAAAATCCTCCTGAGTTTCTCTGATACTCCAGACACGTATGGAATCACAATGTTGTTGCGTTTGACCTTCTTTTCCTCCTCCCCTGTAGTTTTGTTCTTCGTGGATCTTGTGGCTGTTTTCACAAAGGTCCATTTAGGGTATCCACAGGCTGTAAGTGCCTGCTTTATGCAATAAAATCCATCATGTGTAAATACAGTATACTCCACCATGTGAATTAACCATACAGTTAAGCAACAGGCAAATCGATGCCTGAAGCAGAATGTATATGGGTCTGTCAGTACCTTGTTCTCATTTGTTGTTCTCTACATAATAAACACATTTAGTTGTTTATTCTGTAGCGATACTCACCACATATATTCATCAAATACTGAGCTCAGTGAGCAAAAGTTTTGTTTTGGTCTCTGTACAGGCTCGATGGTACAAATCTGGCAACCTCACTGTGACAAGAATGACCATGAATTATCACCCAAAGAGTGAAAGGCGACACCTGAAATGTATTTCTTAATAAGACATTTCGTATTAAAAGATTCATCGGCTATGGCTGGGAATGTGTGAACCCATTTTTGAGGTTTGACAGATGACCTTTGGTTAACTGACTCTCCCTGCTAAGCTAGCCCCATGGAGCTTCTACCAACCAGCCATGAGTCAATAAAATGAGGGCTGACTACAAATAAACACATTTACCACCTTACTTGTTTGCCTCACCTATGCAGGCCAGTACTCCGGGGACACTTTTTGTAGGCTGGCCTGATAGAAATAATGGAAGACTTTGTATCTGAAGGAGGAAGAGTGATCCTTTGGATGAGGGATATCTTCTAATATCTTCAACCAAGTTCAGTTGCCCTTTACTTTAACCTTCTTTGGACCATGCATAATTTTGCCACTCTGTGACGGCAGGCTTTTGGCCATTATTTAGGCCATTCTAAACATGTATAAACACTTTTGCCTTTAGATGTCATACAACATACATTTTAAGCATAATGAGACCTCTAGCTCAATTAGCAAGGCTACCAATTTAGAGATTATTTTGGTTCTATCGATCTGTCACATGACTATCGCATTATAGTATCCAGATAAAGTTCACGAGTTAATAACAGGTGGAAATGGAATAATGAAACTCAAATCATAATGGGAAATATTTTAAAACTGTCAAACTTTATGCATGCCTGCACCATAAATTTGAATGTTTTGCTGCATGGCAGGTAATGATTTAAGAGTGAAACTTAGCCAGCAGATTCCATTATATAGTCCAGGGTGAGACAGTGATCTGTGGACACATGATGGAATGAGAATTAAAGTCAAGCTTCTTTCCTATCACTGCTCACCCAGAATCTCTTTTTCCTAGTGAATAATGCAATCAACATTCAGTTAAGGCTTTTGTGTAAGCAATTGAGGGCAGCACACCACTTTTCATCCTTTCTCTGAATTGTTAATGAAGCAAAATTATTAATTTGATTTCCAGTACAAGAGGCTTGATGTATAGAAGGCTGTGAATTGGAGATGTAGTCATAATGTAATCTCAGCCAAGCAGCAGCAGAAATGGACCTGTCACAGCTCTGATGAGCTAATTGAGATGGGAAGAGTTGAGTCAGGACATTAAGCTCCAGCCTCAAATTCAGATTAAATCTACATCCTGCATGTGGTGTATATTGAGATGTCAATCATATTGTTCCCTGAACCGTCTCCTACATTACCATATTATTTTCCTATTTTCAAGACTGTTTTTTTATCCAAGGTTTTCTTAAATGTCCACCACAGCCTGGCCTATGTTAGCTTGTCTGTCAATTCAAGGCTTTTCTAATCAGATTTACAGTGGATATGTATCAGCATATGCACCACAATAGATAAGATGTTCAGAGGAACTGTAAACATTCAAGCTGTGGATGATGTTATAAAGAAATGTTTTTGTATGCTGTCTTGTCAACTTAAATGACAGGCTGGAGCTTCAACAGAAAGATGGAATACACTTCCCAGAATAAATTCTGGTGTCAGTCACTGTTGGGAAATCTTCTCTGCACTTGAATGACAATTTGTAACTCCCAAGTTTTGCTTTGGCAGCAGAAAGTGAGCACTGCATTCAGAGAAAGTTGGACTCATCAACATTTGCTGCTCCTACAAAAGTAACGCAATTACAGTTGTATAATATGTATTGCTTTTTGCTGTAACGCAGTAATATAATGCATTACTAAAAAAGAATCGGTACTATTATACCAGTTACAATCTCAGTAAGTAAGTTTTTTTAATAATTCACCAACACCAAGAAACATTTCAGCACCAGAAAAACAAATCCATGAGTAAAATAGTAACGTTATTTCCTGTTGCGGGAATCCAATGGTCGAGATTGTAGGCAGGGTGCAAACAATGGGGGAGCTCGGCTCCTCTTTACAAGACGGATCATGCATAAGATGGATCATGCGTAAATAGATTTCTTTAGGCTGTGTGTTGGTACTTTAACAAATTGCTTTCATGATCAGAGAGGCTGCTTTCAGTTCATCTTGATCGATCTTGTCAGAGTGATATTCAAATAAGGTTATGCTGCTGTACCTCATGTGTAAATACGTCCTTGGCTCGCTGCGAATGACACTCGACTCTGTTGCCCCTCTAAAAAAGAAAATATTAAACAAAGGCGGTTAGCTCCATGGTATAATACTGAAACTCGCAAATTGAAGAAAATATTGCGGAAACTTTGCGGAGACGTTCAACCAAACTGGAAAATCTCGTTTAATTTGGCAAGATAATCTTAAAACTTATAGGAAGGCCCTCCGTAATGCCAGAGCAGCGTACTACTCGTCATTAATAGAGGAAAATAGGAACAACCCCAGGTTTCTTTTCAGCACTGTAGCCAGGCTGACAGAGAGTCACAGCTCTATTGAGCCAAGTATTCCCATAGCTCTCAATAGTTACGACTTCATGAGCTTCTTTAATGATAAAATTCTAACTATTAGAGACAAAATTCACCAAGACCTGCCCTCAACTGGCACTGACTTAACTCTAAACTCAGGAACCTTAGAAACAGCTGTAGAACCAGACATATGTTTAGACTGCTTTGCTTCCCTCAATCTTTACCAACTAACTTCAATAATTTCTTCATCTAAACCATCAACCTGCCTCTTAGACCCCATCCCGACTAGGCTGCTTAAAGAAGTTTTACCCTTAGTCAGCACTTCTTTACTAGATATGATCAATCTATCTCTATCAACAGGCTATGTACCACAGTACTTTTAAGTAGCAGTAATTAAACCTCTTCTGAAAAAGCCCAACCTTGATCCAGATGTTTTAGCAAACTATACACCTATATCTATGTCTCTAACCTTCCATTTCTCTCCAAGATCCTTGAGAAAGCAGTTGCTAAACAGCTGTGTGACTTTCTTCATAGCAATAGTTTATTTGAGGATTTTCAGTCAGGATTTAGAGTTTAGAGACAGCACTGGTGAAAATTATTTAGGACTTGTCTGTGTACTGGTTTTATTAGATCTTAGTGCTGCATTTGATACCATTGACATTCATATCCCATTACAGAGACTGGAACATTTCATTGGCATTAAAGGAACCGCTCTAAGCTGGTTTAAGTCCTATTTATCAGATCGATTTCAGTTTGTACATGTTAACGATGAGTCCTCCATCCATGCCAAAGTTAGTCATGGAGTTCCTCAAGGATCTGTCCTTGGATCAATCCTCTTCACTTTATATATGCTTCCCTTAGGCAATATTATCAGGAAACATTCCATAAGCTTTCATTGTTATGCAGATGATACTCAGTTATATCTATCGATCAAGCCAGATGAAACTTATCAGTTAGCTAAACTTCAAATGTGCCTTCAGGATATTAAAACCTGGATGACCTGTAATTTTCTAATGTTAAACTCAGATAAAACTGAAGTTATTGTTCTGGGGCCTAAGCACCTCCGTGACGCATTATCTAAAGATAGTTTCCCTGGATGGCATCGCCCTGGCCTCCAGCACCACTGTGAGGAATCTTGGAGTTATCTTTGATCAGGACGTCGTTTAAGTCTCACATTAAGCAAATTTCAAGGACCGCCTTTTTTCACCTTCATAATATTGCAAAAATCAGGAACATCCTGTCTAAAAATTATGCAGAAAAACTAGTCCATGCATTTGTTACTTCTAGGCTGGATTACTGTAATTCCTTATTATCAGGCTGCTCGAAAATGTCGTTAAGACTCTTCAGCTGATTCAGTATGCTGCAGCACGTGTTCTGACAGCATACCCCCAGGATTCTCAAAGTTAAATTTAAGATTTTTTAAGACCTTTTTAATACCACCTAGGACGAAATTTAATACCAACTTCAATGCCGCATAATGAATTTGAAGCCCGAGAAAATGATTTATTAAGTTACATGAATTTAATAAAACATTTTATTATAATACATTAATGTTTAACACACTATAGCTTTTTGGGGTGTGTTTGTACTTTGAATCAAGGACGTCACTTTGTGTTGAAAAGTGGTGGATAGGGGTTCAGATTAGGGGTGTGACGATACACTTAACTCACATGCACGATTTACAATATTCGGTTCACGAGAACAAGACAAGAAGATATTTTAACACTATTTTGATGATATATTCAATTCTGAAATATCTAAATGGGAATTAGAAAATGGGAAAATTCCTTAATTTCCTGCATTCTGGAGACATTTTCTGCACCAATTTATGGTAGAATTGTCTTTATTTATATAAAGTGATTCAGATGACAGAATATAATGCAGTCCTCAACAGCTTGTTTTTTTAGCTTAAACTTTTGGACAATGCACATTTGTTTCTTATATATTTAAATGGCATTGCATGTTTTATTATTGTGCAAATAAACCTTTCTCATGTAATTTACATTTGTTTGCTTTTTTAAACATTTCTTGTTTCAAGCCATTTTTCAGAACATATTTAACAAATGCTTAAAAAAAAGTGATGGAGACATGTCCCCAGTATTCCTCAGCATAAATTACACCTATGAAATGAATCCAATATTTGTGCACTAAGAACTCTTAAGGGGTGAAATCAAAAATACTAACAAATTGTGCACTATGAGTTGTTACAATTAGTTACACCTTAGCTATATTAAGTAATGTAATTTAATATGCCAATTGCTTTAGTGATTAATAATCCTGTTCGGTTTGTGCATCTTAAGGCTGTTTGAAATATAGTGTTATATAGCATTGGCTTGAAAGCAGCAGGGATAAGGAGTTGGGCTCCGGTTTGTTTTTTCCTCATCCCGGTGATCGGCCCATGTGTGTGTTAGCATGTCGGATGTTTCCGTTCACATAACGTTAGTGTTGGAGTGTAACGTGCAGTGTTGTAGTGTAACGTGTGTGTGACGAATGAAACGCAGGACGAATGAAACACAGCGATTTTCTCGGAGCCCATACAAATCTGATATACCAAACTACCTCAGCACATACAGTCCACAGTACACTTTCACGGAGTTATATGAAAGAAGCTGTTTTCAATCACGGAAAGTAAATTCACTCAAACTATTTTTATTTTGAATGACGAGTTGTGTTTATTGTTCCATGTGCCGTGGTCATGATCATATGAAAGATCGATTAGTACTTTAACATATCCTGAAGTTTTAAATGTCAAAGTTTTACAGTTTAGAAGCTAGTGAAGTTTAAACCTCAAGAGTCACTATCACTGACAAGCAGCCATTCTACCTTATTTAGATACGGTGGGAGGGGGGCAGAGTCCACTAGGCTGCAGGCTGCTGGACCACCAGGATACTCACAGCCAAATAACAGGGTCTGCACAGTAGACCAGGAAAACAGGCTGCAGATGTACATAAAAAGGGCAGCCGAGATCTAATCTAAATGTGCATTAGCTATTCGATTTTCTAGTTAGCTAGCTAAGTTATATTTATACTATTTTTTCTTAAGAAAAAGGACATAATGAGTTTGCAATTAGGAACCAGGAAAAGAGATCATATTTCTCCTGTCTTAGCTTCTCTGCATTGGCTTCCAGTAAAATCCAGAATACAATTTAAAATGCTTCTTCTCACATACAAAGCTCTTAATGGTCAGGCACCATCTTATCTTAAAGAGCTCATAGTACCTTACTACCCCACCAGAGCACTGCGCTCCCAGAATGCAGGGTTACTTGTGGTTCCTAGAGTCTCCAAAAGTAGACTAGGAGCCAGAGCGTTCAGCTATCAAGCTCCTCTCCTGTGGAACCAGGTTCCAGTTTGGGTTCAGGAGGCAGACACCATCTCCACATTTAAGAGTAGGCTTAAGACTTTCCTCTTTGATAAAGCTTATAGTTAGGGCTGGCTCAGGTGAGTCCTGAACCATCCCTTAGTTATGCTGCTATAGGCCTAGACTGCCGGGGGATTTCCTATGATGCACTGAGCTCCTCTCTCCTCTACTTTCTCTCCCTCTGTATGCCACCTTATCCCATTATTGCATGTTACTAACACAACTTCTCCCCTTTCTGGTAGTCTTGTGCTTTCTCGTCTCTCTCCTCTCTCCTCCTATCACTTCCTGCAGGTGTTTCTGGCTCTAGAGCTGTGGAGTCTGGATCTGTGGCTGCGGGTCACCTGCTGCCCCTGTGTTCCTGCTCGACACCCTCTGCTGCAACGACCATTGTTACTAGTCCTATTGTTATTATTGTTATTATAATAATTAACATTACGATTGTTATCATTAACACTGCTATAAATATCTGTACCATTTTTCATTTAGTCTATAGCAACATCACCTTCACTGTCTGTACCTCTGTGTGTATATTGTGTAGGCTGCCTCCCTCCTCTCCCTCTGTGTTTATCTCCCATTATGCATAATGCTGCCAGTGCTCAGAAACAGATAGATAGATAGATAGATAGATAACTTTACTGCAAGGACTCAACCTGCTCCACCAGCTGACCCTGGATACTGAGAGGATGGAAGAGATGGGAAGATGTTTTATCTTTGTTCCCACAGCACAGTTCCTTTGTTTTTGTTATATTGAGCTCCAGGGAATGATCAGTAAATGTTTGGACCATGTTGTTGACTGCATGTTAGTATTGGGACAGGGCATCAGTGCCAGTCAGGTGTGCCACCAGGGCCATGTCATCTGCGTACTTAACCCCTTAACGCCTGAATTGTTTTACAATAAAAAAATTTAAAAAATGATTTGTGTTTTCATTTGCTTTCAAGATGATGTTAAATTAAGTGAAGATTGTTAATTTGTCTATAGAACATAGAAAAGATATAAATTCAGGTATGTATGATGCAAATTAGCGACAACAGGCATAAATGAGAAACCAGGGCTTGCAAAAGCTTCCTAGGTACGTATCGAATATGCACCAACAGGCATTGGGGGAATCCATGTGCTATTGTGGCTTGCAGTCTGCAAGGAAGAGGTATGATGTGAATTCGTGACAATCGGCGTCAAGGGGTTATAAAGAGTTATTCCTTCACTGCTGCAAGAAATGCTGTTAGTATAAGCACAGAAGAGAATGGAAGATAAGACACAGCCCTGGGGGAGTCCAGTGTTTAAAACCAGCTTGCTGGAATTAAAACCATTTATAAACAGCTGTTGTGGTCTGTCTTGTAAAAAACTCTTTATCCAAAAAATCAGTGTCGGGTGGACCTGGAGGTCAGAGAGGCAGTACAGTAGGTTGCTTGTGTTTACAGTATTAAAAGCAGAAGAAAAATCCATGAATAATAGATAATCATATGTATGATCCAGACAAAGCTCTACAGCTACTCTGGATAATCAAATCACATTTAGATGACCATGAGAGTAAGGTGCCTTTAACTTAATAAATCAATCTTGATGGGGTGTTTTTTGTGAGTTCCATCGGACCAAAACCACTCAGCATGCACCGGGAAGAGGTCCAAGGTTATCGACCAGTTGTCAGTGGACGACTGGAGAAAGATCAAGGAGAACATTGACATCTGAAAGCACGGACCAACAGTTTAGATACCAAATTTACTTTTTTGAGTCACTATTATACTTCATCATCCTTGTCCTATTCTATAGTTTTCATTACAACAGCAGGTACAGTATTTATCATTTTCCAGTAATGCTGCCTTGTACGCCAACAAACCAAAATCTATATATTTTGATGTTACCTGGTACTCCACACATCTAGTACAAGTACAAGGCACTGTCCACTATAGTGTCAGCCTTTGGTGGTGGTGAGAGAATAGGGTTGTCATTTGTAAAGACATCAAGAGGGTGAGAGTGGAAACCATTGTAGTCAAAATGAATCCAAGCTGAACAGCTCCTTGGTTTATGCTCTTTTTATAGTCACCTTTCATGAGTGGATGTTTAATACACAAGATAGATTTTTGGTGTAGTATCCATTTAAGGCTGTGAGTGAGTGTCCTCTACCAGTGAATATGAGATGGGTCACTTGCTACTTAATAAAACCCATAGCACTCAACATGAAATGAGCTGTCCACAGGCCTGGAAACATATTGCTCTCTCTCCACTTGCTATTACAGCAGCATGGGCCTACAAACTAATTACCATTCTTTGTGTGTTGTGCGTGTTCCAGCATTTTCTGCCAGCCAAGTGATGACGGCTGGACAGCATTAGCAACTCCATCTGTAACCCTCCTTTTATATTAGCAGTAGTACTATCAGAGTCCTATTAGCTAAGCTATCCTCTGGCTGCCTGTCCTACTACTGTTGCTATGTATCCAAGCAAAGAGACATCCATTTGCCCACCATCTTCATGATCTGAGTGCAAACACAAGCTCAGACTCAGTCAGGGTAAAGGGATGGGATAGCGAAGGGATAGTTGCAGCAGTTCACACATAAAGGCACTGCTGTCTAAATGACAACAGATTGTAGGTCAACAGTACCCTACCAGCCAGGCAATGAACCTTTCCTTACCAAGAAACCTTAATCACAGAGTTTAAATGCCAATGTACAGCTATTAACCCCAGCCATCTACAGCGTGGACAGTTCTTCTTTTCTCCCTTTATTCTTATTTACAGAGAATGCAGACTTCTCCCTTCCTTTAGCTCCCAGTCTCATATTTTAATTCCCCACTTCCATCTTACATGACATCTCCTAAATGGTAAAAATATGTGCTCAGAAAGAACAATGATTTATTTTGCAGTCCTCTTGAATGTCAGCTAAGGAGCGTACTATTTTGATTTGAGAGATAAAGTGTCAACCCCCTCCCTTGTCACAATTACCCCCATGGCCAATCCCCCTCCCACTGAAACTGATACATCTTATTGTTTTCTTATGAGAATCCAAACATCCTGATAGCGTGCTCAGATTTAGTCACTTTTGTCACTTCCATGGCTCTTCGGGGACAGGATATGATAGCTCTAACCCTGATGTCAGCAGAGAATTGTGTTTTTTATTTAAAGGAAGTCATACTGTACTCGCGAGAGCTCCAGAATCTTTGAATTCAGACAGACTCTTGATTAATTAGGCCCTGGATCCGGCGCTGCCCTCAGACCTCGAGGGAAGACTCGCTCTCATCCCCCAAAACAGACTTTTCTTCCTGGGTTGGAGACTTGAGCTCATCCCCGACAGACTAACACTTGGCCTCAAGGTGCCTGTCCTACATTTCACACAGCACTTTGTTCCTTTATTCTTTGAATTGGACAAGGTGTTCTGCATATTAATGCACTCTGCCAAGACTCACAACATTCAGAGAAGGTGACACATGCACTCTTGACGAGGATTCTTTTTCTAAAAAATTAGAAGTTGTCATTGGTTACATCTAAAAACAAACTTTTGAAATCATATGAGCATTTTAAGACCTTTGCCATGGAGTGCACCATTTTCTCTTCTACATCATACATTGCAAGTTAATTTCACTGAATGAGTTCCAACTCTTGTCATGTCTGTCTCAAGTAGACTGGCAAGACATTTCAAATTACACTTGCTGCATTCTGTATAAATGTGAATTTGTTTGCAAACACCCGCAGATAATAAGGACAAACTTCAAAGCCTGGACTCTGATGTAATTTGACACGGTTATCTCTCCTACACCGATAAGGTTTGGAACGACACTGTCACTTCCATATCAAAGTCCTCCCCTTGATCTTGAATACTGCTGTTAAGGCAACTTCATTTTATGAGGTAACTCATAAAATTCTAGGAGGATTAAGTCAGTTTAAATAAACATTTAGAAGTTAAACCTGTTGCAAAAATTTCAAACTAAAATAATATCTAAAAAACAACTGTTTACTTATTTTCAATCACTGTTTTGTATTCTGTATTATTTCAAACCCCAGCGGCATTTGTTATGGTAAAATGTTTTTGCCTGGATTAATTGAGAAATATACATTGCTGTTAATTACAGGTAAAACAGACATGCAATAGATTACGGCTTTGGAATTTTAAAGACCCTCACCCTACCCCTAACCAAAGCTTGGCTTTAAAAAACAAATCAATACTTTTATTTTAAAGGGGCATTATGTAGTTTCCAGCGGCCACTAGCGGTGCGGTTCTAAGATTGCAACTAGGTGTGTCCTCGTACGCGTGCTCGTTTGAACTCATGAGCGAGCAGAATCCGAAACACAACCACTTTCATACAGAAATAAACGCAGGATCACCAGCATGCAGGCTGTGGCTTTTCATTCAGACATGTTCAGGCTCTGTTACTTCCATGTTCCCGTCTCAGAGGCAGATCAACACCGGCGCCGTACCTTTCATTCAGCGCAGCGAGCCGTATATCGGCACAATCCTTCTGAAAAAAGGCAGAGTGACAGCAGCTATAGAGAGACAGGGAGAACAGACAGAGCTGGAAACTCAGGTGAACTCAAACTGCAACGTTACAGTAATAGTTTTGTCATCTGCATGCAGAACTAATCCATGCTTGTTACATGATAACGTTACATTTACTGCATTTAGCTGACGTGCTACATCGTTAGCTCACCGGCTGCTTTTCAGTAACTAACTTATCTTTACTATCTGTGTATCTGTCTCTGGAGGCTCAGCAATGTCAGCACAGCTACATGTATTGGATGATACTGAAACGGTCAGTGAGCTGGACTGAATATTATAATGCGATTGGGTCACACTTAATAACAATCAGACCGCAGTAAGTAAATTTACTTCTCTTGTGCCTGGTCAGAGCACTGCCTGAATTTGTCAGGCGCACTTGTGTCGTGTAAGAAATTCAAGACTTAGGCCAGATAAGAAAGCTTGAATTTTTTACCAACATTTTTATTATCAACAAAAATAGACACCACTTACAGCAGAAAAGTTCCACCGGAGTGTGTCAGAGATCGATGCAAAATAGAGCCCCATTCTGTTACCAGAACAGCTACCCAAGTCGACATGAAAACCATGTAACAACTGACTCTCACCTCCTTTTGGACCTCCTTTTATAGCTCTGTTTCTGAGCATCACATCATCTCTTGGCTCTCTTTCCTACTGCACCTGGGTCTGGGAAAGTCCCAGATTTTTGCGTGCCTCAGCCGCCACCACGACTACCACTTTCCATCCTTTCAGCTTTTGGTGGATTTTTATCACTTTTATTTCCGTGTTTTGGATGTCTCTCTTTTGTCATTGCTTTCCAACCTTTCGGTGGATTTTTTTTTAACTATGACTGTTTTTGACTGCATTGCTCCTCCTCTCTGTGTCCTTTGCATGCCCCCTGCTGATCATACTATTTCAACCATAACCTGACATTGTGGAATAAGTTGTGCTCTGTGCAGGACATGCTTACTGTGATGGACTATATTGATGTATGTTTTGTAACACAATTTTCACAAAATCTACTTCAACATTTTCCTTTGCAGGTGTTTTTGGTGCTGTGTGCTCCTCTGTGGTCCTCTGCCAAAGCTCACATGCTTGCTTACACACACACATGTGCTACTGCTGAGCCTAGGCAGTTAGACACAGAAAGGAGCACACACACAGAGCTATAGAGTTTTAACACTGTGATCCTAACTTTATATTATTATTAAGATAAAAATAACACTTTTAATGATGTGAATGTAGACCACCATTGCTCTAACAATTAATAATAACAATTTAGACTATAACGCTCTAAAAATTATACACAACACTCGGGCCCTCAGGCAGACGGACCAGCTCTTCAAAGCCCCTATTAGGATGGCCCTAGAGGCCGCCATGCCTCGAGTAGAGTGCGCCCTTACGGCCATAGGTGAAGGTAACCCGAAACACACCAGCAGCTTTCCTCCACCGGGAGTGACTCAGCCCCTGTCTCGACAGCAGGTCTGCTCCCTGATTCTGGAATAGGATTGGAGTAGTTTCATTCATGATTTCAGGCGTTCCCATAGTGTCGTCACCGACGCAGTTCGAGTTCCCTCGAAGGGGAACCAAGGTTACAATGTAACCGACCGTTCTGATGTTGGTTCTGCGATACAGGTTGCTGACATGTTGGATATCACCTCGGTCTCTTACACTGCCATCCTACCTCCCGTCTCCCATCCTACCTCCCCATACTCCTTTTTATATTTTATATTGTTGTATTTGAAAAATGTCTTTATATTCTACTTACCAACTACCTTCTATTCTTATTATGATATTATTGATGTACAAAGTGAGCAACTGTAACAAAATAATATCCTGTCTGGGATGAATAAAAGTATTTCTGATTTTGAATGAGGAAGCTATGTTAGCGAGAACAAAGCAGTGAATCAGAGAAACATTAAACATTATTTTCTGATTGTTTCATAGTGGTAAGTTTGCACAAACCTGCCGGATGGAACCACATAGCTGGATTTTGCTACTATTCATCCTCTGCAGTGTGTATGTGTGTGTGTGCAGTCCAGATGGATGAGACGAGCAGATGACTTGCTTCTGCTGTCATATACTTTTTCTATTTACATCATAGTGCTATGATTCACCACACACTCATTGCATAATCTGACAGCCTCAAACTGATATGGCACAGTCTGGCACAGCTTCAACATTATATAATCAACATTTTATTAGACCTGCATGCAATAAACTCATACGATTCCTACTGCACAGTCTAAAGGCACCATGAGTTGCCTGATAAATGCATCTTATTCTTCATTTTTTGGTTCTTTAAGGAGAATTTACGCAGAATTAAGGGCATGACTGCTGTCACAGGTGGCTCTACCTCTTTGCCCATTTTTGGAGTTAGGTGGAATCAGGCATTGCCAAGATACTTACAGTCGGAGCCACCAAACTTCACAATCACACTTCAGAAACTTATTGTTGACGTCATGGAGACTACATCCATGTCTAATGTACTGAACCAAAACATGCCAGGAGAGAAAAGGCCTTTCAAGATCTAAATTGTTCCATGAGTCTATAGCTTGACATCTATATCCATTTGTCTGGCTGGGTCAGGTCATCTTTCCTTCACCCCATCAAATGTCATGTCAGTTCCGCTGGCTCATCTATTCTGAGGCTGGAGGAGGTCAGAGCCAAATATGATGTCTGAGACAACCTTCACTTCTGCTGTGTGTGTGTATGGTAGCCTCTGGCTGAAGATGGATAGAAAGCGATTTTGAGGGTTTATTGACATGGGATGTGGCTAATTATGAGACTAAAGGGCAGCATTTGGTGAATCTTCCATCTGGAGGAAGATCAAGCCTTTGATAATCACCTTTTTGAAATGCCTCACTTTGCTACAGCTGAGTATGCCAAGCTACTCACTGCATTTGTGGGGTCTAAGAACAGTGTTCATGTAAAAAGACTGTGTACAACTGATATACCATCTTATGTAATGTAATGTAATGACATTCGGCAACAGTATAAAGTATACAAGTCAGAGAAAGAAAAAGAGCAAAGGGTTGAATCACTATGGATGAGAGGAGTGTGATATATTTATATACTTTAGTAATTTAATAATTATAATGCTTGTACATTCATTACTAAGTCTTAAAAGTAAAACTGTACTTTTCGTAAACCAAAGAAATTTATTATTATTATTATTATTATTATTATTATTATCTTTTTTCTCATAAGTCAAACTTCTGATATCTGTTCCTGATTACCTACTTGGACAAGTGGGAAGGTGGCACATAGGTCTGTTATGAAACTGTTCCATGTAGCAGAATGTTTGACAATAGCTGTTAAATACAACGAAGCCTATAAATGTGAATTAATATACAGAAAATTCTAAGTAAAAAAGTGCTGGGCATCTGGTGAAACAGCTGAAGAATAGAGAAATATGTATCATCACAAAGGTGTTATTACACAGTTCAAATACCATCAAACTCCAGACTATGATGTAGTTTATGTAAATGTAGCATTTACATCACATTTGAACATCTCAGAGCTGCTCAAAGGACAAAAATCAACAGTCTGAAAAGTCTCTTTGATTTATTTGTTGCTGCACCAGTCAGTGTTCTGTGTTCAGCGACAATCATATCAGTGTATCAGAGTGCACTGTTTTCACAGTAACTGACAACTTGAACTAATTTTATAGTTTGTCATTTCTGTAGTAAAATACCATAAAATTCAGTAAGTATTTAATTCAAAGAGCAATTCCAACCTTGGAGTCTGATCTCCTGTCCTACATTAATAGTTTATGACGCTAGGTACAGTCAGGGTGTTATAGGATCAAGTGTTATCATTTAATAACTTTAATCCATCACCCAGAGCATTCAGCTACAGTAAATGGCCTTGACTAAGCACTACTCAAGGACTCAATAACTTCCTACAGTCTGTTGTGATCTTTACAAGGCTGTTTCACAGTTAAAGATACCAAAACAATTAATCTATACCTTTATTTTATTGGAAAAGAGATATTCACATAAATGACAATGTATAAAAAGCACAGCAAATACAAAATGCCATTTTCAGAACTTTGAGCACAACTTCTAGTTAACTATAACACTGCACTGATCTTTTGATGTTATGTCTTCCGTTGTATCGATTTGTACTGAATACATTCTAGCCTGGATAACATCAGAATAAACACTCTTTGATTAGTTGCTGGATAGACTCCCAAGACCGAATTCACAGTTGTTTTGGACATTAATGTCACAAATGAACCTCTTCCCTGTCCTGTCCTGCCTTTCTCTTCTCAATGCACTCCTGTACATGTCATATTTACTGAGTAGCAAAATTTTTCGAGAAAGTTCCCGTGATCAACAGATATATCAGCTAATGAGTATGCAGTTTCAGATTTATTATCCCGATAGCTGAGTGCACGCTTGCCAATTAGTTTTACTATGTAAACTATGTCGACAGGCTGACATTTGATTTGAATCTAACAAAGTTTTTATGTCTGCCTGATTTGCCCATGAAAAGTATGCCTTTACACAGTCCATATGAATACCATTTTTCTCATGTTTGTTTAGCCTCTGATGTATATTCCTCCAATCGTTACATCCGTCAATGAAGGGATTTTTCTCAGTCTTTTTAGAAAAAGCAAGGCAGACTGAGACGTTAACGTTAGCAGCTGAAGCAGCACTTTCTACCCATTTTGAAAATAAATGAGCTTTCTTTGTTTTTTCTCTCTTTTCTCTGCTCCCCCCTTTGGTCATTTGGCGCCCCGAATCATTTTCTTTCAGCTTGGTCAGTGATAATATCCTATTGTTCATGCGCAATTTCTGGTTTCCGCTTTCATGCGACCTTTCAACTGGCTACATAAGAGGATCAGGATTTTGTTAATAAAAATGTACATCTATGATTTAGGGCGATCTCTAGTGTTTGTGGCTGCCTGCAATAAATAAAATATTATGAAAATAATAAAAGACTAAATAGTTGTTGGTTTTTTTTTATCAATACAATGACCCATTCGGTGTGGCCCACGGAGGGCACGGCCCTTCTGGCATTTGCCCAAATTCCAGATGGTGATGAAGTGAACGTAGTTGTGGTTTGTGGACTACCGTTTTAAAGCCTTGAGTGTGGCTGCCGCCATGTTGATTTTCTTGCAACCAGGCACTGGACATGTCCATATTTGGACGAGACAGTGGTGCTAGCAAGCTTGGTAAGCTAGGTGCATATGTAATTCATGTTAACTGCTAATTTTGCCTAGCAAACAACAGGCTTAAAACAAAACATACTTACTGGAAAAATTGAACAGTCGACTCCTAATAAGCTTTTGATAGTAAACATTTGCCCTCTGCAGGCTTTAAGAAGAAAATGTAGGTTTAAGTTACTTCCCCATTTGCTTCACTCATGAGAACCGGAGGTTGCTGCTTGGTTGTATTACAAGTGAATAGTGTCTGAATGATAAACAGTTGGTATAGTCATGTACTGGCTCTGAATAGGAAATCATATATGAGATAATGCCAGTTTTGCTCAATTTTGCTCGCCGTCCTCCGTTTTCCATTGCAGATAGTACCCAGTACCCCCATAAAAATAGCTGGTTGTCATAGCAACGGCACACACAACTGCCGTGATGTAATATTCAACGCACACACACACCAGATGTTGCAGGTGGCAGTGAATAGTGACCATTGTCTCTGACCAATCAGTAGTCTGCTGAGTTTTCACGTTACGTTTTGGTATCACCTCAGCTCAACTCTGCTCGCTTAGACCTCTTGCAGGATGCCAAGCTCAGTTCAGTTAAGTTCAGTCCAGTTTAGTTTTTTCACCAAAAATTAAAATACAAGTACAATCATTAGAAATAATGTAGATTTGTGAAAAGGCACACTCTTTTTGTAAGCCATCTAAATGTAGCAGGTCTAAAGCTAGTATGATTTTTAATACATTTATGAGAATACCCAATTAGGAATTTTAATATTCAGAAAATATTAATCCATAAATCTCTCGTTTCGGGGCACCACCGGAGTTGTTATTAACCCAAAGTCTCTGGACCTCTGGGTAGCATTTTAATAATTATACAATTATTCACTAGTGCTCAATTAGTTAATAATCGCTCAATTATCTTAAATCAGTCAGTCAATCTCATCTGAAGGGGTAAATTCTCTTGGCAGGGACTTAGAAATAGGCAACAAACAAGATTCCTTGGTTACAGTGAATTAACTAAGGTGATATAAAAATGCGGTTAAATACATCAGAGAAATGGCTAGAACAATGGCTAAACAATGAGAAGGGGTTCCTATTGTGGGAAGCATTTGACTCATACGGCAGCTAATGAATGCAATTAGATGATAACTCGGTTAAATTTGTCTAGGAGTTTCAAGGATTTCATATGCTGGACTAACCAACTATTGGACATCACTGACCACAGAATGCAGGGTTTTGGTCTTACTGCTTGTGTTTCTCCCCGCCGGGTTGTTGGTAAAACGGCCTCACACTGGCAGAGTCCGTGCGTTCTTGTTTAGGACAGCTTCAAGCCGTCGGCCGGTCGCTTTCTCTGCCAGGGAATTTCTCCGGGGTCCGTCTCTTGTCGGCTTTAATGGAGAAACTCGCAGTGGGGCCTTCCCAACCTTGTCTCGGGTCAGAGGTGTTAGTCGTCCTTTGTTACTGCTGGCAGGCCACGTGGGAGCGTCCGACCTCAGTGGGCTTAGCTCGACGCATAAAGCTTAAAAAGAACTTGGTCGTTCTTGAATTAAACTAGTGTAACTTAACGGACTGATAACTTTTAACAAAACAAAACCAAAGAAAATAAAACGCAAGTAAAGTTGCTGTTAAATGAGAAAAAAACAAAAGAAAATCTATTTGCACGTATTATAATCAAATATCTTCCCACAATCAAACCTCAATTGTTAAACGGTTGTACCGTTCTAAGTTTAAGCATTTGGTAACAGGAAAACAATTGTCAGTAATTAGACCTTAAAAGGTTAGCATTTCAGAATGATATCAGAGGAGAGGAACTTAACTAGCTTTCATGGATTTATTGGCTGTTACACGTTCTTAGAGAATATAAGCAAGACACATGAATGGCATCAGATTATTGGACATGAGAAATACGGAGTGACATTTATACATTAAACGGCATTTCAGCCGATGGCATGTAATACTTATTTCGTCCACTTGGGGGAGCTCAGGTTACATGAGGATAGCTCTGATTAATCCTAAAACAATCTTTGCATAGGAACTGGGAAATTCAGTTATTTAACTTTAAATTCAAGCTGGCAATTAACAGTATAGGATGACATTTCTCTATCATCATTTCTAAAGGAGCTGTCAGAAGCATTGTGAACAAGCATTGGTTACACATAAAATGAAGGAATGTCCTTAACCTTTCTGAAAATTAAAACACTGCAAAAGTAACTTAATTAGATTCTTTGCAGTTTAGGGTTTCCTGCCCTGTTTGTAATCTCTGGTTAGTTTCGTCGTCATTTTAACAATTCAGGCACCGAGAGGCTTATCTCAGCTGTTGCCAAAGGTGGCCAGTTTTACGAGCAACTGCCCAGGAATAGCACTTAGGGAAAGCGACCTTTCAACCCCCCCTCTTTTGGGGTCTCTTCAGGAGGAATTGAGTCTCCAAATTATTTGATATAAAATGCACAAATCCACACTGTTGGTTCACTACATAAACCTAGTACATAGGGGCCCAAACACTAAGCAAATATATATATATATATATATGAAGTAGTAACACATTGTCTAAATAAATACTACAAATAAATGAATCACATGCAATCTACAGAATAATTTCTAACCTGCATACAAAAACCCCTAAGAGCTAACTACCCTAATCCTAGCAGGACTAAGCGAACACCGTCCTGTCACCAAAGCCTTTGTGGTAGAATAAAATGGCGTAGGTTTTAACCGTACTGAACGCCAGACCTCGGTCCGTGAGCATCTGGAGGAACAAAAGCACCCTCGGCAGAGGACAAGCTACAGCGTCCAACTCCTGGTCCAAACACCAGCGTTGGAACGGCAACCATTTGGAGGAGAAAGAAGACTGAGTAGAAACGGCTCTCGACCCCTGGATGGTGCACACCACTGCCGGGGAGTGACCTAAACCTTCTAGGCGCCGCCGCTCAGCGGTCTGGCCGAGAAGCGAATAACTTCTGACCGCGCCTCCCACCTGAGAGAGGGCATCCCCCCTCCAGGGGAGTTTCCACGGTTGACCCAACAGCAGTCGCTGGAGGCAAGGAAACCAAGACAAGCTTGTGCGCTCCGGAGCCACCAGAATGACAGCCAAGGTTGAAAAGTGCAGGCGGTCCAAGAGGCGTGGGATCAGCCGAACCGGCGGAAAAGCATACAACAACTGAGGAGGCCACAGGGGGTGCACGAAGGCGTCCACCCCCAGCGGGGGCACACTGAGTGTTCTCTTGGTTGGCAAACAGATCCACCCGTGCCACGCCTAACCTGAGCCTGAATCAGATTGGGGTGCCACTCGAGGGCCCTCCCTCGACATGATGTCCGCCCCTCTGTTAAACACAGGGATGTACTCCACTCTGGAGAACAGGTGAGTGTTCACCCACAACAGCAGCCACCTGGCCAGGCTCAGCAGCCATGCCCAGCACACCCCGCCCTGGTGGTTATGTAGGCTGCTGCAGCCTTGTTGTCGGTGGGGACCAGACATTCACAGTCAAATCAGGTAACATCAGCTACCGAGTAGTGTTGAAGGGTGGCTTGTAAAACTTACAGCAGCATTTTTAGGCTGAGGCTGAAATGCCACCATAACTCACTGATACTAATCATTTTAGTGTCATGTCTACAGTAAATGTCAAAAAAGGTTAGGGTTAGCCCTAACCTGACGGTTCATATTTATGAGATTCAGACATGTGATGTGATTGGACAGTGATATTCATTAAATTAGCCTAATATTACTTTTGTTACATTAGTACAGGAGCATCTCAGATCTCAAAAAAATTTGAATATGGTGGAAACGTTCATTGTGAGCACCAGAACCAGACAGAGATTAAAGGCTTAAGAAACTTTTGCAGGTGTTTTGAGTTAATTAGTTGATAAGAGCTCTTCTCAAGTCGACATTTCTGTATGATAAATAATTTATTCTGAAATTCTAATAAATTTTACACACATAGATGACTCAGACTGAACACTCAGTACAAAGTGAGTTATGGAAAATGAGAGATATCCCGCATATAAAAGTGGACGAAAGAGCACGGCGAAGACCAAGAGGCTGCCGTGCATATGTTGCACACTGTCCTCCCCCCGTGCAGCGCCACGGAGGAAAAAACCTCTCGTGGAGTGCGCTCTGATGCTCTTCTGATGCTCTGATGATCACTGGATGACAGATGTGATATGGCTTCACACAGCCTATGAGCAGGGCGCACTGAGCGTTCTCTTGTGAGGAGAACATAACCACCTCTGCCACGTCAAATCTGCCCCAACTCTGGTGGAGGCACCACTCATCTTGGCGAAGGCCCCCCCTCGACATGAAGTCTGCCACTCTGGTCAGCACACCAGGGATGTACTCCACTCTGTGTGTGTGCCCAGAGCAACAGCGGGCTAATACCAGTAGCTGTGCTGAATGCACGCTGTCCTGGCAATTTGTTTCATTGTCCTTGCGAATTACCACATGCTGGTTTCACAGGAGAGGGGCATGGAGGCCCAGGGGGAACCCCACATGAGCGGAAAACATTAGTTTCAACAGCTGCATGAACGACAGACCCCTCTGGGGGAGCGTGCTTCTCCTGCAGGCTCGCTGTGAAGAAAGATGGGAGCTCTTTTCCCAGCTTTCCCATGTTACCGGCCTGACCGTCTGCAGGACTGTCTAGGACGCTTGTTAGTCGTCCGACTAACATGCAGCTGTCTCACACAAATGTGGGAAAACAGCGGGTTTAATCACAGTCATGTTAGCTCAACATTAGCTACGTTAGCTTCCCATTAACTCAACGTTAGCTTCACCTCGCAGGAGCAACCTAGTTGCTAATCCCCAGATGCCGGAGGAGGCGGAGAGGGGAACCCAGGGTCCCCTGGGAGCGTACCTCTTGGCTGCAGCCAGGCACCGTAGGGAGAGACAAGGGATGGGAGAGCCGCACGGAGACTAATCATGACCTGTACGTCCAATGGGTACAATCTCTATAATAAGATGACAAAATACTCACCTGTCGAAGACGCAGCTCTTCTTACACATAGTGCTGAAGTAAAAATGGGAGCCGAATAGCAGGTGTCATGGCTTCTTATATACAAAGTGAGACCGTGGTTGGGGACCACACCGTGGGCCGGCGTGAACAAAGCTCTTCAGTGCTAGGCATTTGCGTGAGGGATAATCCCACTAGCGATAGCCTTTGCATTACAATCCTGATCTGTTACTGTCTATCTTCTTGGGTTTTTCTGTTGTGGTGTAGTGTTAAGGTTATTTCTCCGCCTGTTCTGTGTTACTTAGTTTCGATCTGTTCTGTATCTGTTATTGTGTCGACTTGGTGTGTTCTGTGCTTTAGTGTTGTTTCTGTTGGTTTAATGTCTTGTTTCGTTCTGGTCTCTGCTGGTATTATTTTTGCCTTGTCTGCTAAGTGTTAGTTTGGGTGTCTGACCTGTTTTGTTTGTGTGCGTTGTTTGTTCCGTGTTTTGGGTTCTACTATAGTTTGATTCTTGTCTTGTCAACCTCTGCCGGTCTAAGTTGTTTACCTCTCCCTGTTTGGTTATTCAGTTTGTTCTGTGATTCTGGTTTCAGTCTGTTTCCAAGTCTTATCTGGTTTTGATTGCTTGTGTTCGTGATTGTTTGGGTGTATTCTTTGTTCTGTTCTGTTCATTTGTCTTATCTTGTTATGGTCTGTTTTGCGCTGTTCATCTGTGTCTGTGTATCTGTTTGGGTTTTGTCAGTGGGTTTGTAAGTAGTTCAGTTAGTTTTGGCTTGCTTGGAATCTGTCTGTGTTTCTGTCTGTCCATCACACTGGCTGTCTATGTCTGTCTGCTGTCATTGTTATTATCACCTGTTTGTGCTCCTGCCCTCCTCGTTACCCTGTGTTTAATTGTTTATCGCTTCTGCTCCGCTCTTGCTGGTTTGTTGTTCCTCTACCGTCGTGAGTCTTGCTTGCATGCCTGTTGAACTGCCAAGTTTATAGATTTATCTTTTGTTCGGTTACTCCTTGATGAGGATGATTCACTGTTACGGACTTTTTTTGCTGTTTTTTCTGCACTGCAGACAACCTTTGTTTCTGGATTACCAGAATGTTTTTATGTTTTTTGTACTCTGCCGTAAGTTTGGTCTTTCTATTTGTTAATAAATACTGAAAGACTGAATCTGTATTGCCTTTGAGTCCTGCACAATATACACAGAAAATTCAAACAGCAAAAGTAGCATTGGTACAGAAAATCATTAATAGTACTAGTAATGGTATAATTCTAGTAATATTAGTCATAATAATAATAGGACTAGTAATAATTGTAGCAGTGGATGATGTGTGGAATAGGAGGGCAGCTGGTGACTTGCAGTCACAGATCCAACAGTCTGTTTATGACCGCTCTGACAGAAGCCAATCGAATCTAATAATGAGATTCAATTCAATTCAATTTTATTGATATAGCGCCAAATCACAACAACAGTTATCTCACAGCACTTTTCATAAAAGAGCAGGTCTAGACCGTACTCTGTGATGTTATTTACAGAATCCCAACAGTTCCCACCAAGAGCAAGCACTAGGCGACAGAGGCAAGGAAAAACTTCCTTTTAAGAGGCAGAAACCTCAAGCAGAACCATGGCTCAGGGTGGGCGGCCATCTGCCTCAACCGGTTGGGGTGAGAGAGAGAGAGAGAGAGAGAGAGAGAGAGAGAGAAAAAGAGAGGGATGGAAGGAGAGAGAGAGGGGAGGGAGGCAGCCTACACAATATACACACAGAGGTACAGACAGTAAAGGTGATGTTGCTCTAGCCTAAATGAAAAATGGTACAGATATTTATTTATGGCGATGCCATCAAGGGAGACTATATCTTCAGATAATGCGTCACGGAGGTGCTTAGGCCCCAGAACAATAACTTCAGTTTTATCTGAGTTTAACATTAGAAAATTACAGGTCATTCAGGTTTTAACATCCTGAAGGCACATTTGAAGTTTAGCTAACTGATGAGTTTCATCTGGTTTGATCGATAGATATAACTGAGTATCATCTGCATAACAATGAAAGCTTATGGAATATTTCCTGATAATATTGCCTAAAGGAAGCATATATAAAGTGAAGAGGATTGGTCCGAGGACAGATCGTTGTGGAACTCCATGACTAACTTTGGCATGCATGGAGGACTCATCGTTAACATGTACAAACTGAAATCGATCTGATAAATAGGACTTAAACCAGCTTAGAGCGGTTCCTTTAATGCCAATGAAATGTTCCAGTCTCTGCAATAGGATCTGATGGTCAATGGTATCAAATGCAGCACTAAGATCTAATAAAACCAGTACAGAGACAAGTCCTTTGTCTGATGCAATAAGGAGGTTGTTAGTAATTTTCACCAGTGCTGTCTCTGTGCTATGATGAACTCTAAATCCTGACTGAAAATCCTCAAATAAACTATTGCTCTGTAGAAAGTCACACAGCTGTTTAGCAACTGCTTTCTCCAGAACCTTAGAGAGAAATGGAAGGTTAGATATAGGTCTATAGTTGGCTAAAACATCCGGATCAAGTTTGGGCTTTTTCAGAAGAGGTTTAATTACAGCTACTTTAAAGTACTGTGGTACATAGCCTGTTGATAAAAATAGATTGATCATATCTAGTATAGAGGTGCTGACTAAGGGTAAAACATCTTTAAGCAACCTAGTCGGGACGGGGTCTAAGAGGCAGGTTGATGGTTTAGATGAAGAAATTATTGAAGTTAGTTGGTAAAGACTGAGGGAAGCAAAACAGTCTAAACATATATCTGGTTTTACAGCTGTTTCTAAGGTTAAGAGAGGTAAGAGATAAGTTGGTGCCAGTTGAGGGCAGGTCTTGGTGAATTTTGTCTCTAATAGCTAGAATTTTATCATTAAAGAAGCTCATGAAGTCGTAACTACTGAGAGCTATGGGAATACTTGGCTCAATAGAGCTGTGACTCTCTGTCAGCCTGTCTACAGTGCTGAAAAGAAACCTGGGGTTGTTCCTATTTTCCTCTATTAATGACGAGTAGTACGCTGCTCTGGCATTACGGAGGGCCTTCCTATAAGTTTTAAGACTATTTACTAATCAAACGAGAATTTTCCAGTTTGGTGGAACGCCAATTCCTCTCAAGTTTCCGCGATATTTGCTTTAATTTGCGAGTTTCAGTATTATACCATGGAGCTAACCATCTTTGTTTTAGTATTTTCTTTTTTAGAGGGGCTACAGAGTCGAGTGTCATTCGCAGCGAGCCTGCAGCACTATCAACAAGATGATCGATTTGGGAGGGACTGAAATTAGCATAGGAGTCCTCCGTTACTTTGTGACTTGATTATGAATATGATGAATATAGAGCTGATGGAATCGCATCCTTAAATTTAGCTACAGCACTATCAGACAGACATCTTGTATAGAAAGTTTTGCCCAATGGCGTGTAGTTCAGCAATACAAACTCAAAAGTTATCAAACAGTGGTCGGACAAAGAGGGATTCTGTGGGAACACCACTAAATGTTCAATTTCAATACCATACACCAAAACAAGGTCGAGGGTGTGGTTAAAACAGTGAGTCGGTTCATGAACACTCTGAGAGAAGCCAATGGAATCTAACAGAGAGATAAACGCAGTACTGAAGCTGTCATTCTCAACGTCCACATGAATATTAAAATCCCCTACAATAATAACTTTGTCCGTTTTAAGGACTAAAGTTGACAAAAACTCTGCAAATTCAGATAAGAATTGTCTGAATTTAGTATGGGCCAGGTGCTCGGTACACTATAACGAAGAGAATTGGTTGCAGTGATTTCCAACTTGGGTGCGAAAGACCAAGAACAAGGCTTTCAAATGAGTTATAATTTAGTTTAGGTTTAGAGCTGATTAGTAGGGTATAGTCGAAGATAGCTGCAACTCCACCTCCTCGGCCTGTGCCTCGAGGAATGTGAGTATTAATATGACTGGGAGGGGTGGATTCATTTAGGCTAACGTATTCTCCATCACCCAGCCAGGTTTCAGTAAGACAAAATAAATCAATATCATAATCTGATATTAGTTCATTTACTAGTACCACTTTAGAAGAGATGTTTAAGAGTCCACATTTAACTCTCCTATTCGTTTGCACTATTGCTCTTGTGGTTTTAATTTTTATGAGGTTTTCATGCACAGCTCCTCTTCTGTTTACCTTTTTAAATAATTTCGATGGTCGGGGGGCAGACACCGTCACTATAGGATTTTCACTAAGTAACTCCTGAAATGGAGGAGCAGAGAAGTGTGTTAGACTGCGACTCTGCCTCCTGGTCTCAACTCTGGGTTGTCATGGATTTGGTCCACTAATAAACTTGGCCAGATTTCAAGAAATGAGAGCGGCTCCTTCCCAAGTGGGATGGATGCCGTCTCTCCGGATCAGACCAGGTCTTCCCCAGAAAGTCTGCCAATGATCAACAAAGCCCACATCGTTTGCTGGAGACCACCTCGACAACCAGCGGCGGAATGACGACATGCGGCTATACATGTCATCACTGGTCAGATTTGGCAGGGGTCCAGAGAAAACTACGGTGTCCGACATTGTTTTTGCATATGTACACACCGACTCAACATTAATCTTAGTGACCTCCGATTGGCGTAACCGGGAGTCATTACCGCCGACGTGAATAATAATCTTACTGTATTTACGTTTATCCTTATCCAGCAGTTTCAAATAAGACTCAATGTCGCCTGCTCTGGCCCCAGGGATGCACTTAACTATGGCCGCTGGCTTCGCTAACTTCACGTTTCTCAAAATGGAGCTGCCAATGATCAGAGTTGGTTTCTCAGCGGGTGTCTCGCTGAGTAGGGAAAACGTGAACAGGTTGATGGTGCACCCGTGGACTTTGAATGCTTACGACTATTCCTCCTTCGGACAGTAACCCAGCCCCCCCCTTTCCTGGCTGCACAGGAGATGCCAGGGGACGGCTACCAGAGGCTAACTCAGGCCGTTCCGCACCGACTACCGGGGACTGGTTAGCTACAGTAGCTAAAGACTGATCTACCAAGGTGCGGAGCCGGACTTCTAAATCACTGAGCCTCGCCTCCATGTCTAAAAATAAACTGCACTTATTACACGTACCATTACCGCTAAAGGAGGCAGAGGAGTAACTGAACATCTGACACCCGAGCAGGAGAAAGTAGGAGAGAGAGAGAGGGAGAAGGAGAAGCCATCGCTAGCTGCTAAGCTAAAGTCGCTAACGGCTAAGCTAAAGTACTGTAGCGTCAGCTACCAAAACTTTAGAACAACTATGAGATTGAACAGCAGTCACTAAAAGAGGGAAAGAACTGTGAGTGCTTAGGCAAAATTTCTGTAAAGATTAAGTGTTTAGCGGACAGTTGGCTGCTGTAATCTAACAAATGTAACTGTTATTTAGCGAGAGCAGCACAACACGGTACCAACACACAAGCACCGGAAATGGAAATGAGTCGACACGCTTACCGCAGTACGTCAGCCACCCATGAGGTCAGTTAAAGATAAAGGCACTACTAAACTTTCTATCACTGTCAACGTTCACATGAATATTAAAATCACCTATAATAATAATTTTATCTATTTTAAGGACTAAACTTGATAAGAAAACCTCAAAATTCAAATAAAAATTCACAGGACAGTGGTACACTATAACAAATTGAATTGAATTGGCTGTAGTGTTTTCCAGGTTGTATGTGAAAGACAAAGAACAAGGCTTTCGAAATGAGTTATAATTTAGTTTAGATTTAGATTTGATTAATAACATCAACTCAAGTCTTGTTCCTTGTTTTTCTGTGGAAAAAGTGTTTACCCTAATCTGGACATTTTCCATCATTTTTGTAGTATCCTGCCGAGAAGCATGACTTCACAAACCTTTTACATGGCAACAGAACCCTTTAGTGCATCAGTGACTGAGATGGTGTTGCGTAGGCCCCTACTTGTATTTCTGATAACCTTGGACCGGGTCCAGCCAGAACATTCTCTCCAGCATCCTCTTGTCACCTTTACTATTTAAGTACAAGAATTAATGATTATGATGATTATGATTATGATTAATGAATACAGGCACATAGACACTAGGGTTCTTTACCTTTCAGCAAAGTGGCTCTGACGTCACCAGAAAAATTAAAAACTCATTGGCCGAAAGGTTTCGTTCAAGAAAATCTGTAAGTTGAGATGCTTATTTTAATACACTTCCAATTATTTGTTCCACTAAAAAGCTGCACCATGGGGTGCTGCCCAGATACAAATGAGTTACCATAGGCAGGTCACTCAACAGTGAAATTAGTAAAACACTGGAGGTGCCTGTAATGCAAGATGTGAATAAAATTACCCTGAGGCTGACTTGGCTGCTGTTATTCACCAGCCTTCCACACTGTGCCTTTGCTCCTGTCTTAGAGGAAAATTAACCGCTGCATAAATATGCTCTTTAAGGAGCTTTGGCAAATACAGTATGTGATAATAATACTGCACATAGGTTCACCATTAAGGTTGTGAAGAATGAAGTTGCAAATGCGTTTGCAAGCTTCTGACTCTTGTTTTACAAGAAACCATTTTGCTATTTAAAGTTCATTGGACCAACCAATGTACCAAACATAGTCACTTTATTTTCATGGATCTACTTTGATGTTGTTCATAGTTAACTACTGTCAACGTTTCACATTTGAAGTCCACCAAGAAAGGGAGGTATTATGTCCTTTTAACTGAAGTCTTTTCATGTGAAACATGTCTTTAGAAAGTGTTTAGTTTTATTGACAGAAGCTTAATACTGATTGTAAAATGGCAAAGGTGGAAACAATTTAAATTCATTAGTAAACTGTTGCTGTTAAAAAAATTAATTCAAAACAGAGGAGTTTTGTATGACATAACTAGTTATTGATGGCATTAGCGCTGTAAATATTAGGCTAAATGAATCAAGACAAACAAGGTAAATAGGGATAGGTACCGAAAGCTGGTACAAGATGGTTAAGAAAATACATTTCCTATTTATTATTTCTTCATAACCGTTATCTTGCACATTTTATCTCAACAACCGTGTCTGATTTGTAATAAGATTAAGACAATCGTCCATGGTGCATTTCCTCCTTTTAATTAGTGACGATGGCAGAGATGGCTAAACGTTTAAAAGTGTGGTTAACCCATACTTCTGCAGAGTGCTGACAATTTCACATTATGAATGTGTGTGACTGGTGAATGCAGATGTAGTGTAAAAGCGCTTTGAGTGGTCGAAAAGACTAGAAAGGCGCTATACAAGTACAGAGCATTTACATTTACCAACCCAAGCAATCTGTCCTCCACATCAAAACTGCATCATATACAGGCAGAGAAATGCACAGTTTTTGATTGCCTAGCTCGTAGTTCATCTCTCTTTGCCCCCATCTATGTCAGGTATGTATGCTAGCAGCCTAGAGCTTACACATGGACTTGACTAAATTATGCATATGTAATATGTATTAGCCAGCTGATTGTTCAGCTATAGGTGGTTCAAAAATTCGATTCCCCATTTATAAAGTTAAAGTTAAAATGTTGCTCTACCACTGTATTTTCTTTTGCAGTAAATAATTAGGGATTCAAGCAACAAAGCTGCTGTAGCCCTATTGTTTTTGTTGTCTTTCTTTCTTTCTTTCTTTCTGTCTACTTTTTCTTCTCTAAAAGTGTTTGTCTAGCAAAAACTGATGAAAATTCACCAAAATTAGCAGATGGGTTGCAAATTCCACCCACTACTCAGGCAAAACAAATGGCACTCAGTGACCTCAAGGTGGCGCTATAAGGCGAACTTTAAATTTTTGCAAATATCTGGAAAACGGCTTTGTTTAGAGTCAAAGCTCTTTCATCATTTTAATCTCTGGATTCATCCGCATCTTTGGTCCAATGGTGTTCTGCTCAAAAATGTCAAATGATGTCACATTTAAAAAAAAAACTATTTTGCAAACTCGTCAAACACCGTTTGGCCAATTGACCTGAAACGTTGGCAGGATCATTACTTCGCTGATGTAAATTTATCAAAATAATTTTGATACGTCAATCTTTTTCTTTTTTTCCTAATTTTTACTTTTGTATATTTATTTAAAATTTTACATAAATGCTCGTAAATCAAAATTGGCTTAAGCAATTGTCAACAAACTTGGAGCAACTGTTCGGATGCTCGGTCTGAGCTTCGCTGAGCAGTCCTGGGGTATTCTTACGCTAGGGGGCATCAAATATGTGAAATTTTTACACGTCGTAATTGAATAGATTAGTACAAAATTTGCTTTGTATGATCCAGGGTCACTACTCAGTTGATGTATAAAATTTGCTAGTAATTGCTTAAAGTGGGCATGAGCTATTACAACAAACTTACTTTTCTCATTCCTAGACCTAGAGAGCACATCCACTGAGATGTTACAAAAGTTTGCCTCATTGCAACCTATGGTCAATTCAGAAGTCTATATTTTCCAGAATATGCTAAATCAATTAACATATATATCCCCACAAATATTTGTTCAAACGCTACCAAACTCATCAGACTTCTCTAGAAGGCAGATATCATAAGTGTTTCAAAGGGTTTTCAGATTGGTCAAACAGTGGGCCTGCAGTGATATTCAATATCTTGCTGTAACTTGTACAGAGTGCACAACATTTTCTTTTTTTCTCAGTATTTGATCAAATGGCACCAAAATAAGTTTATTACCAACATTTTGACTGTTATAAGCTTTTTAGGTTAAAACTGATAATAACAATATCAGTCTAAGACGTGATGTCATTGTTTTAACTTGTGAGAAGGTGAATGGAAACAAGCTGTCACCAATGGCTCAGTCAGTAAGTCCCCTACTCTGAGGATATGAAGGTCCAGGACTCAAATCCAAAGAAGGGAATGAACACCATTGCACCCTTGTTTAAATGCCCAATTTTACAGTAGGAAAAACAGCCTGGTACAAAAGATGGTTTTAGTGTATAAAGCTAATTGTGCCCTTCATGACAACTGTGAGAAGGTGTGTGCAACTGTCACCCAGGGTGCTCCCCAGTGGTCAGTGCTGGGTTCACTCCTCTTCATCATATACCTCCTTACTCTTACTAAACAGCAACAAGACAGGGATCATTGTTTTCAGCTCCAAATCCACGCTCTCCAAACAGCAAAACCTCATTATCAGTATTGATGGTTTCCCAGTTACTCTGCATCCAGAGTCAAAAGCCTTGGTGTCACCCTGGATAACACTCTGTCCTTTGAATCCCACATAAAAACCATCACCTGGACTGCCTTCTTTCACCTCCGCAATATCTCTAGACTTTGACCCTCTCTTTCACACTCCAGCACTGAAAGTAACCTCTATGAATTTGTCACTTCCTGTCTAGACTACTGCAACATTCTTCTCACTGGAATCCCCACATAATTCCTCAATTGATTACGACTGGTTCAGAACTCTGCAGCAAGAATGCTCAGCTTCACCATATCATCTCAACATATCACACCTACGATTAAGAAGAAAATCATGCAATTAATCGCAATAAAAAAATTTAATCGTTGCTCAGCACTAGTAAGAAACAAATGTGTTGAAACAGAGTTAGAGTTTTATGTTTTAAGGATGCACTAAATCTCTAGCAGTGTCTCTGCCATTGTCGTGTTTCAGTGTTTTTAATACAGTGTTATTAATGCTGTAGGTCAGGCATCAACAAATAAGCTTGAGTGTCTGGTTATCTCAGTCAATAGTGCACAGGCCTTTCGATCAAAGGGTTGTGGGTTCATTCCCCCGACTTGTGTGAACATGTTTTTTTTTTACCTCTTCAACAAATTGTTGTGAACTCAACCAGACGCACTTCAAAGAAGGTCAGATGGTGTCAAAAGAGGGAGGGAAGTTTCCCTCCCCGAGAGTTGACCTTTTTCACATGTAAAACCCAGAGACATCGCCTGGTGTAAGGACCGAAAGACACTCAATCAGACAATGAATCGCTTAAGGATTGTGTATTCAAAGAGCCTTAGTGAACCTTTCTAGCCGTAAAGGTGTCACTAAAGACAGTCCACAGGACAGGAAAAGGGGCGATCTGACCCCTTCTCCCTCCAGCAGGTCACCTCCAGCCTCAACCTGACTCTTTTCTCTCTACAGAACGGCTGAGCCATAAACCACCATTTCATTCTCTGATAACCTGTGCGATAAGTCAGGAATGCAGAGAAGAGAGACCATGAAAACCCCTGTTACTCGAACCAAGCAAGGTTCCAGTATAACTGTGTTTATTCTGTTTAAATAATAACCTTGCTAAGTTAGCAGCGGTGTTTGCCTCTGAGTTTAGTAAGTAATAACCCTGTTGTTATCCTTTAGTGATGTTTGAAGACTAGCAGACCCATAAGAAAGTAATCTTGAACTAGTTTTCTAACCTCTTTCTGTGTTGTCTTAAGTCTTTCCTGTTACTCCCTAGTAATCACTGTCTATTCAGTGCTAACTAATGCTTTAGTTAAATGTTTCATATACAATTTCTTACTGAATTATCCATGGAAACGCTCGTGTTCACCAGCCTCTCAGTTAAAGTGGAATGTCTACTGTTTTCTTGTGTGACCCGAGCGCCACCAAGGGGACAAGAAAGGTATAACACGCAAGTGTTTAAAACCCGGCTTACACTGACAGAATTGTTAAGTAGGCCTAACTATCACCATGTAATTGCATAAATGAAATTTTACTGTCATGCTTACATCTAAATTGTCTCATGAGTTAAAACCAGTAACCAGCAAGTATACTGAGGACATGTAATCAAGCTTTGTTACGTTTTATATAACCATTATAACCTTTTTCCATAGTGTTTAGCCTTGTTTTAACTGTCTTTATCCGAATGTTTAGAACTAAGTATTTTTCCAAATGTCGATATTGTGGAGAGAGAGATTAAAGGGAAATACGCGCAACGTATATTTCAATAAAAAGGCCCTGCTGTCTTTTGTTCCAGCTTCTTGCCTCTTCAAAACTCTTCGTTTAAACTTTCTTGAAACTAAACGTATACGCTCTCTTAACTTCCTTTACTTTTGAAATTCCGATTTTTGTTTCGTATTTAAATCTCCTTCAGTCGAGCCGAGAAAGCTACGACCCTGAATTCCAAATTTCTCAGCGGGAGATTTGATTTTCTTTATTCTGTTTGGAGCTGCCTGTTAAACCTCAGCCTATATTCCCGAGGCCTCGCGAACCTACAGTGAATGTGTGAGTTTCTTTGATTTTGTTGTTGCAACCTCATCCGACCGTTGTGAGCAACTTTGGACCAGAAACTCAGAAGCCTTCATTTATGGCCTTGAATAAATGAAACCACTGCTCTGACGACAGAACCCTGAGTGGCCTTACTGACCTTACGATTTCAGAATAACAACTAATGAATTAACCGAACTTCATATAATTCTCAGGCTATACTCAAGGACCTAAAGCCTTGGGCGGACAAGCAAATCTTTAGGTGGTGCTCCTAATAGGTATAAATTAATATTCCCGGAAATATTAATTTTCATAACTGTATTAAAATTTTACGTAGCCGAGGTCTGCTACAAAATAAACTATGAGACTAAGAGACTGTTTCACATGCTCACAATAAAGCATGTGCTGGAGTGTCTGCGTCCTGGCGATTGATCCACATCAATTAACCTATGGACGCTTATTTTCATTTCTCCAGCATCTCCAGGCAGAGGAAATTCCTGCGCTTCTCATTCAGGGGAATCCAATCTCAGGTTTCCTTACGGCTATTTCTGAGGTGTGTCAAGCAAGCCACAGACTATTTTTAATGCCTTTCAGAACTTTTCAAAGTAAAGCTTTCAACTCTGAATAAAGCATCACTGAAAAAAAATTTCTCCCCCTTTTATTTTGTAGGCACAATCACTTAGGAGGAAGTAATTTTGTAAGTAACTGTTGCTTACTCTGAGCTTATCCCTGAGTTCTATTTTGTATAGGCTTCGCCCTCTAAGGCTATCGCTATTGGGTTTACCTGGGCTACATCGTGCTGGGTGATCTCCGTCTCTGAGCGGCTCCGAGCTTCCCCCGTTCCGACCTCCGATGACGCTGGCCTCAACGCTAATAATAATAATAATAATAATAATCTTTAATTGTAGTGTACTTTTCAAAAACAAGTTACAAAGTGCTTTAACAAATGTAAAGACAATAATACCCAAGAGACAATAATACAAAAACAATACAAGATAAAAGCATGAAAAACATTGAAAAGACTACAATACACGTTTAAGATAAATATGCTATGGGTCAGGACTGTGCTTTTTACCTTGTTGCTCCTTTTGTGGAAGTTGTTGAAAAGATGCTCTGTGCCTGCCTCAGCCAAATCAGCCACACCAAGCACACATTTCCCACACTGTGAGCCAGCTGCTGTTAGCCAGGCGGCTAACCTGTAGCTCGAGCTCAAAGCAACAAGCAGTACACTCTCTGTTCACGGTCAGAGGTCCCTTCACGCACCCCTCCTCACAGAAATTGTGAATGAGCCACACCAGAGCAAACGCTTCTGTGTGTCCAGGGGTACCGCCTTGTTCACAGAAGGCGGGCCGTGTCATGAGCCCACGAATGCGGACATTACGCTTCCTGTGGACGGGGTAAGCAGCAGCCTGAGGCTGCTGCAGATGCTGCTCCCGACGCCATCCCCGGTCTCCTTCCTCGCCGGCTCAGCTTGCACTCCCAAGGTGCCAGGGGTGGCCCGCTCATGGTCCAGGAAGCGCCAGTGACATTTTGGGGACAATTGTGTGTTCACTGTTCATGTTCTGCCTGCACTTTCTCTGTTAAGACAAATGTGTGCCCTAAGAGCATGTGCCCTGGCCCGCTGCTGCCCCCAGCCGACTGCAGCCGGCTGGACAGCCTTCATGCAGCCTGGCTTCAATGTCACAAGCAGTTCATCTTCCATGTTGTTTCCCTCGCCTCACTGGGGGAGCGGCAGGGTTATGATCCGTGAGTGCGGCCACGCCGCCTCGTGTGGACCCCCTCTCTGGGAGCGTGGTGAGTGGACCCACAAGAGTGGCCACGCTTCCTTGTGCAGGCCCTCATACCACAAAGACGAGGGCGCTCCAACCCTCCTTAACTGTGTGTGGAAGGTTGTCAGGGGGCGGCCCGCCCCACAAGATGGTACACGGTGTGCGTCGGCGGGTTCCCTTCGGGGGCCGCCATCAGATTAACTCATGCATGCTTGCCATGCAGGGAGGCGCTCCTTCCTCCCTGGCAATGCATGACAGTGCCCACGATCTTCTTCCTGCGCTTCTCTTTCCGGGGCGTCCAGTATCAGTACAACCGCCTGCCATTCTAGTTACTCTCTGGCCCCATGCACCTTCTCCAAGTGCGTTGATACGGCCTTGGAGCCGCTGCGGTGGGTGGGCATCATAGTCCAATCCTACTGGCGGGAAATCCTCTCTCTGTCGATCGGGGTCCCCCTGAGCAGGGTCACGCCCCCATCTCGGCCTTCACCCCTTGACCTGCCTCCCTCAGGTGGTAGGCGGTCTGTGGCAGGCCTCCATGCCTCCCCACATAAACTTGTTGGACCTTCTCACGGTGTCGAAAGTAGTCCGACATTTCACCGCTGTGCTGGTCCGCACCGACAACAGGGCTGCAGCAGCCTACATAACCACCAGGGCGGTATGTGCCTGGCACAGCTGGTAAGCCTGGCCAGGCGAATGCTGTTTTGGGCGCACACTCACCTGCTCTCTGCTGGCTGTGCAGGGCATCTCCCCTCCAGGGGAGTTTCCACAGCTGCACTACATGGAACAGTCCAAGGGGCTTCTCCTGTCGGTGCAGTGCCAGCCTCACTGGCTGTGCGAGGCTATCTCACAGGCCTTTGTGTAAGCCAGTGTATTTCCCCTGGACAGCATCAGGGCGCACTCCACAAGAAGCGTCTCTTCTTTTGTGGCGTTGCACAGTGGAATGTCGGTGGACGACATCTGCACGGCAGCCTCCTGGTCTTCAGAGTACTTTTTCATCCGTTTTTACCTGCGCAATGTCTCCCGCTTCTCTCCTGCTTTGCCTCTAAACCCAATAGCGATGGCCTTCAGACGACGAAGCCTATACGAAATAGAACGATAGTTACGTATTGTAAATCCAGATTCGCCAACCTGACAGCTGCCTTAATATCCACAGAGTTACAGTGTTATAAAGAAGGACAGTGCAGCTTGTAGAGTTTAATCTGTGCTGAGAATAAATCCACAATGTCCGGAGATAACTCTCTGTCCATACATCGATGACATATTGATCATAAAAGCGGTCATGTTCAAGATCATGTTTGGGTAAAAAACTAAGGCGTTCAATGTTATGTTCAATGTTACTAAAGACCTAAATGTGTTCAGATATGTTCTTTGATATCGACACAGTGTGAATGAGTAAATGAACCAGTGTGTCAGACAGCCACTTCAGGCTCCACAGGATGGAAGAGTCAGAGAGAAACTGACAGTTGTCCAAGTTATCCTGTGAACCTAAACCTGATTCACAGCATCAGTTGCCAGAGTTACTGATTAAGGGGTTATTAGAAAACCAGAGTTTACCTCATCTCAGACTCAACATACTCAAAGTTTTCACTAATCCTGCTTTCTGAAACAGGGCCCTGTTTTAGCAACAGCCACTATTTATGTATGTATTTATTTATTTGACCTACAGATGGCCTATTGCTGACCACTGAGGTAGGTGAAACCAATGTGAGACGCACATTTTGAACAACAAGCATAGGGAGGTGTCACATTGGCCTTTGTGAACAGGCACTGCACTAGTTAACAAAACTCCTCAAAGCAGGTCTTTAAAAAGAGTTTTCCTGTGAAACATTTAGCCTAATAAATCATAATTTTCAAAAGACACTTATCACTTATGATCATATTAGTTATTCAATAATGAATTCACAATCAAAAGATCAATAAATACAGATATGCAGATAATGAATAAATTATATAAACGCATTGTGCCAGTAGGAATACAGAATGCAGGTTGTTCATGTGCAGGTGTTTGTTATAGTGTTGTGTCGTTCAAAGAACGTTTCGTTCATTTGACCTAATATCTTGTATGTGACTTAGGAGGAATGGGTTGTTTCAGTGAGTAATTCATTCATTTTCAAGCATGAATAGTCTTGGACTCTTACGTTCACTCGTTACACAGCAGCTGCAATGTCTCCGTCATCACAGGAAACAGAATTGATTAGTTGAGGACTCATAACTGTGGGTCTCTGGGTTTGAGTCCTTCATTTTTCACGTGACATCTCAGCTACTGTGGAGCAGGAATGAACTAATTGTTCAGCGCTCACAAGGGTCCTCCTCAGAGTCTGTCTTCACTCAGCAGGCTGAGTTACTGCCTGCATTGGGGCAAGTCTGTTGTCAGGTAACAGTCACTGGACTTATACATATATCATGGATATATATCTAATATCTATTTTGATAATTTTGTGACATTTAATAAAGCATAACGTTATTACAGCGCAGTTATGTTGTGCTAAGTTATAGTTATAACACAGCCGCACCGTAACTTTAGTCCTGCTAGTGTTTACAGCTAACAGCTGATGAGAGTTGTTCTGGGTCCGCTCCACTTCAGAGCCCTGACAGGGTTCTCCCGGGAGCTGAATTACCACAGAGGTCGTCTCCTCTCCAAAACAAACGGACCCGGACATTAAACCATTAAAACACAGCCACATAGCAATGTTAGCGTTAGCCCTGTGGTTTGTTTACAGCTAACAGCTGATCCGGTCCGCCAGAGAACGCAACTTAACTTTTACTTTTTATTTATCGACAGAGCCGTGCTGTTGTTTCACAGCTCCTCACTGGTGAACAACCTGCAGTGTTTGAGATTATTATTGAATTTGTTAAATTTTAATAAGAGTGTGTTTTATTCATCTATTGTGTCAAGCTTATTACTTCAATATATTCCCTGTAAATCTGATGTTAATATATAGATGTTACTCATGGATAGGCATTAGTCTACTGTATGAATGAGCACTTTAGAGATTTAGTGATAGTAATTATAATTATACATATATATATGGCTGGTCTGGTAGTATACTCAGGAAAGATTGTGAAAAGGCATGGATTTAGCCGGAGTAGTGGCTTAATCGAATATTGACAACATATTTCTGTGGTTTTTACATGGTTTGAATTTGGTTGTGGCTCCATGGGGCTTTATAGAACCATGATAGAGAAAGCTCAAGAGGTGAACTTCTTTATTTTTGTATTGAACAGAATATGTTATTATCTCAGTTAAAAGTACTGAAACAAATGTTTACGTGACATAAAAAGGCAAGTTATTATCCCATTGGCAGGTGAGCCAAAAAGTTAATTTCCACCCCTGGTTAAAACATACCTCAAAGCCTTTTGTGCAACATTGCACACCGATAGCCTGCATAGTTAAACAGAGCAAAGCCAGTGCAGACCACAGTGGTGTTTATGGGCATGCAGCAAAACAATGAAGTAATCAAATTGCATGACTCCCTGAGTTCTCAGCCTGATATACAGCAATAAAAAGCCAAATTATTATTTAGAGAGAATATAGGTGCCATTAAAAAGAACTGACTCTGGGCAAGACCTTATGAGCATGGCAGCGAGTTCTAATAGTGCCAACCTAAACACATGTTGAAAGACATGGCTGTGGAAAGGGTATTTATTTTTAAAGGGAATGTAAATTATATGTAAATGGAAAATGAAAATTTGTTGAAAGGTGTTCATTGACATTTTTGAGCGCAGTTTCCTGAAAGACACACCTACATCACAGCCTGATTATGCCAATTATTTGGAAACTGGCATGCAACAGCTCAGTCATGTATGTACTGCTTGTAGAATGGTGAGAAGTCAATGGCGTTAACTACATGTCTACTACATGTTGTGATCGGAACTGAAGTGGTGGACCAATGAACTGAAATTGCCATATCGCTAAAAATTAAGTACAAATGAAAACTTCATTAAGTTAAAAGGGAGCATGAATGTGCTTAATACATGTTATGACATTATATTTAGGACCTTAGTGCAATGCAATGGACAGGTTTATCCACAAGGGACATACTAGTGGAAAAACTGACAAAGCAGCTGAGCAGCATTGACATCCTAAGGCCCAACTCTAACCAGGCAAAACATACATTCTAAAGTGTCTGATAAAAGTTCAGTTTACTAAATTGATAAGCTGTATTTTGTCACCATGATGATAATTTTATTCAGCGATGAGAAATAAGAGTGACTTTTGGACTGAGTGGACAGACATTAGTATAAGAGAAGTCATACCCACACAGAGGGAAAGAAAGAGAAAAATTGCAGACACCATCTAATTCCCATCGGCTCTACTGGCCTTGGCGGTAGCAGGGCTATGACAATATCTCTATTAGGAGTGATGGAAAGTGTGTCGTTGAACATTATTAACTGTGCTGCGGGTCTAAGATCAGCATACAGTTACTAAGAGTAATTCCTGCCACCATCCCCTTAATGTGCACACCAGTGCTGCCACCAGCCTCTCCTTCTTCACACTGCCAAGGTCATTTGACCTGATTGTTATCAAAACATATTAATAAACCATTCATTCCAGTTACACAGAGTGCAGGTTGGCAGAGAAATACTGCAGGAGGCTGGGTCAGGAGCTGCTGCATTGGTGACTGCATTGTGCTATAGTCACTGATGTAGTATGTATGTGAGAATGTACTGCATCACAACAGGTCGGTCCTGCAGCACTTTAACTCACAGTATGTTATTTTCTCTTACATCAAAACAATAAAAAAAGACATACTTTAATGACGACGTAAAGCAACATGGGATCATAGGAGCTGTTGTCTTCAACACCATTACCTTTATTGCAGTAAGCTTCTCCCAGTTAGGATTCATTCAGTGTTCATTGTTCAGGAGGTCTCCTCCTCTCCAAAACAGATGGACCAGGTGATTAAAACAAGTAAAAACAATGAATACAGTACAATGTCTGTAAAGACGTAAGTCATCTAGGTCATAGTCAAAGGAAGGTTAAATGAAGGGCAACTAGCCCACTTGGTTTGCTATTTAAAGCCCCCCTCCAGCTGTTTTTGGTTAAAACAGAGAATGGGGGTGTGGTTAATAGTCGGACGTAATCAATTACCATGACAACCAAAAACTGACCGGCTGGAGTGTTCGCTTACGATTTTCTGTGTTAACATCACTACACTGTAAAGTTTAGTACACTTTACTGTCTGGCAGGTGTAGCTATTACTTACCCATGATAGAAACTAATGTGCGAGTATCAGTTGTTATCAATCATAAAGTCGATGGTCCTGTCACGCACTGCACACGATATCTCCCACTACGTTTTATGGTGCGCTAACTTTCTTCTGCATGTAAAGTTGACCTGTTATGAACTTCACTAAGAGGATAAATAGTAAACTGGAGAGATTAAAATGGATTCTGAGTTATTTCTGCTTATGTAGACTATAAGAAACACAACATTGTATGTACATCACCACTACTTATATCACACCAACAATAATGATATTGTCATCAGCTTTAGCTGTAGATATTGTGTCCCTATATTACTAAGCATACCATACAGCTTACAGGCAGGTTGCTGGACCTAAGGCAGGCACATTATGCAGTCCTTACCTTTATGTGTTGTGTCCTGAAGAATGGGGTATTTACACATTTTATACAGCCTCATTAAGTTGACAATAAAATTAATCACATTTAATGCGGTTGTAATCATTTATATAATGAACAGATGCATAGTGCATTAATGGTTAAACATGTTTTATATATAACTATTAATGTATTATATAATATTTATAAATTGCAATTAACAATAACACAAACATAAGATTGGACTAAAACGTGTGGATGCACCAAATGGGTATGGTCAAAATGAAACAACATTTTAAACTAGAAAAGACTCAAGAGCAAACCAAAGCTGTACAATTTTATTAATATAAAAATAAATAATAAAAATCTACATGAAAATATACACGGACCATTCTTTAAACTGAGTACAGTGACAAAACAAAATACTTTCTTGCAGTGCTGAGAACAACAAAAGTCACACCTCAAGCGTTGGCTGAGACATATTGGTTTACCAGATTAAATCTCTCTTTTAGAGATGTTTTTTAGATATCTTACAAATAGATAAATGTGACTGAGTATGTCTTTGGCTGAGGGTTATATTAATTGTAGGACCCAGAAGTAAAGACAACATATAGTAAAGACCAAATTCTCCTTGCATTGTGAGCCAACGCTGCCACCTTGTGACTAAAAAGTGGCATTAGCTTTTGTTTGCACAGAATATCCATCCATCCATCATCAACCACTTATCCTGCGTACAGGGTCGCGGGTGGCTGGACCCAATCCCAGCTGACATCGGGCGAAAGGCGGGGTACACCCTGGACATGTCGCCAATCCATCACAGGGCCACATATCGACAAACAACCACTCACACTCACATCCACACCTAAGTACAATTTCGGAGACACCAATTAACCTAGCCTGCATGTCTTTGGATGGTGGGAGGAAGCTGGAGCACCCGGAGAGAACCCACGCAGACACGGGGAGAACATGCAAACTGCACATAGAAAGGCCGTGGTTTGAACCCACAACCTTCTTGCTGTGAAATGCCAGTACTAACCACTCCGCCGTCCCACAGAGTATCCATGCACCTTAAATACTAGTTTCTGTTAATAAGGTACGCTAAACTAAAACTGTTACAATCCAGTAAAAGAGCCCTGCAATAAATTATATCTTAATGAAGATAGTAATATTTTTTGTAATTTGTAAAATGTCTTGTTCATGTGTTTTTACTCTTAATCTCCAAAATGGCTGTTTCAAAACAGAATCTTTACTCTAGAGAATTAGCTGTGATTTACTTAGGTACAAATGTTGGTGTGATGCATTTCCATTTATAAAATTATTCTAATTCTTTGCACAGTCTGGGAAATTTACCTACTCAATATTTTATTTCTGGAGGCACTGAAATCAAATTAAACCAGGCACCAACCAGCACCACTGAACACTGGACTATTAATAATTTTAACCACAATCTGACCACCTACTTGAGTGGGTTATGTTATAGTATGACATTTAAAAAAACAAACTTGTTTTAGAATTGTATAATGCAGACAAATGTTGCTCTCTCCACTTTGTCTGTTGTTTAGAAGGCAGAAAGTAAATGCCCCGACAGTTCCAGCTAATGAACCTGAGAGAGGACATTATGAGTAAAATGGGGTTAATGTTAATTATGGCAGATTATATCTTTATTGCCACAGCCAGTCCCCTCAACTGTTGGGGCTATTTTTACCAGCAGATTAATCCATATTTGGTGCTCTAGTGAATATTTCTGGCAGCAGGACTGTGTATGTGTGACTGAGTCAAAAGAAACATCAGTATGTGTGTTCATGGTGATGATTAAAAACACATCAGTGAGCCACACTGGTGCAACAGTGTGGCTCACTGATGTGTTTTTAATAGTTTCTAGGCAACAATGGAGCTCAATGGCACAGAGGAAGAAGCAACATCATGCTTAGCATGCACACACAGTACTTGTTAGTAGGGTACATTCAGTGTTGGTTTGGTTCTGTGTGTGTGTGTGTGTGTGTGTGTGTGTACATACATATGTATATACACACACACACATATATGTATATACACACACACACACACATATATATATACACACACACACATATATGTATATACACACACACACACATATATGTACAGTGGGGGAAAAAAGTATTTGACCCCTTGCTGATTTTGCAGGTTTGCCCACTTACAAAGAATGCAACAATCTACAATTTTAATCATATGTACATTCTAACAGTGAAAGACAGAATCCCAAAGAAAATTCCAGAAAATCACATCATATGAATTTATAAAAATTGATAACCATCTGATGAGGAAAAACAAGTATATGACCCCCTACCAAACAGCAAGTATTCTGGCTCCTACAAGCCAGTTAGTCTTTCTTTAAGACACAGCCCCAATCCCAACCAATTATCTACATCAAATACACCTGCCTCACCTCGTTACCTGTATAAAAGACACCTGTCAACACCCAAACAACCAGCATCACCACCATGGGCAAGACCAAAGAGCTTTCTACGGACATCAGGGACAAGATTGTAGATCTGCACAAGGCTGGGATGGGCTACAAGGGAATCGGAAAGCAACTTGGAGAGAAAAGATCAACTGTCGGTGCAGTTATCAGGAAATGGAAGAAGCACCACACCACCGCCAACCTCCCTCGGTCTGGGCCTCCACACAAGATCTCGCTTCGTGGGGTGTCCCTGATCATGCGAACGGTGAGGAATCATCCCAAAACCACAAGGGGGGAACTGATGAATCAACTGAAGGCAGCTGGGACCACAGTTACAAAAGAAACGGTTGGTAACACACTACGCCGTCATGGATTGAAATCCTGCAGCGCACGCAAGGTCCCCCTGCTCAAGAAGAAACATGTACAGGCCCGCATGAAGTTCGCCATTCACCACCTGGACGACTCAGAAGAGGCCTGGAAGAAGGTGATGTGGTCAGATGAGACCAAAATAGAACTTTTTGGCCTCAACTCGTTGTGTTTGGAGGGCAAAGAACACCGAGTACAACCCAAAGAACACCATCCCCACCGTCAAGCATGGTGGTGGCAACATCATGCTTTGGGGGTGCTTTTCAGCCAAGGGGACGGGACAACTCCATCGTATTGAGGGGAGGATGGACGGGGCCATGTATCGTGGAATTCTGGACCAACATCTCCTTCCCTCAGTGAGAGAGCTGAAGATGGGTCGAGGATGGGTGTTTCAGCACGACAACGACCCTAAGCACACCGCCAAAGCAACAAAAGAGTGGCTGAAGAAGAAGCACATCAAGGTTCTGGAGTGGCCTAGCCAGTCTCCAGACCTGAATCCAATTGAAAATCTTTGGAGGGAGCTTAAAATTCGAGTTGCCAGGCGACAACCTCGGAACCTGAATGATTTGGAGGCTGTCTGCAGGGAGGAGTGGGCCAACATCCCTGCCAAAATGTGCACAAACCTTGTCACCAACTATAAAAACCGTTTGACATCTGTGCTGGCCAATAATGGCTTTTCTACAAAATATTAACATGCTGTTTGTCCAGGGGGTCAAATACTTGTTTTTCCTCATCAGATGGTTATCAATTTTAATAAATTCATATGTGATTTTCTGGAATTTTCTTTGGGATTCTGTCTTTCACTGTTAGAATGTACATATGATTAAAATTATAGATCGTTGCATTCTTTGTAAGTGGGCAAACCTGCAAAATCAGCAAGGGGTCAAATACTTATTTCCCCTTATTTATTTGTGTGTATACACACACACACACACACACACACACACATATACATATATATATATATATATATATATATAGAAGAAACTCAAGTAAGGACCCACAGATACTCAAAACAGTACAGTACTAAGTAAATTAACAACATTATTGTCCACCACTGAATATAATATATATTATTCTGAAATAGGCTATTCTGCATGAGTACTTGTTTGCTTTTTTTGGTACTGCTAATACTTTTGTTCTTTTTCTGAAGTAGCCTAATATTTCCAATACAATAGTTTTACTTGTAACAGTAGTTACAGAGTTTTTCAGCACACATTAACACGTCTTTTTTTTCTCTTTTAAAGGTACAACATATCAGCTGTTCAGCTGACTCACATGCGGGATTTAGCTGGATGGCCATCTCTCGAATGTTGTCTGTAAACATTCGCACACTGTACAACCACAGGACACAACTTGGTTTATTGGGCTATGGGAGTTTTACTAACATTTCAAATGATGATCTTGATCGTCTTATTACTGAAGTTCTTAGACAAACCCCTGGCTCAGGAGAGACTTACATAACTGGTGGTTTGAGAGGGAGAGGAATGAGAGTTGAGCGTTGGCGAGTGCGAGTGCGTGAGCGATTAAGAAGAGTAGACCCAGTGGGAAGAGCCTTAAGAGGACGGAGGGCAATTCAACGGAGGGTCTACAATGTCTCTGTCCCAAATCAAGTGTGGTATGTGTTGTGAAAATTTTATTAACATTACAGTAATTAGGCTTTTTGCAAATTACATTAGCACTTTACATGACAGTTATGTAAGCATAGAAATAATGGGGTAATAGTGTGATAATGAACACAATTAAGTAATACCATGTTTTTACTAAATTAATAACCAGGTAATATCTTCTTATTAACTGGGTAATAAGATTGAAAGTTATGTAACCGGGTAATAATAGTGAATCACATTTAATGATTTCAACAACACACAACTAGTTAGTATAGTATGTTTTGGTAACAGTATGGTAACCAGCTAATATATCAGTGCATTATTGGTTAAAAAATGCTAGTATGGTGACAATAATGGAGTAATAACCAGATAATACAGTAATATAGGTTAATATTTTCATAATATTATAGGCTACTATCAGCATCCATGGTTATTACACAAAAACTACCATCAAGTGTTTCCAGCTAACAAGTGACAACATTAAAGATATCATTTGTATTACCTTGAGGCATAATGATCATTTGGAAACACTTGTTTTGGTTTCTGTGTAGTCTGGCTCAATGGTACAACTTAATTACTTCTTTAATATCAAGTTTTAATTAACTGTTACTCCACTATTACAATGTTGTTACTGAACTGTAATGTACAGTGCTACTTATATTTCTTTACATTGAACACTTCTATCAATGGTCTCTGGGATTGTAACATTTTTCTAATCAAGCAAAAATTGCCTTCTTGATAGAAAAAGCAGCATAGAAAAAAAAGTAAAAATTTGATGAGCAACCAAGTTGTTTGTAATAATAATAATAATAATAATAAGTCTTCATATTGTCACAAACCACAAGTTGAATCCATGGGGATTAGTGTTTCATGGAGGAGTTGATGGCTATAGTCGCTGCATTACTTACCTGAGATGTTGCTCAGACAACAGAGCATCAACTGCCTTGCAACTTTTCCAGGGAGCTGTTGATGTATTTGGACTCCCACATCATGTCAGGAGTTATGCTGGTAGTGAAAATATTGATATTGCACGGTTTATGATTGAGAATCGAGGGGCAAACAGGGGAAGTTTTATGGTTGGACGTAGTGTTCATAATCAAAGAATTGAAAGATTGTGGGGAGAACTAAACAGGGTGGTGTCAGCATACTTCAAAGACCTTTTCCTCTTTATGGAAAATGTTGGGATTTTAGATAGCACTGACCCGCTTCACATTAGGGCTCTTTACTATGTTTACCTTCCAAGAATTAACAGATCTGTGGACGAGTTTGTGAGGCGGTGGAACCACCACAGCTTAAGGACAATGGAAAGTAGGTCCCCAATGCAACTGTGGACAGTTGGAATGCTCCAACTGCCTCAACATCAAAGACTCTATCATGTACATCTGCAACGCCCCTATCACGACCAGTGGGACATTGAGTTAAGGGTAATTAATCCCTTGATTGACTATGGAAATCATGGAATTGAACTTTTTATCACAGCGTGTAACCTGCTTCAAAGAAATATTTAGTTTTGTTATAAGTAGTTTTGTTGCTGTTCATCAGAAGTTATACAGGGATTAGGTTTAGGTCTACAAGTCGTATGACAGAAGATGCATAAATGCTTACAATACATTTTTATTTCATGAAAACCCATAGTAGTTATCACCATATAAATTCATGCTGTTTGTATAACATTATATATCATTATACATAATGTATTAATGTAACACTATTGATGACGATGAACCCTATTTTTCTTACTTCTTAAACTAATTTTGTGTTGTTCTAGGTATCCAATGAAAAAATATTACATTTAATGCCTGGGATGCACATATACCGCCACAATACATACTAAAAGGACAGTAAGCTAGTACACACAAAGTAGGAACACAGAACAATTTATTTGTTAGAAGGCCATACCACAACCTATATAATGAATAATGAGCCATAGCAATGGGGCTGGCCAACACTGATAAAAACAAGTAGCTACAGTGAGCCTTCCTTCTGTACAAAATTTGCTAATGGGTTGTTTGAGCAACCTGTTTTTTTTTTTACAACCCATAGTTAAGTACAGTGGTTTAGCTACATCTAGCCTTCAACCCCAAATCTGAGCACTATTAACCATAACTGTGCTTATTATTTTTACCATTCGGACAATTATCATGTAATGATCTCATGCTAACCCTTACCATGATCTTTTCACAACCATAACCAAATTGGCTTTGTAACCAAACTTAACCAAGCCCCTGGCATTGTCATAGCCCAAATGCAACAGGGATTTCCGACATTGTATCCATATCTGTGGTATTTTGGGCACTAATCAATCTAACGCTGTTATGGGCCGTATCAGAGGGTGGAGACAAACAGGATATGGTTTCTCAGGTTAGAGAACTGGCTAACAAAAAGTGCCTCACATTTATCAACTGAAAAAAAATTTACATGGTGCACCTTATTAAATCTGAAACAGAAAAACATGGCTTGAAATATATCTTCAAATGAAACTTACTTGTTTTACTGTGCATTTTTCGTCTTTATGCTTAATTTTTGTCTTGGGGAATAACAGAAGCAAATAAACCTTGCACTAAAAAAACAAACAAATATATCCTCATCATAACTCAAGCTCCACAAGCCCTCCATAATATTACCTCTCACGCTCTTCCAAATCCTGGTGAATTGCGTATGGCAAAATCCATGTTAGATTTAAAATCAGTGTATACTGCATAAACTGGTATGCGAAGAATATTGTAGAAGTATTGGCCACTGGAAATCGGGAGTGGGTGATGAAATTAAGGGTTGGCTTCGGAGAGAAACCCAGTGCTGGAATGCTGTCACATCCAGTGAAGAAAACAAGAATATCCTCCAGAGAGACATCATTTTCAACTGTAAAACATTAAAAAAAAAAGTATTTTCATATAGTAATCAAGTATTAGACCTCTGGAGTAATGCAAAAGTAATGTAAAAAGGGTGAATAGTTAAATTCCCTTATACCAGCATTAGGCATTAACTTTTAGTTATTTAAATGACGCTGGAATTTGGGAGGGTTGCCCATAATGGAATAGACAAAGCTAACAACAATCTAGGGAAAATAGTGAAGCATTCTGCAAAAAAAAGAAAGAAAAAAGAAATATGGAGGAGTTTGGTGACATTATATTTGCACAACAGCCATTTCTGTTTGGTTTGATGGTGTATATAAATGTTGTATGTTATACTGTATTACATGGTGAAGAAATCAAATAAAGAAAACTGTATAATTTTTTCGACAATGTCATGTCCCACTATGTTGCAGCCAAAAACATTTTAGAGTATATCCAAAAGCTGCAATTTGCGAGTTCAAGCCTTCTTGTAATCAAAGAAGGGAAGCAGCTTAATTAGCCAAAATCCAAGCCATGCCTGGCAACTAGGTTTTGGTCTTTACAAAGCCACTTCAGCTCGTTTAAATCTGTTTAAGAAGGAGTGAGATCATTAGTAGTTACCTGGATGAAACTCCACTTCGATGAGAATGTGTGGAGCCCTCTAACGGGCTTTGCTATTGGTTTACCCTTTTATGTGGCATGTCAGATTATTTGACTAAATTTAATTTATCATTTTACAACAGTTTACACCTAACTTTGTTATTACTCCTAGTTATGTATACAGGTGCCTCTCAGAAAATTATAATATCGTAAAAAGAGTAATTTTCTCCCCGTAATTTCAGTCAAAGTGAAACTTTCATATATTCTTACACATAAAGTGAAATATTTCCTTTTTTGTTTTGTTTTAATCTTGATGATTACACTTCCAGCTCATGGAAATCAAAAATCCAGATCTCAAAATATTAGAATAAAGAATGTATAATACAGAAATGTCGACCTTCTGAAAAAGGTTACTTTATGCACTTAGCACTTGGTCAGGGCTCCTTTTGCGCTGCTGAGGTGTTATGGAAGCCCAGGTTGTGTTGATAGCAGCCTTCATCTCGTCTGTATTGTTGGTCTAGTGTCTCTCATTGTCCTCTTGACAATACCACATAGATTCTCTATGGGGTTCAGGTCAGGCACGTTGGCCGGCCAATTAAGCACAGTAAAACCATGGTCAGCAAATCAATTACTAGTGGTTCTGTCCCTGTGGGCAGATGCCAAGTCCTGCACGAAAAGGAAATCAGCATCTCCATAAAGCTTATTAGCAGAAAAAATCTCCTGGTAGACGCCTGTATTGACTCTGGACTTGATAAAACACAGTGGACAAATACAAGCAGATGACATGGCACCCCAAATCATCACTGACTGTGGAAACTTCAACCAGCTTGGATTCTGTGCCTCTCCACTCGTCCTCCAGACTCTGGGACCTGGATTTCCAAATGAAATGCAGAATTTACTTTCATCTGAAAAGATGACTTTGAACCACTGAGCAAAGGTTCAGTTCTGTTTCTCCTTAGCCCAGGTAAGACTCTTCTGATGTTGTCTCTGGTTCAGGACTGGCTTGACACTAGGAATCTGACATTCATTTCCTGGACAAGTCTGTGCCTGGTAGCTCTTGATGACTCCAGCCATAGTCTACTCCTTGTGAAGATTCTTAAATCAGTTTTGCTTGACAATCTTCTTAAGGCTGAGGTCATCCCTGTTTTTCATGAATATGCTTTGATCCAGCACTCTGTGAACAGCCAGCCCTTTCAGCAATGACCTTCTGTAGCTTACGCTCAACTGTCAAGTCAGAAGTCCTCCCCATGATTGTGGTTGTGTGTACTGAACCAGACTGAGAGATTGAAGTCTCTTCTCAGGTCGATATTTCTGTATTATACATTCTTTATTCTAATGTTCTAAAATTTTGAGATCTGAGAGATCATCAAGATCTAAAAAAAAATAATATTTCACTTTATGTGTAATGAACCTAGAATTTATGAAAGTTTCACTTTTTGACTTAAATTATAGGACAAAATGATCTTTTTTATGATATTCTAATTTACTGAGATGCACCTTTATACAGTATACATCACTACATTCATTTTTACATTCAGTTTATTCAAATGTATATCCTTATATTTTAGCCCTATATCTTAACTTTCGTGATTTTTTAATAGTTAATTTATTAGCATTGTTAGAGGGTGCCTGAGGCATTAGATTTTCATTGCCAACTACTACTTCTGTGATTGTAGTGCACAACAAAAGAACAAACGTGTGGTAGCTCGTTCCACCATCATGGTGTCACAGATGAGAACATCCGTGACTGGGATTGCTTTGTGTGAAGGGATGGCAGAGCCAGGCGGCGTTTGTTGGAGGAGCGTAGCGGGCGAGAAGGAACGTAAGTTTGTATTATGGAGTTTAGGTAGATGGGTGCAGACCCAGTAGTCACTCTGTATGCAAGCATTAGTGACTTGAATTTGATTCTGGAGGCCACGGGGAGCCAGTGGAAGTCACTGAGTAATGGAGTGACATGGGTCCTTTTGGGCTGATCAAAAACCAGATGCGCTGCTGCGTTCTGAACCATTTGTAAGGGTTTCACCGCACAAGCTGGGAGACCTGCTAGGAGGGCATTGCAATAGCCGATGCGAGAGATAACCATGGCCTGTACCAGAAGCTGGGTTGAAGGTGGCAAGCCTTCATCCATGCAGATATGTCAGATAGACAATCTGTGATCCGCGCTGATCGCCAGGCGGTAGGTAGAGTTGTGTATCGTCTGCGTAGCAGTGGGAGGAGAAGCCGTGCAAGCGAATGATTGGCCCCAGTCAGGTGGTGTAAATTGAGAAGAGAAGGGGCCCAAGCACTGAGCCTTGGGGCACCCCTGTGGAGAGGCAGTGGGAGGAGGATAATTGTCCTTCCCACAAAACATTGTAGGAACGCCCCGAGAGGTAGGTTTTGAACCACAGGAGTGCTTTACTCGAGATGCCCATTGCTGAGAGAGCGGATAGCAGGATCCTGTGGTTGACTGTGTCAAACGCAGCTGATAGGTCAAGCAGGATAAGAACCGAGGATTGGGCTGCAGCTGTAGCTGACCTTAGGGCTTCTGTTACAGACAGAAGAGCCGTTTCAGTAGAGTGGGCACTCTTAAAACCAGACTGATATGGATCTAGGAGGTCATTCCCTGAGAGGAATTCTGAGACCTGTTTGAATACTGCGCGTTCAATAGATTTGGATAAAAAAGGTAGAAGAGACACTGGTCGATACTTCTCAACTTGAGTTGGGTCAAATGAGGGCTTTTTGAGCAAGGGTGTAACCCGAGCCCTTTTGAAAGTGGTTGGGAATGTTCCTGAAGCCAGAGAAGTATTTATCACATGAGTGATTGTCGGGACCACAGTAGGAGATATGGCTTGGAGGAGATTCATAGGAATCGTGTCCAGTGGGCACGTAGTTGGGTCCTAGCTACGGGTCAAGAGTTCTGATACTTCGCTCTCTGTGAGAGGACTAAACGAGGTGAACAACCACTGACCTGGGAGGGCAGAGGAAAAGATGTAGTAGGACTGCTACAATGGTTGAGTTTGAGTGTTTCAGAGAATTGGCTAGTTATAGCCTCCACTTTGCCTGTGAAGAAGGCGGCAAAGGTATCAGCAGACAAGTTTGTGGGTGGTGGAGGTAGAGGAGGATTTAGTAGCGATATATGGATGAGAGACCAGGGGAGAAGGAGCATCACACATCACTCTCCCATTTATTCACCACCTGAACTAGGAAGACAGATGCTCATTCCAGCTCAAGACCATTTGACCCACCGCAGAAGACAATAATCAACCAGCGCGTCAGTAAGGTTCTGCCCCCTGCAGGGCTTTAACCCCAAATAATGTCTCATATTGAAACACTGTGCCAAATGCCAGACTTACTTTCAGCATCCTGAAGATAGTCTTGCCAGAAAGCCACTCTTCTCGGAATGCATTACTCCCTCTTTCAGAGTGTATGATCTGGAGGAGATTCTCCACATCAGCAGCTGTTAAACCCTTTTCGGGCTTCACAAAATGCACTTTATTTGTAGAGGGTATCTCTGGATAGCACCTAGGACACCAAGAGATGTTAACCCATCTCTGAACCTAGTAAAAAGGAAACAAATGTGTAGTTCATGTGATTTTGAACCTCCAGTGCAAACTAGTTTGTTTTGTTTTTTTTACATGTATGGTTTAGTAAGGTCCCTAATGAAAAAGAAGAAAAAAGTAAATTATACTTTCACTTAAACACACTATAAAATGGAACTCCTCATCCATAATTCCATATATAGTAACAACTCAAAAGTAAGCTTTTTCTTATGCTTTCCTCTTCAGTCTCTTGTATTTTTTACATTTTACCACTATAAACCTAACAGTTGTTTTTCTGCCAATGTACACTTATAGTATGTGCTCAGACATAAACATACCTTTCAAACGGTGCACAGGTTCGCTGGAGGACATGCCAGTGAGCCCTGTCCAAAGCAGTCTCTTGTTTGTTTTCCAGTGTTATGCGAACATTGTGACCAGCAAGACTGATCAAGCTGGCTGCCTGTGCAACTGCCTCTTGCAGTTGTGAATCAGTCTCAGCCTGTAAGATCTAAAAATATTAAAATAATAGATAGTATTTATTTAATGTTTTATTGAGAATGAAGACATACAGCTGTTAGCTTTACTGTTAAAATTGTATGAATGTTTGTTTGAATGAATAGTTTGTAAATATGACGCAATCCAAGGACAATATGCTCACCGACTGCACCTGTGACCTTGTTTCTTCATCAGTAATGTGTTCAGTTTTGACCTTTACGTTGTCTGGACCCTTTTGAAGACACTCATACAAGAGTTCAGACAGGAAACATGGACTCTGCCCCCCATGGGCAATTGACATTGCCATGATCTGGCCAGCGTAGAAGTATCCATTGTCTTTCATCGCTGTTATCAAATGAAAACAAACATTACTTGTCAACTGGTACCATCAAAAATAATGTTTGTCACAATGCCTCTTTGGGATACGAGAACGCAGGTTTAACTTCCTTTGTCAAAAAAGTATTATAGATACAAAACCTGAAAATTCTTACACTTCCTCATTAGTCAGGTATAATGTATTTATTGATCCAAAAGAAATCCAATAATGACCTATTATGGCAATATGAACTGATTTAATCATGTACCTTTGGAGTTGCATGTGAGGACTTTAGCATTAGGGGGACCCTCAAAGATGCCAATGTTGTCCTTGATTTCATGTAGACAGAGTCGAAAAAACTCCCGAGTAGGTCCTCCATTGTCCACAGCACCCTCAGATATTCCATAGTCATCAGTGAACTTAACATCTACCTTCTTCTCGGGTGAAAAATTGGATCTGCCCATGGCTCTGGATGCTCCATCCCACACATTACTTCTTATGATATTGAAGCGTACAGTGCTGTCATTATTTACTCGAGAAGCAATCCGCTCCATTATTCTCTCTAAAGTCATCTTTAAATCACTGAAACAGTAATAAACAATACAATGTAGTTAGTGTCAATGGTAATAACTCGGCCACTGAACTATCATGTAACATCCAGAACATGGTAATTCATATTCATTAAATCCTTAACATAAACGTTTGTGATAATGGAAATTAGCAGTTTTTTCTTGCTTATCCAGAACTACTTAACCTACTAATATATTGCACATTAATTGCAAAGAGCAACAGAACAATTTTCAACACTGGCAACCACAGTCCACCCAAAAGAACATTGACAACCATCAAAATCACACACTGTACATACAAATAAAATATAATGCTCTTGAGTCTTGACAAAATTACCACAGAAATTACTGGATATCAGTCAGAGACAAGAAAACAATATTGTGCATTCATCCAGATATTTCTGACCTATGTAAGTTGCAACTTGCTAATTCTTCTTGGTACTAGTCTAGATAACATATGTTCTTGTTATCTGGCATTACAATTGAAATAATTACATTTTATATAATATTTTCCACTGACCTCTCACTTGCACTGGAATCTAAAGACCGTGAAATGGCTTCCTGTAGATCAGGGTCATCAGAGAGGTATTCTTCCTCAAACAGGTCAAGGTATGTACTACAAAATAAAATACCAATATTTTATTATTGATATTAAGGTACAAATATATAATTTTGTCGCTTTAGCGCTACATTAAGAACATCCTTGTTGGTCAAATAACTTAAATGTTCTTGAATTGACAGTGCATTATTTAAGTGTGTAAAACTAGGGACACCATCATTTAGTATCAAGGAAATATATTTTTACGCAAATTGTACAATAAAAAGGCCCACTAAAGCCCAGACCATGGAATAACTGTATGAAGAGACACAAATGTACAAAAGATGGACCTGTAGGATGTGCTGGGTTGGGTGGGACCGTGGGACACACCAGAGGTGTTATGAGCAGAGGACCGATGCATGTCACCACTAGCATTGGCATTGGGACCAATCGGTAAGCCATGGGTGTTGCCACAGGAGATGGAAGAGGAGCCACTGGACAGGGTGAGAGTCTCATCAATAGTGATGACAGGAGTACTAGTGGACATGGTGGCGGTGTCAGCTGAGATGGAAGTAACTTGATCACCACAAGAGATGGAAGGGTTATCATTGAAGAGGGACTGGGCCTCAACAGTGGCGATAGCTGAGACAACTTCTTTGGAAATGTCACCTACGCTACCAATGACTGCAAGAACATGGAAAAATAATCAATTAAGATTTAACATTTGAGTGACATTTTACTTATATGAGAGTGAGCATCAGAACACATCTTGGACTTGTACAACACATGAATTAAGCGGTGGATTATTTAGTATAGTATAATTATAGTACACGGTAATACAGTATAATCTTTCTGCACAAAATATTACTTAAAATAACTAAATAATAAAAACACAAAAACATAAACAACCTGCCACAATCTCTCTTTCAACTTCCAGACACATTCACACAAAATAATTAAGGGAACACTTAAATCACACATCAGATCTCAATGAACAAAATAGTTCAAAATGTTTACTGTATATTGTATAATTTGTTGAGAACAAAATCATGTAACAACAGTCAGTGGAAACTAAAATCACTAACGAGCTGAGGGCTGGATTCCAAATCACACTGAAAATAAATAAAACAACATTTAAATCATAGGCTGATCCAACTTGCGTGACTTTCATTATGGCAACTCATAATGTGACTCAGTAGTGTGTTCGGCCCCCATGTGCCTGTATGCACAACATCTGGGCATACTTCCGATGAGACGCAGATGGTGTCCAGGGGGATCTACTCCCAGACCTGCATCAGGGAATCAGTGAGCTCCTGGACAGTCTGTGGCGCTACTTGGCGGTGTTGGATGCAACGACACATAATGTCCCAGGGTTCTCAATTGGATTCAGGTCTGGGGGATGAGGGCCAGTCAGTGGCATCAATACCTTCATCATCCAGGATCTGCCAATACGTTCTGGCCACATAAGGCCAGGCATTGTCCTGAACCAGGAGAAACCCAAGGCACTCTGCACCAGCGTCTGACACTGGCTTTGAGGATTTCATCCCGGTAGCTAACAGCAGTCAGGGTACTGTTGACTAGCATGTGAATACATATGTGAATTTAAGTGTTCCCTTAATTATTCTGAGCAGTGTATATGTGATTACTATCCCTATTACCCTGCATGACAAGCCATAACCAACATCATTTAATTTTGTTTGTAGATGCATATAGATAGAAATATTTACCACAGTTGTCACTGTCCGATGACTGGGCGAAATCAAGGCTCCCTGCATGGTGACTGTCTCCATCACATGACTGACAATTGAAGCAGATAAATACAACAAACTTTAAGGGTCAAATGCACTATACTAACAAACAAATGTTTGTATTATGTCGCAGCATAGGACAAGTAATGGTGTTTCAGACATCCAGTGTAAAATACAGTATTGCCATTGCCAGTCATGCACATGACGTCTTCATGCACTACTTACAGATTCTTTCTCCTCACTTAAAATGACCTTGTCAGGCCTGACATATATGGACTTCTGATGAAACAATTTATTTTAAAAGGCCTCCACTCAAAGTCTGATTGGAGCTAAGGGATGGCTCAACTAGTCTGTTGTGGCATGGCATCAAGATTTGTAACCTGAGGGAATGAAAAGCACACTGTATATGAAACTTGTTAAAAGTAAAACACTACACTACATTACATAAAAAAGTTTGAGTTTCAATACATAATTTGTGTGCACACAGAAATTTACATTCTGTAAAGTTTTGCAAGTCAACATAACTTGGAGATAATACCAGATAACCCCAATGTATTGTATTATTGTGTGTATTTTTTTAAATATCCAAACTTGGTAAAAATAAGCAGCAGCAAAAGAGAATGTGAAAAAATAAATGTAACTGAAAACACATACACTCAAAATTGACCTTTCATAGTACAGTATATGATATTATTGCAAAAATATAAATAAGATGAAACAGGTAAGAAATGTGCCAAAACAGATCAAAAGCTTACCTGCATCCCTCTACAACAGGCTGGAAGGCCGCTGTTATTGCCTGCATTACTTTGACAGAATCCCAGTCACAGCCAAATTCCAATGCGGATTTTATATGTCCATTTTCAAAAAGCCAAGCTTTGCTGGCACGCCTTGGCACATTTGTATATGTATAGTCTGGAGGAGAATGACCTCTTTGGTAAAAAACTGAGCCACTGGATTTCTTAATTGTGCCAGAAACCTTAGAAACATTAAAGAAAATCCAAATTACATTAAAAAGTGTAAAAACATGTACTACTAATACTATTTATATTATTTACAGTACACATTTATATACAATAAACATGTAGCCTACTGTAGATTCACTTATCTTCTCTGTTTACGAACAGGTAAATGTGTAAACAATGAATTTATTCTGAACTGTAGTTATTTTTTGTGGTTGCTAACATTAACATTTGTGTCTTACCATGGTACAGTATTAAATTGTGTAACTTCATAATTTACTGCAATGTTAATAAATATATAGCATGATTAATAAAGCAGTGATCTGCACTAATGCAATTTATTAATTTGAAAGTTCTTTTAAATAAAACCTAACAAGCCTCACAATAATTACCTTAAATTAAATTATTTAAATTTGACTACCTAAATCATAACTGTTACTGCGTGGCGCAGGACAATACTATGAAATGCTAAAATAAATAGGCTAATGTTACTGAAAAGAAAATCAAAGGATTGCTTTTGAAATGTTAGCTAGATGGAGTGCATGGGACTCAAAATGTAAAAAATATGTTTAGAAACCTCTAGGCCCTAACATTACATATTTAGCTGTGTAAATGACTAATACGTGGCCTACTTTTGGAACTGGTGCAGTAGGACCAACGACCAACGGACATTATATCGCTCTCTTCAAAGCCACCAGACTCCTTTGACAATAAGTAATTTACCTCTTAGAACACGGAAGTTTCTGTTTTTATTTTTTATTGTGACTTTGGTGTTCAGAGCTGGTTCTGACCTCCCTGGGGCCCTGACTTCTGATCCATGTAACAATTTGCCATTGCTGCATAGTCACACCTGACACCACAGTGCTTTCACTACAATCCTCCCTCCGTTCAATCTGTCTCTGAAATAAACCTTAATGTAAATCTCTTCTAGAAACATCCAGTGCTGGTTTGAATGGACCTCTGTACATTAGGGTCTGAGCTGCTTGTGTCTGATGCTTGCTGTACTGACTGTGCTGGTACAGGCTGAGGCTGGATGTGGATCATCTGTGCTGATGATTCAGCATCTACTCTACTGACAAACTTCAGCATAGCCCCTATAAATTATAGATAACATTAATATATTGCAAGTATTGTTATCAGCTCCATCAGGCCCATTCGAACTGGCTCCCCAGGTTTCTTTTTATACATTTTCAAAGGTAAAATACTATTAAACGTTTTACCATGACCTGGCTGAATAAGTGATGGTTATTATTAACTGAGAGATGTGCAGTGCATCCATAATGCCCACTCTGACCAGCTAATCAACACTTGTATCAATCCACTGCTTTTAATCTTCAATTAGTCCAGAGTTGTATCTAGACCTTTAATGTTAGTGAGAAACGGATAATCACTGTCTTGTTTTAAAATGATGTTCGACTAAAAACATATAGTTCACGCGGGCTACTTTTATCTTTACCGAGCTGCAGTTTAAAAACACCGTTGCCTGTCGGCGTTTCTCTGTGGACGTAATAAATAGGCTAGTTCTATTTCACTCTAACACTGTTCAAAGCAAGACACACCGAGTTGAGGCACAGCAGTTGCACATTATCTTAACATTACCGTTTTTCTGTTTAAATCAGACTTTGAGACGAAAGAACACACGTTTACCTAACTGTTGTCACTAAATTTTGCTATTCTCGTGCCCAGAAGGATAGGCTAGTTTCCTCTTCATCCAATCATCAAAGTTGTAAACAAATTCTGGCTTTCCGGGGAACCAGTGACGTAGAAAAAAAAGCCCGTAAACGTTACGTGTACTACAACACCGGCTTGCTGGTGTGCTGTGGCTGGGCTTAGACATCATTCCACGATCCCGCCTCAGAAGAGAATGAAATCGGACCCAGCTTTCCAGCTCCGTACCTTTCATACAGCGCAGCAAGCCAGCATATTGGCCCAATGCTCCAGGAAAATAAGGCAGTGTGACAGCCACTGACATTTGAAACAAGAGTGAGAGGGCCCTGCTTAATATGTGTAGTGAGCAGGACAGCCCGGCTCGTGTTTAAAAGATTAGTTCAGATCCGAACTAACCAAAACACCAAAGTTACACAATAATCTTTGAAATACTCAAGTAACACAATAACCTACCAGCTGTAACTTAAAATGACTGTTTTGTCAATGGAATCTGGAGGCTTTGAAGAGAGCGATATAATGGCTTTCTGGTTAAACAAAGGCTCGTAACATTAATCTTTTAAACAACAATTGAAATGCAGTAAATTCTATTGTTACTTCCTATGTCCTGGGCTCTTTCGGGTGGATGGGCGAAGACTGTAAATAGGGGCTGTTGTAGGGGGCACCTGTGAGGTTGAAGGTGTGTTTTGTCTGAAAAACAGGAACTGCCTGTCCTGGGAGGTTCCCTGCGTTCGGCCTTCCACGATGGAAAAGAGAATATATTTCTTCATCGGGAGAACGGTACTGGATACGGTTACCAGTATTTTGGCCCGTACATGCATTTGCCAGAGTGTTAATAATGTTTTCATTGCTTAAAATAGCTGACACTAGATTCCTAGCTGATTCACTCATAGCGTCTACATTTGTTGCATCCTGATTAATCAGTGATAACACAAGATGGCGCCGGCGCCTTAATGACGTCAGACTTTCATTCCATATATTCAGACTTTCATTCCATATATTCAGACTTTCAGTCCATATATTCAGACTTTCAGTCCATAAATTCAAGTTTCATTCCATATATTCAGACTTTCATTCCATATATTCAGACTTTCATTCCATATATTCAGACTTTCATTCCATTCCATATATTCAGACTTTCATTCCATATATTCAGACTTTCAGTCCATAAATTCAAGTTTCATTCCATATATTCAGACTTTCAGTCCATATATTCAGACTTTCAGTCCATATATTCAGACTTTCAGTCCATAAATTCAAGTTTCATTCCATAAATTCAAGTTTCATTCCATATATTCAGACTTTCATTCCATATATTCAGACTTTCAGTCCATAAATTCAAGTTTCATTCCATATATTCAGACTTTCATTCCATATATTCAGACTTCCATTCAATATATTCAAGGTTCATTCCATATATTCAGACGGAAATCATATATATATATATATATATATATATATATATATATATATATATATATATATATATATATATATATATATGTAGCACTACACACTGCTACCACAGCAACAGTGATCCTATCTATAAGATGAACAACATTAGCTACAAAGAGAATTGTCCCCCATCAAGGCTAGAGGCATATCAACGGTAACAAGAAAGTTAGTCAGCTCACACAGCTATAGAAAGGTGCAAGGAAGGGGCTACCTAAGAAATGCACAGGGGACTGCCGAACAAAGACTTACCATTCCTAAAGAGATACATGGGAGAAGCAGAAGCCAGGAGTATAAACCGGATGGTCTCCACCGAATCATCCAAAGTGTACTCTCAGTGGCAGGGTAATAACACAAGATCAGAACCACCCAGGGCTGAGACTGAACAGTACTGGAAGAACACGAAAGAAGAGGGATCACACAACACCAATGCTTAGTGGCTAGTTGATCTAAGAACAGAATGGTTAACCCAAGGATGGACAGTCCTGATCATGAAGGATGAAAGGCAACTCAAAGCCAATTGCACAAGTCACCATAAAGTGTGGCACAGACCAAGGTGATGCACTATCCACGCTGCTGCATAGGCCTGAACCCCCTCAAAGACTGGCTAGGGATACCAGTTCCGAAGTGGAACAACCACAAAGCACCTCCAGTATCTACAGCAACAACATTGGAATGTTATCTGAACTGGACAAGTGTAGTCAAATGGTATCAAAAAGAGGGTAAATGTAAACAACCTGTATTTATATACAAAGCGCTTTTACACTACATCGTGTTCACCATTCACACACTGGTGAAACAGCTACCAGGGGCAATTTGGGGTTCATTCTTTTGTCCAAGAACACTTCGACATGCAGCCTGGAGGAGCCAGGGATTGAACAACCAATCTTTCGATTAACAGGCAACCAGCTCTACCTCCTGAGCCACAGAAAACCCTAAAATGATCAGTTCAAGGGGGTTGAACTACCAGAAGGCAACATTGCAGATGTTCAGGACAGCGAGGGCTGGACTAAAGAACAGCACAGAAGTTCTAATCAAAGCAGCACAAGAACAGGCACTCAGTACAAGATCAGTAGAGGCTGGGATCTACTGCACCAGGCAGGACCCTAGGTGCAGACTATGTAAGGATGCCCTGAGACAGTACAGCACATAACAGCATGGTGTAAAATGCAGGCAGGTACAGTGCACATGGAACGCCATCACCAGGTAGCTGGCATAGTGTACAGGAACAGCAGAAGAAGGCTGCAGTGTAGCAATCCCAAGCGACTGCAACATCAAGAAAGAAGGAACATGAGAAGCTCAAAAAATACCAAGGACTGAAAGATGAGCTAGAAAAGATGTGGAGAGTAAAAGCAACAGTGCTGCCAGTGGGGGCCGTGACACCCAAACTGGGAGAGTGGCTCCTGCAGATTCCAGGTACAACATCTGAACTCTCTGTCCGGAAGAGTGCAGTCCTAGGAACAGCCTTGATACCTGGTAGGGGACCCGGGCTTGAGGATAATAATAATAACTTTATTTGCATAGCAATTTTCAAAACCAAGTTACAAAGTGCTGTACAGTGAAACAAACATGATCCATACTTAAAAATGTAAATGAAAATAAAATAAAAAATCAACAATAAAATCAGCATTAAAAAATACAATAACAGCAATAATTAAAGTTTATAAAAGAGACATACGATAATAGTGACATTTGAGAAGAGACCACTGAGTTTGCCTGCCTGAGATCTCCAGGCAGGGAGTTCCACAGCTGAGGGGCCCAAACAGCAAAGGCTTGGTCACCTTTAGTGACAAGACGAGACTTTGGAACCACTAGTATAGCCCTGCCAGAGGATCTCAGGCATCGGTCTGGCTTGTAGGGAGTTATCCAATCAGATGTAGGCAGGAGCCTGTCCGTTCAGGGCTTTAAAAACAAGTAGTAAAATCTTAAAATCAATTCTAAAACTCACAGGCAACCAGGGAAGGGCGGCGAGGACTGGTGCGATGTGGTCGCTCCTCTTAGTGCGAGTTAAAAGCCTGGCTGCAGCATTTTGAATGAGCTGTAATTTATATTTCCCTTACTGATACCAGAGTACAGAGCATTGCAGTAGTTGAGTCTTGACGAAATAAAAGCATGGATGACCTTCTCTAGGTCAGCAGAAGAGAGAAATGTTCTAATCTTAGTTAGCTGTCTCAGCTGGACAAAACAGGACTGCACTACCTTTGTCACCTGAGCATCAAAAGACAGCTCTGAGTCAAAAATGACACCAAGGTTGTGAGCTTCTTTCTGAATGTTGTCTGAGAAGACAGACACCCAGGCTAGTGGTGAGGTTTTTGAGGTAGCTAGTGCTGGTTCTGATAGGGGTAAATACAATTATTTCAGATTTTTTGTGTCGTTTAACTGAAGGAAGTTGTTAGACATCCAGGCTTCATTTCACTGAGGCAAGAGAGAATACCAGAGACATTGGAAGAACCCGGCCTTAACGGGACATACAACTGGATGTCATCTGCATAAAAACGGAAGTCAGTATTATAAGTCTGAATGATTTTTTCCCCAGGGGTAGCATGTATATGGTAAATAACAGTGGATCACGGAAAATGACCTATTTGAGACAAAAGAGACAAACCAATCAAGGGCAACATCACTGATACAAACATAGTTTTTCTTTAAAACATCACGGTCCACAGTGTCAAAAGCTGAGCTGAGGTCAAGAAGAATTAAAATAGAGCATACATATGACACATACAAGGCAGATGACACATACTAGGAGGATTTTCTTTTACATTTTATTTTTATTAATTTTTTATTTTTAACAAGATGTCACAATTTGAAATGTGCACATAAAAATGCTTTGTCTTTATTAGACTGGCTTATTACATACTTGTGGTTCATTTGTTTCATTCATAATTGCAGTCATATTCCAAAGGCTTTGGCACCAGTCTGAGCACTTGCCAATTGTGTAAGCCCCAGAAGCCTCTGCTGACATTTAGTGGCCTTTTCATATTTTCTCTGGGGAGTTTAAATAATAAATCCCATCACTTCATTGACCCACAATGCACCATATGAGCAGCAAATGCAAGGGGAAAGCACATTAGGACATCCTCTCTGATTTCAAATCAATTATTAACAGCAAATACAGTATGCAAATGTGTTCACACACACGTACACACATGCACACAAACAGATTATTCAATGTGACCCTGAATAACAGGGAATCCAGGTAAGAGAAGAGCACATATCGCTGGATAAATAAAGAGAGGACACACAGAGCAGCATTCCGCAAGGCCTCAGTTGGGTGACTGCTTTTTCCAATATGTCAATGTATATTCACTATCCATCATCAGCCAGCTTGTAAGTAATATTAAAATTGTCGCTAACCAAATTCTTCACTTTTGCACATTTAAAAAAGGTCAGAATTGATCCACATGGCTATTTTATGTTTGCTATCCAATAAAATAACAGTGATTATTTTAGTTTAATTTTGTGTTTAATCAGGAATCCTCTAGGATCACAATTTTACGCTATGATTATTGTGGTAAAAATATCTAGATTAAGCTGTATCATCACAATAATCATCAAACTTTATTATGATTAGTACTAAAATATAGAAAAATTACTTCACACCATGATCACCTTGGATTTCATGAAATCCAACAAATTGCACCATAAACTATACATTGCTGTTGTGGTTCTGGGTTTTGGTTTGTAATATTTATCCTGTTTTTACATTCATCATGATTACTCCGTGAATCTGTATTCTAGTTCCTTGTTCATGGTTATGTTTTACTTTGCCCATGCTTATTTCATGTTCTTTTGTTTTTCGAGATCCGAGTTGAGATAATATCTAACCTAACCCAGGCCGGACTTAAGGCTATTCCACTACCCAGCCTACTCCTGGCTAATGTCTGGTCACATGAAAATAAAGACTGATGAAATAAGACCTCACAGGTCCAATTGCATGGCTGTAGATTCTTAGTCTTATTAACAATGTACATTATTAAAATATCACCTTCAGTAACATGTAGTATGTCTTGCTGTACGTAGATGTTTGATATGTGCTATTCTGCTTTATGTTATTTTCATCCTCAGAGAAGGCTGTTATGCATGTATTCTGAGAATATAGTTTGTAATTCACAGGGAGGTAAATCATCTGAAGCACTATTGTTATCAATAGTAAAATACTCACATGTACAAAAGAAATAGTTCATTTTCAGCGCTCTACCTTGCCACAAGTCATTTCCTTTTGAACAACATTTTCTTAACAGTAGACCTTAAAGATAGGGTAGGTAAGTTTGAGAATCCATCAAGAAACTACTGCTAAATTTTGAAAGTATCCAACAGAAAAACCACCAAAGATTTTGCATGCTAATGAGCCATGGTATTTTAAAGATTATTTATTAAGATAGTTAGGAACTCCCATAGCTACTCAACTAGAGTTTTCAGGATTCAGTTCCCCCAATGTGACACGTCCATCAATGTGTACCTGAGTGGCCTCTGATACAGTTAGCAATTGTAAGTCGCTTTGGATAAAGCTGCAACTAAATGAATAAAAATGCATATACAAGTGCAAATGTAGCCCTATATCCCCAAAGGTTTAAAAATAAAGATGCACCCTTTACAAAATTCAAGTTTCCAGGAGAATTGTGACAAATTTTAAACTCTGAAAATGGGTTGGATAAGTATTGTCAAAATTGCTGCAGTTGTGAAGCAGGAAAACTCAAATACAAAATATTAGCTGACATTTGAAATAATTTTTTAGCAAAAAAATTATGCAAGTCTTCAAAACTTCTTGTCAATCTCGCAAAACCTTTTCCGGGGGTAGATTTCAAGCTTTCAAACACTAAGTTTCAACCTTTCAAAGCTTTTTTCTTTTAGTTTCAAGATATGGCATTGTATTTATCCCTTATATGCACAACTTCATATATTTGATGAAAAATTGTGAGTATGCACATATCGGTATTTGTTTTGTGTGTCTGGCCCCAGGATTAAGACACACCTTCTCTGTGATATATCTAAACTCAGTGACAAGCCCAGTCAAGGTCTTTATATTAATACACTAAACACTAAGGCTGGTATTATGTTATATTTTATTAGTTTGAATAAACCTAATGAATAGACCAAAACCAACAACTTATTACTTGTATAGTATTCATTGTATAGCCTGTTTCAAATAGCTCATGCATCCATAACATAGTGCTTCACTGTCACTATAATCTATTAGAAACATATGAGTCATTGTGATAACATGTACAAAGCCAGTAAGTGAAAGTGACTAATTCTATTCTGTCTGAAATCAGTTTTTTCCCTTCTTTGGGTTGTGTTTTCCTTTATAGAACACCGGTAATATGCCTCATGCATAGTGATACATAAGTCTTCCTAACAACTTCAAAGACGAGAGAAGAAAGGCCTTAAATGAGTAGGCAGGAAGTCTCTCATTAGAATCCAACCCATATGGGAAATACATCAGAATGAAGAGCTAAAAGGAGCATGGGAATCTATGGTAATCCACAAGGTGCTTGAAACTGGCCCACACACTTACTCCTTACTTAAATCCATCCTCTTACCTCTTTTGAGAACGTGTCGGTATATCGCTATCCCAATCTGATGATCATTTTCAACGTTCACATCAGCAGACCCAGCACCAGAAGCCAAAATATTCTCCTACATCTCCACCCTTAAGACCCCACTTTCCACAATCCTTAAGTTGCCCAGGAAGTGGGTGAGTCTAACTTTAACGCCATCACTTCCATGGTCCACTTCTCCTCAACAATCAGGAACATTTCACCTGACAAATCCCCCGTCATCTCTACAAACAACTGATCACAGCGTTACCCCACAACAGCGAGGTCCCATGTCAACCAGTATCATTTTACAATTTAGAAATCTAATGTCCAACGCTATTATGTCAGCATGGCATGGTCCACAGTTCTGCCAACACCAGCTCCCTTTCGTGTGACGTATTACGGTCGTAATGCGACCAGGGCTGGACTGGGACAAAAAAATCGGCCCTGGCATTTTTAGCCTGGCTGCCCACCAAAATTGGTTGGACACCCCTCGCTAATACACCAGGCTTCCATATAACGTGTACCTACTGGAATATTCTCCCCAACCAGCTGAGAGGTATGTGCTCTGGATAAGTGTACCAGTGCAAGTAAATCTGTGTACTCATTCGTACTCATTTACTGACTTCATGTTGATCAGAGGTGGCCATAGAGTACACAACTCATACTCAAGTACAAGTAGCCTACAAGTCATTTTCAGAGCAGCATGAGATTAGCAAACGCTGACAAAATAAGGTCACCTCAGCCACAAGTTAAGACTGCATTAGGAAACTATACTAGCTACAAAAACAATGTCAAATAGCTGCAGTGCTGTAGGACAGTGAGTCATCACCACTGACCTTAACTCAAGTAATCTTCATCATTGTCACTATGGCATGGCACACAACCAACCCAAGGGCTCAATCTGTGTTGAAAAGTGGTGGTGTCATTTAAGGGCTCAGATTAGGGGCGTGACAAAACTCTTAGCCCTTGAGATGTGACAGTGCACAAGATTGGGGGCATGAGAACAAAACAACAGTATAGTATACAGTATATTTTAATACTATTTAGAAAAAAATATTTATTGATGAAATATACGATTGGGTGTCTAGGGGTTTCTCTCCCTGAAGATTTTGAGCATTAACCCCCTGAGGTTGCATCATGTGGGGGCTCGTCAACTCGATGTTTACTAAATGTTTCTATTAATATCACTAACTATGCAGAACATAGAAATGGTTCAGATATGGCCTTAATCGATAGATTCTCAGCTTCAAAGTCCTTAATCTCGCAAGATCGTACGTGACTCACACACCGAGCTAGGGCGACGACAAGATGGCCGTTTACCTTGCGTAATTGGAGGGTTAGCGAGTCTGTCTGCATTTAGTGTGAAACTAACCAATAGATGCTGACCAAATCCATAAGAACCCACCCATCACCTTACAGAAAATACCAAGCTGACATGGAGAGAGAAAGGTAAAAAATGTCCGCGAGAAAACATGAATAAAACATACATAAAGAAGAGGAAAAATAAGAAGATGAGGAGAGAAAATGGCGAAGGCGCCTAATTTGAGAGATGTTCTTGTGGCTGTTTTGGAGCAGTGACGAGGATGAAAGACAAGTTTCTGAGCCTGACAGATTTGATTCTGACAATGATGAGGATTACCTACTCAAAAGATCTATCTATCTATTTAAAGATGTGTCTGTGCTGCTTTGTGTTTCAGTAAGTTTTCAAGAACTTTGACAAATTGACTGCCCCTTTAGTAAAGGGTTTACTGTGTAAAAGTAATTTTGTGTAAACTTGTGTGAAACTGGGATAAACCTACAAATAGTAACGTTATAGGCATGTAGTCTGTTCTAGATCTCCGTTTGATAACTAATGTGATATTTTTTCACCTCTATTCACAAATTGAATAACATTATATCTTATAGTAAGTCAATATGTTTTGGACGTTGACTATTTTATCATATTGTTTATACTTGAACAGATGTGACTTGGTCTTTCATGTCATTTTATTTATGTTCAGTATAGTACTTCATCTCATTTAGGTGTGATTTGCTGTGATTTTGGGTGGACAGGACAGCTAGCACATCTGATAAATTGGAATAGATACAGGGAAGATTAGCTGAAGGAAAAGCTCTCTCAAAGCCTCACACATCCTCCACATTCTTGACATACGTGTGTGTGTGTGTGTGTGTATAGCGCAGGTATAGTTCAAGGGGTTTTAATAAACAAACAAAAGGCGAGCTCACTTGCAAACGGAGTGGCTGAATGCAAAATCCAAAATTACACAGTCCAAGAAAACAAAGGTGATCCAACAGAATGATCCAGAGCGAGTGTAAATCCAAAAACTGACAGAGAACAAGCAAGACAAGACCAAGCAGACAACGCACAGTAGCACAAGGTAACAGGAGACCCAACAAGGACAAGACAGAAACACCAAGTATATATACAGGGACTAACGAGCAGGGCGGGAGCAACACTGGTGACAGACATGAGACTAACGAGGCAGGCAGAGAGAGAGCAAGGAAGACAGAGAGAGGCAGGCAGGCAGAGACAGCAAAGGGGAACAAAGAGGCAGGCCGACAGAGTGATAACTGGGGGAAACAGACGGAACACTTGACAGGCAGACATGGGACCAAGTAACCCACACGGACAGAACACAGACCAGAATAAAAACACTAAGACACAAAACTAGGAGCTAAGACACAGGGCTGAGATGCAGGAAACAATCTATAACACATGATAGACTGGTACAAAGAGGGCTGAACAGAACCAGTAAATGAACAAGGGAATACACAGAGCTAAACAGAGAACACAAGACCAGGAGTAAACACTAAAGACATGAACTAAAGTACAGGACTAAGAACAAAGACATGGAACCAAAACCAACTAAACAGCAGATACAAAACCAAACCCTCAGAATAAAAACCCGAAAACACAGCACTCAGGACAGGATCGTGACAGAGCTGCTCCATGCTTACTGCTTCACCTCCACCCTCCTCCTCTGTTCCTCGGCCCTGTCACAGTGACTCGGTACCTCTGCTCCACTGTTACACGCCTCCTCCTCAGCCTGGCAGTGGCCTCGGCTCTCCTTTGCTCCTTCAAGTGCCCGTGCCTGCACTATGTCAGGTACTGCTGCTGATGTTGAAGCTACTGCAGCCCCGGCAGCAAACATATCATTATTTTTGTGCATTTGGCAGCATCCATCTGAAGACAATTGTTTTTGGCCTATGCAAGAAACAGCACAGGGGCAGGGAGCCAGTAAGAGATGTGTTTGGGCCAGTTCAGTGTCAGTATAGAAAATTACCCAATTGGCCGCTGTCCGTGCTTTATGGGCCGGTCGTTGGCCCATTTTTTAAAACTGTTAAATAAATAAATAATTTACGTTACACCGCCCCCAAAGGTGCGTCGGCCCACTGGGCATTTGCACGGTATGCCAGATTCCCAGTCCACCCTTGGCTGTGACATCAGTGCCACTTTTAAAGGGACAGTTTACATATTTCCTCCTGCTCAAGATAGCAGAAACATCAGTACCAAAGCTAATAGGATGCCAACTCCAGAATTCAAAGGCCTCTTCCTCTCATCGGGGTTGATGGCACCAGCAGCCTACTTCATACAGGACACATCGCATCATCAATACTCTTATGATCCAGCAGCTTCAGGTAACGGCACCCAGCAGCCAGTTCCATATGGGCAGCAAGTTATAAATGAAAGCTGTTTCTAACTAGGGCTGACCCCGAATAGTCGAAGATTTGATGCTTCGACGGGGGGATCCTGATTCGACTTTCAATCTCACAGTCGAAGCTTCGCAGTGAAACAAGGATCATGCCATTTTGGCAATATGGGGGTGCTCAGTGTCTGATTTTACATAGAACTACCAGTTTTCTGACAATAAGTTAATATACAGCCTATCACAATACACATTTCAACAATTAATGCAGTAAATTAACATGTAAAAAGAAAAAAACTTTCAAGAAATGTTTTTAAAGTGCGTGAATACAAAATTGTAACCCCAACCCTGGGTCGTCAGTGTGCATGTGTAGGCGTAGCGTGTAGTGACAGTGGAACAACACTTGCTGAAGAGACGGAGCCCCAGCTTCACCAGTGTTGTGGTGAGAAAAATGGTCAACAATAAGCCTCAGTTTAGCCTCACAATCGCCATGCACAAAAACGCACGATTCGAATATCAACCGACTATAGGCAGGGCTTAACCATTCCGATTTGACTATGTAAATCCTTAGTTGAGGACATCCCTATTTCTAGCTAAAGTCTGTTAAAGCTCAGTCGCTTTGAGCTCACATCGAGCGAACAGTTGTTTAGAGCGAACGTCCAGCTTTAGAGCTCACATCGAGCTAACAGTCATTTCGAGCTAACATAAACCAAAGTTGTTTTAAGCTAGCACAAACTGACAGTTGCTTCGAGCTCACGTCAAGCTAAAAGTTGTTTTGCGCAAACAGTTGTTTTGGAGCAAACATTGGCTAACAGTCGTTTCAAGATCTCATCGAGCATACACTCATTTCGCGCTAACATCACGCTAATAGCTGTTTTGAGCTATCACCATGCTAACAGTTGTTTCATCCGAACAGTTGTTTCAAACTAGAAGGGGCTTTCGGCACCGGGATGCCACAGCCCTCTGCTGCTCACTCCCAATCATAGGTAACCTGACTGCGTCAGATCGTTAGCATCTCGGTTTTCGAGCGATCACTCACTTCCACACATCACACGCCCCGCATTAAGGCATGGCAGTACTTCCTCATAGAATGCCAGTGGTGCAAACGAATGCAAACACAAGCCAAATGGCTAACAAGCAGCCTGGCTTGCTGCAAAGCTGCACATCCCCTCCTCCCTTGCCAGCCTCTCTCTCTGACTGTGTGTGAAGTTCTCTCACGATGTGGCTGCGCACAGATGGCCCCCGGTGGGGTGAGTAGTGGCTCGCCGCCTCTGGTGGCCGCGCCTTGCCATCATTGACTTGCACATGCTCGCCACGTAGGGAGGTGCTCCCTCCTGCATGGTGGCGAATGTTGAGACCCTCCCTCTCCCCTGCTAGGAGCATAGCTCTCCTGTTTGGTGGAGCATGGAGGTTGCTGCCAACCAGGCCCCCTCGTGGTTTTGCATGTTGACAGTAAAACAGGCGCTAGAGTGCGTGTGTCAGGGAGACCTGAGGCTCACCCTCATCGACCTGAAGGACATGTACTTTCAGGTTCCCGTCATGCCTGAGCACAGGTTCTCCTTTCGGGGTGCCCAGTGTTATCTGGACGACCTCCTGCTACGATGAACTGGAAGAAGAGCGCTCCTCTCCCCTCCTAGAAGCTCGCCTACCTGGGTGTGGTGTTGGACTCTCACTGGAGAGCGCAGCTTTTTCAGGATAGGGTGGATGCTCTGATGGAGCTGCTTTGCCGTGTTGTTCCACGGGCAGTGGTGGCGGCTCTGTCGATCATGAGGCTAGTGGGCCTGAGGAGGCTACAGCGGTGGTTCATTTGCCTGCGTGTCGACCCGGTAAGACATAAGACATCGCCGTCCCTTTGTCTGTGGGTTCGGATCTAACCTACTGGCGGGACCCACTCTCTCTGTCGGTCGGGGTTCCGCTGGGCAGGGTCAAGTCCCATATCTTGGTCTTCACAGACACCTCTCTGATAGGCTGGGGTGGGACCCGCATCTCTCAGGTGGTGGGTGGTCTGTGGCAGACATATGACTTGCGATAAATAAACAAATATTGAAGTGTGCATATTAGCTGTCTGGTTATTTTCAAATTATTTATGGGATTAGAATTTAATATTTTTAATACAGCTAAATGTTGTTTCGAGAGCACCAACATTAATGTTTACAACAGCAAATAAACTCAATATCTGACATCACAATAGTGAGTGACATTTAGAAAGAATTAAAAATCTCCAGTATCAGTCCCTCCTCTTCTGCTGTTGTTCACTGCCTGCAGGTAATGTTACTTGGTCGAAGGAGGGGCGGCTGGTTTATCTCAGCCAACAGCTGAGTTTTTAAGTGTGCCAAATTTTAGGATTACAGACCAGTCTATGCTCCAGACAGACATCTTGAGCAGTAAAAGGTGTTAGATTTCTTGGGGTTTGGTTTGATGAGAAGCTCACATGGAATATTCTTTTAGATAAAGTTAAGAGCAAATGGTCAATATACTTCGTTGTCTGTCAGGACAAGAGTGAGGAGCAAGTAGAGCAGCTCTACAAAATACTATACAGTAAATACTGGGTACTCATGAGGTCTTTGACTGTGGGTGTATAGTGTATATGTGAGCAGCAGAATCACACTTCAAGAAATTAGATGTATTACAAGCTCAGGCCCTGAGAATCTGTAGTATATCATTCAGAACATCTCCAGTATCAGCAATGCAGGTGGAAATGGGAGAAATGCCTTAAAGGTTCAGGTGAGTGAAGTTAATGCTGATGTACTGAGTTAATCTTAAAAAGCAATGTGATACTCATCCTGCCAAGAGTGGTGGGTGGGTGGATTGGTGATGCAAAGGCCAGCTCTACACAGCCTCATCCAGGGGAAAGAGAGTCAACACATTCAAAGTTTTAATTGAAGGAAATAAGGAGGTCATATAAGACAGCATTGTGTATAAAGAGCTAATATAATTCTGTGTACACATCTACTGTCAACAACCTCAACTCTTTTAAGTAAAATTTTAACTTTTATAATAAAACATATTTCTATCCACCACCTTATTTGTTTGTAAAATCTTTGTGGGGAGGAGGGGTATTACTATGAACTTAATATGCAACTAAACATTATTATTATTACTGCACTATAATATGAGAGTTGTGCATGTGCTTTCAGATAAGTGCAATGTACTTTTTGTCACTTCTCAAAATTCACTATTAATACTGCTTAGAGGTCTACTCTTGGCACAGCATTTTTTTTATAAGAGGTAGGGCCAGCTGGTCAAGGTGCATCACAGGAAGCTGAGGGGGAAATCAGTGGACAGGGCTGGATTACAGGGGCAAAAGTCTCAGGGTTCAGGTGAGAGTCAAGCTGATAGGTTGCAGCTCCCAAAGTGCAATTTGCTATAGTTATGATATTTACTGCGATACAGTTTTTCTCAATAACAATATTACAAATGTTCAATAAATGTTTGATTTAATTCATTTGAATCATGGACAACTTAGCACTATTTATTTTGTTGAAGAAAAGGGACTGAAAATAGATTTTACTTAATTTTACTCATGCATATTTGATGAAAAAAAGATTTCACCATAATTGTTTTTAATTTTCTGCATCAGATTTGTTAAGTGATCCACTGGTTGGAAAGTGTGTGTCATGTTATGACCATAAAGAATAGTTTAACCACAATTAACCATCTGGTTTCTTCAAATTTCACTCAGCAGCAAAAATCAGCCTTTAAACTTTAAAGAAATAATGATTTGATTAATTATCGTTATAATTCTCAAAATCGACTGATAAAATATTTTTATTGTAATAAAATCCTTGGCCATATTGCCCAAACCTAGCTGGTCGTCACTCTCAATTATGATGTCTTGCTCAGAGTTTTGCACCGCAGCTCTGGAGGATAAGCGAGATAAGATCAAAAAAAGTACAAGTGGTAAAAATAGGCCTTCAACAAGAAAACACTGTTTGGAGGGTTCGTAAGTAATTTGTTCAGAAGATATTCTTCTTTTTGATGTTCGTCTTCTTGAAAAGGCCTGTAAAGTACAATGTACTGGTGAATTCTGTAACTTAATAGTATTTCTTAATTTAATTGTTATTTGTATTCATTGTAGTCATGGCCTTTGATCTTTGAGGCACAAATAATTGCTTTTGTGTACAGTTGGTTATATTGTTGTTTGTGAAATCTGAAATCTTAAGTTGTTTGCACTACTGAAGAACGTGTTAAAAATGTCTTGCTTGGCTGGATATATGGTATGAATAGGACTTCTTACAACCAAGTAAGATACAGTAAATGTAATAATGCACTCATGCAGGTGTAAAATACATTACATTTGTTATATGCGCATGCCCGTAGTCCCCGTCTTCTGTCCCTTATTTCCATTTCAGGGAGTTGACAACCCTAAGTGTGAATGTAGGCTGATGGTAGTGACAGCAAGCAGTTTAACAATTTATATGATTAAAAACTTGAAGCTGTTTGTCTGCCTCGGTCTCTGTGGATTTTATGACCGGAGATTCAATTATTCTAAGCATAACTTTCTCATATTTTCATGACATTTATTTGGGATGCACGCTATGTAAAGAGGTCTCTGCATTGGTGTTTACAGTGTTATAACTGTTAAATATTATAGCCAACATAGGAAAATAAGGTACAACTTGAAATAAGCTAATAATTAATTAATTCACTTACACTATTTAGAGATCTAAAGTTCAGTCTGACTCAGCCATATCAGTTCAGTCAGGCAATCAGGTTGCTGTTTCTAGCCTTCCAATCTCCTGAAAAGCTTTCACCACTGAGTAGAGCTTGATTAGACTGAGGCCGATAAGGGCCCAGGCTGTCCGGGGAGTGGACCTGGGAAGGAATGCAGCTGAAGGCAACACAACACAGGATGAACTAGCTGTAATGAACCTCTGCAGCGTCTCCAACTGTCCCAATCTTGGACTGTCTGATAGCTCATCACATTCTGATCACTCCACTAAAGCAGCTAATAGCTCACTCAAGTTGACCAAAAGCTTATTTTTCAAGGCGCGGTGGAGTAGTAGCCTGGTGTAGTGACCAATACTTCACACTTTGAAGCAGTTCTTGAGATAATAAAACACAGTTTCAGATGAGTTGTACACTTTATTTACTTAATATTCACTTTCAAATTATTATTTAGTGATGTGAAATTTCATACCAAGACAAAAATGTTGTTTTCACTTCACAGAATATTGCTAAATACAAAGCATTTGTTATCTACACAACATAATGATTGCAGTAACTAAGTGTTAATATTGGGTATACCAGTTAAAGAATGGTAAAGATGTTCTTGTTGTGTTAGCTACGCTACTGCTGAAACAACTTACAGTAAAAAGGAAGCTCTCTGGTTACTGAAGTTTACACCAAAGTTTCATGCATTCTTTACACAATCCTTACCACATATCCTTTGTGTTTCTTTCTTCATGCTTAACCATTGGACATATTAGATGTGATGGAAAATTATTTGTCCACGTCTAGCCACTTATAGCCTATTCCTCTGTAGGAACTTAAAGCTGCACTAATCATTCCTCTGTAGGAACTTAAAGCTGCACTAATCAATGTTTTTAAATTAATAATGGAAAAAAACGTCAAATGTGAAAAGGGTTCCTTGTAATGACAAACCCAAAGAGATGTATCACTAATTCTGCAGTTACCCCCAACCTCCACATTTCATTGTTTTGGTTTTTATGGCCCTGCTTTCCTGGCCCCCGTTTCAGAAAGCAGTTTCAATTTTCGGTTTCAGAAAGGCCGATCAGAATAAGTTCAGTCAACTCTGAGTATGTTGAGCCTGATGGAAGTGCGTGTGTGGGGATGAAAAAAAGCCATCATCAATGGATCTCTGAGACTACGATTCACCATGGCAACGGGGAAATAAAGGCAGAGCCTCCAATTTAATCCGGTGGAGCTAGAAATATGGACCATGATTGGCTCTAAAACGCAGGAGTGGAGGATCGATACGTTAACAATATTACATTTTATACAGTGTTGCTAATTCATCATTTACCAGACTGGAATTTTCTTAATGATTGATAAAGTGCTGGAATTCTCCTACAGCCTGTTATTCATTTTAAATAGCTACAGGCCTGATTATTCAGCTGGAACCTGACAGGACTAAATGCCGGTGGCAATAACTGAAGATGAAATTATTAATCGAACAGATTCTAATCTGTAGTTTAGGCTGCTCATGGACCTGTGATTGTAAAGTGAAAGTCTGACTCAGTAGACCTATTAATGATTTTTTTGTAATGTGTCTAGGTTCAAACTGACTGTGAAGTTTTAGACGTCTATGTTACAGTAATAAAATCTTGCTCATTTTGTATTGTAGCATGGCTAAATTAGTTATGAATTTTAATACATTTATGAGAATTAATACCCAATTATGAATTTTAATATTCATAAAATCAAAAAAATTTCCTCGTTTCAGGGCACCACCGGAGTTATTATAATCCTAGAGCTACCTCTAGGTAGCTTATACAATTATTACTAGTGATCAGTTAGTTAATAATCGCTAATAATTATCTTAAATAAATCAGTCAGTCTCATATCTAAAGGGTCAATTCTCTTGGCAGGGACGTGGAAATAGGCAACACACACAGTTCTTAGATTATATTACAGTGAATTTATTCTCTAACTAATGCGATATAAAAGGGTGGTTTAGGGTGGTTCCCCTACAGGGAAAATAATGGCTGAACAATGAGAAATGGAGGTTCGATTGTGGGAAGCATTTGACTCATACGACAGAGGAGAACTAATGAAAGTAAGCTATGAGTTTAGGAGTAAAAAGGAAATATTAACATTACGGGACATCACTGACCACAGAATGTTTGTTAGGTCTTAAAGCTTGTCGATGGCCTGCTTTTGCCTGTTGCACAGGTCCCACGCTAGCTGCCCGATCCTGGCTTTTTGCTAGGGATTCTCCGGGTTCTCCGTGTGAAGAAAACGCCGTCCTCCGTCTGGCAATTCGGCTGTTTTCAGGTTTCCTTCGCTGCCGCTGCCGAGACCACGTGGCTTGGTCTGACCTCGGTGAAGTTGGCGCGACGAAAAAGCTTAAAAATGGAACTTGGTCGTTCCTGAATTAGTCCAGTGTAACTTAAACGACTGATAACTTTAACAAAACAAAAGAAAGAAAGAAAATAAAACAAACTGAGGGGCAGATCGATGTCGCGACAAAAGAAAGAAAATCTATTTGCGCGTATTATAATCAAATATTTTCCACAATCAAACCTCAATGGTCAAACGGTTGTACCGTTCTAAGTTAAGCATTTGGTAAAGGGAAACAATTGTCACATTATTGGTCAGGATATTTATACATTAACGGCATTTCCAACGATGGTATGTAATACTTATTTCGTCCACTTGGGGGAGCTCAGGTTACATGAGGAAAGCTTAGATTAATCCAAGACCATCTCTCCTTAGGAAATGGGGAATTTCGTTATTCAGCCTTAAATTCAAGCTGGCGATTAAGAGTATAGTATGACATTTCTTTATCATCATTTCTAAAGGAATTGTGTGAGAAGGTATTGTGAACAAGTATTGGTTACACATAAGATGATGATCCTTAACCTTGCTGAAAATAAAAACGTAACTTATTTAGATTCTTTTCAGCACTAATATCAACAACAGATGGCAACAACATGGTAACATAACTACTCAAATAGAGGCAAACGTATTCAAGTAACTAAAAGATTTAATTAAACTTAATTAAATGCTTTGAGCCTTTGGAGACTGCAGACTTTGGTTATTTAAAGTTTGGTTTCCTGGGTTATGTCACACTTAGGTGAGACAAGTAGTATCCCTTTGATGGGGTAATGAAAAACAGAGCAAGGCCAGTTACCATGGTTACATGGGGGGCGGGGGGGCAGTTTTGATAGTGTTTTTGTGCAACTGTTGCCAACCTGTCAGCTGCCTTAATGTCCACAGAGTCACTGTGTTATAAAGGACAGTGTAGTTTATAGATTTTATTCTGTGCTGAGGATAAATTTACGATGTCCAAAGATAACTCTCTGTTCATACATCGATGACAGATTGATCATAAAAGCGTCATGTTCAAGATCATGTTTGGGTAAAAAAAACTAATAGCCTATTTTATTTATTTAATCTTTTGTTTATAAAGACGTAACTGTGTTCCAATATGTGCGTTGATATCGACAGTCTGAATGAGGAAATGTCAGATGGCCGCTTCAGACCCCGCTGGATGGGAGGAGTCTGAGAGAAACTCAGCGTTAGTTGAAATAAACCTCCTCCCAAGCAGGTTAGGTTTACAGTGTAAATTGCCGGGATTACAGACCTAGAGTTTATCTGATCTCGCTCTCTGAAACCGAAAACCCAGAGATTCCCTCATCTCACCCTTACAGAAAAACCACATGATTTTCCCATGTTTGTTACATGTGATCACATGTGGGGACATGTGATCACATGTAACAAACATGTTACTACATATTTGTTACATGTGGTAACATGTGGAAAATGTTTCCACATGTTGTAATATGGAATAACATGTGGATCACACGTGGAAAACATGGAACCACAGGACATACCATGTCAAACACATGTGGAAAATGTTTCCACACGTTGTAATATGGAATAACATGTGGAGCACACGTGAAAAACATGTTACCACAACATGTAACAAATACTGGTACATTTTCAAAGTTTCAGCATTACAATTTCAACAACTGAACTAATTTGAGTACTGACGACACAAGGGTATGACAATCTTTGATAAATGATAAATACATATGGAATCTGTTTAAAGGTATGTGCACCACAAAGGTGTGTATAGGCTTTTTCCATTAACTTTTTATTGATTGGGTATAGGTTTTTAAAAGTCTCTTATTTTGAGAGAATGTGCTAGTGAAGCCGGACTAGCAAAGTATGAAGAAATGACACCAGATGCAGAGTCTTTAAAGCAATGCAGTGTGTATTGAAAAAGAATTACTCACAGGATTGCAACATCACATACTATGGCACAAACTAATATTAGCTCAAGAAACAATCCTCTATTACACAATTCCATAAGAAGTTCAGTAGACTCTCATAATGGCATATGTGCCCTAAAGTGATCAAATAGCATAATAAAACAATTAAAAGTAAACATTTTGCCACCCATATATAGGAAACGTGTTAAATCAAATACTTCATTTAAACAAAATGGGTACATGGTCCTGAAGCAGTGGATCTGAAAATAATAATTACCAAATTGCATGGATCAACTTGGACATCACTCAACAACATGTGCACAAAGGTTCATAAAAGCTTGCCTATAGTAGTTGCAAAAAAGTGTAAATAATTTAAAATAGCAGTACAATGTACATTGAAAGTAATGTTGGTTGGACTCTACATTTTCCAAAGAAGCTAGGAAGACAAGAATTTTCAGTCTGTGGCACACGTTTCACAAACACAATGAAAAAACACCAAACAGTTTGAATCACTAAAATGGATATATCTTATTATGATTTGAAAATTTGACTGGCTCTGATTCGCGGTCCTTTCTGTTGCTAAGTAACCTAAACGTTAGACCAGGGCCGTTGGCGTTAGGGTAAGAACAGAAATATATTAGCACAGAACCAAAATGTATGTGCTTATTAAATGGGTAAAAGAAAACCAAGTGAGTGTGGGCTTAGACAAATATGTTAAGGATTAAAAAATGTTAAAAGACCCCAAGAGGATTGGCCTGGTGGAACACGGGGCGCTTGGAGTAAAGCCACCTAAATCTGACTGGAAAGCTTTTCCGGCTCAGATACTCGGTGTGAAAGGTAAGTGAATCAATTATTATGTAATGTTAAGTTAACAATAGCAGAATATTGACGATAAATAGCACACCTAGCTTGAATCAATCAACTTAACCTTATATTAATGTAACGTTAACGTTAGTGATTTGTATGTTGCATGTCTTATTTTGGGTAACGTTAGCTAACTTTAGCAATATTGCCTGTAAAGTTAGCGCTAACGTTAACGTTAAGTGCATAATTACGTTACAATACAAGTAGGACCATAGCTTGCAGTATTAACTTACAGTACCAAAAGCTAACGTTACGTTTTACTGTTAAGTTAACGTTACAGTTCAGTTAACATGTTTTCTGATTCATTGTTTTGGCTAACGCCTCCTCACAGCTTTCAACAGAATCTAAAATAACTTACATTCAAAAATCTGGAAATTGGGTTCTAAATTCAACAAAATACAGGGGGAGCTGTGACACGAAACTACATTAACGTTACTAAGTTAACCGGTAACTTAACGTTAACGTTATGGTGTTTAATAATTTCGGCATGTAACGTTAATAAGTTATAACCACAGCTAAAATTCCAGTTTTAAGATTAATTTCTCAAACACACACAATGGCTATACCTTACCTTGTATATCTAATATAAATCCGAATTAGAATAACGTTAACTTAGTGGTCAAGTCATTTTCCCAATGTAAGTGTCCATCCAACAAAAAGTACACCAACAGAGCAGGTCCACTTCTCTATCGGCGTGTTCACGGCTCTACAGTGCGACCTTAATTAAAAATAAATTAATGCGAACTTGAACAATAACTCCTTGCACAGGTGGCGGATATTCACATCCATATCAGCAGAATTTGTAGTTAACTCACTTAAGAAAACCGTGTCGTTTTTTCATTGCTTTTGCCATGTTAAAAACGACAACAGCTCAGTTATCAACGCGATAACAATGACAACACGACGAATTCGAATCCAGAGGGTGACTGGACTGTGACTTTATTGGCATGAATGTGTACCTCATGCCAATAAAGCTAATTTGAATTGAAATTGCTGTGAGATAAGATTTAGATAAATTAATACAATTTAGGATAGAGAAGACTTGATTGGCCAGGTGTTAAATTACTGCTAAAAACTTGTTATATAATTAATGTGCATTTGCTTCATTGTAAAACAGAGAGGCTTGGTGCAATAAGAAGGGAAGAGTGTCAGTGGATAGAGACACACAAAATGTGGACTCCATCAAAGCCAAAGGTAAGTTGTCTCACACTATTATTTAGAGATGTTGCCCCTAAATTAGTCAAATCTAATATTTAATGTAATTATTACAAAGTAGTCATGGTGTTAATATAGAAATTTCAAGATAATTGTCCTGTGCACTCCAAGTTCTGAATTGAATGCTTTTGATTTGAATGTGTTTGCTGATTGCAGGCACTGAAATCATGTCTAAGTATTTGCCGTTCTCTTATTTCTTCCCCTCTCCCTGTTAGGCTACAAAAGACACTGAGGAAAATAGTCACTCTGATGATGAGGATGAGACTCCTCAATACCAGAAGGTACGATATGCCATCCAAACACATGTTCATCTTGTTACTTTCATTTCAGTGACCCATTTTAATTATTTTGGTTGCTTCAATTAAGACATAATTGACTGAAGATTGTTTAGTGTTTGTTGTATATGGCAATAGGGCACCTAACGATTATTTTTCAAATCAATTAATCTGTTTATTAAGGACTTATAAAGACAATTATTTACTACTCGAGAATATAACAATTATTTTATCCAAAATAAATGGCAAAAATATGTAGTAGAGCGAGTAGTAAGTAATTCAATCTTTTGCTAATAGACCATCATTTTGGGTCAGCATGCAGAACATTTTCTATCCTCAAAGTGTTCAGTACCCCATTTTGCAGTAATTTGGGGCTTCTATCATGTCCCAAGATACTGCCAAAGATCTCCATTCCTTCTTTCTCAATTTTCTCTTTCTTTCCTGTGCACACTCTCCCTCTCTCTGTCATGATAGACAGATGACAAGGATGACATGATAGAGGAGCTCAAACTAAGAGTAAAAGACAAGGAAAAGGAGATCAGGCGGTTGAGAAGATTGAATCTTCAACTGCAAGAAGGTAAGAAGAAGAGACTCTTTGCGGAAACCTTTAACCTTTATCAATGATAATATTCTGACAATGATAATAATAATAAAGCAAAAAACACAACTGGCAATTGGCAATTTTGAAGATATGTTCATTTCTTCTTTTAATTTGATTGTAGGGCTGGCAGATACTATCACACAAACTGTCAAAGATGCTATACAGGCCACTAAGCCTGTACCCAGCCACCAAGCCCCTCTTCCTAACCAATCAGCAGAGATAAAGGTATCTCTTACATATTCAGGAGAAGTAATTTTATTTGTGGACCATGCATTGTTTGTTTACATTCATTATATTTATATTATATATATATACATATCTTGCATGTATGTTGCCCTTTTATTTGTCCAAAATGAATGTTAGTGATGCTATTCTAGTTTTCCACTATTAATGCCCGCTCTGACAGGTTATTGTGTCCCTCCTCCTACCTACATCCTACCTACATTACATCAAATGGAAACACTGCTGCAGTAAACAACAAGCCTGTCACTAGGAACTTGAAGAGAACTTGAGGTTTAAAAAAATTGGACTTCATGTACAAAATTATGACCTGTTTATTATTACCACACCTCTGAGAATTGGACTTTTTGGGCATTCTATGATTACATGGATATATTCTAATATTTGTTCATCTTTGCAGAATGAGTCTGTCACTGCCTTAATGAATCCAACCGCCATGGAATATGCCCAAAGGTGTGAAGGCTATAAAAAACTCACCAGGACTGTGATGGACTCCATCTTCACTGTGGAAGAGATGACAACGTGCTCCGTCACAGGAAAAAAAGGCATTGTCGGAGAGAAAAGACAGAGCCTTGACAAAGGCAAAGTGAAGCTAGTAATTGGTAAGGATGTCAGAATTTTGTTTGAGTTGGGCAAAATGCTGTTGTATTAGCTTTTTTGTCATTACCATTTCCAGTGCAAATGGTCATAAGCCAGTGTAAATAATGCACTCTTGGATCACCCATTCTGATTTTACATGGTATGAATTAATTAGGCCCTTTGACCCCAAATTTGTTTGGTGAGTACTGAAGTAAATTTAATAGAATTTCATTTCATTTCTTACAGACCATGTTAAAAAAGTCGGAGACACTGAGATCAAGGCCTGCATGGCACAAAAATTAAAAGACACCCGGAGACGAGCAGAGAGGGAAACATGGTAAACTATTTATACTGTATATGCCAAGATACTGATGATTTTGTTATTTATAGAATGTAGTTTTGATTGATTTTTAGAGGGCACACTGTATTATAGAGTATATATATATATACCTGCTCTATCTGACAAGTGGCCTGATAACTTCTGTAATGAATTGGTGCTAAAGGATCTGTGCTTATTTACATATTTGACTATTCTAAATACATAGACCAGGCATCACAATAGAACCAATCCTAGAATCCACATAGAAAAGAAATGAACCTTTACTTTGACAGAATAGACTGGTGTTGGTATTGCCCTAATCTTTGATTTTGTCTTTCACTCCCCAAACAGGAGTCCTGACGTTGAAAACCAAGAGGACTGAGACAACACACACACACACACACACAATTAGATAAAGTTTCTTTCCCCAGAATAAATGTTTTGCCAAATAAACACTCAATTTGTATATTTGTTTTAATTTATTTAGGGGCATGTTGATCCTTTTAATGGACAGTTTAATGAATACTTGCATTGTTTGCAATTAAACACTCCATATTTATAACGTTGTTTTAGCTTCTTTATTGCGAGACACATGGCACAAGGCCTTCCTTATAGAAGAACATGGTGCCGTTTTGCAGTGGACTTCTGCTTGCTCGATGTCCAATCTTCATGTAAAAAAAAATGTAATTGATTTTCTTTGAATTGTGCTTTTATAAAGCCATTTTAGTCGATGGAAAATAGATAAAGATAAGCTATTCGCTCATAGAGCATTCCATAGTTCTATAAAATACAAATAATCATAACACATCTGCATGTTGCATCTTATAAAAAGAATATAGGACACTGGGTTGAAATCCCCCTTTGTATGGACAGATAATATTCCTGCTGGATGCTCAGTCACAGCTAGGACCTCTTTTCATACCATCAACACATAGCTAAAAAAGTTCATTGCCCTTAGTTTCAGAGTTTGAGTCCAGGGGTTCATGGAGTCCTAATTTACATTTGTGTTTTGTTGGCAAGAAAATGTAAGTAACATTATTCACATGAAGTTCTAGGTTTACATATGTTTCACATGTATCCCATAGGTTTCACCTGGGTTTCTGTTGTTTTCACATGAGAGTGTACATGGATTTCACATGTAATCCCATGGGTTTCACATGGGTCTTTCTATGGTTTTAACAGAATTTACACAAGTTTCACATGTAATCCCATGGGTTTCACATGTAGCCATATGGGATTCACATGGGAATATACATGGGGTTCACACATTACACCATGTCAATGTTCCAAAACCACGTTTCCCATGTGTAAATTACCTTACACATGTGCAAAGCACATGTGTTCCACATATTTCACATGTGGAATTTAACATGTGAAACATGTTAAATTCCACATGTGCAAAATCACATGTCCATGTTGTCACATGTGATCACATGTGATTTTACACATGTGAAATTAATGTGGTTTTTCTGTAAGGGCAGGCTCAACTTACTCGGAGTTTTCACCAAACCTGCTTTCTGAAACAGGCCTCTGGTCTCACAGCTCTAATCAACCTTGTTTTCAGAGGAAATGCTGTAAAAAGCCACCATACACTACCTTCTCAGCAGACCCAGTTAGAGACTAGCTGGTGAACATCTGGCAGGTGCACAGACATGAGAAGGCGCTTGAGCACCTGCCCTTTTTCTTCCTGGAGAGAATGTACCCTTTCTTCTGTGGTGCTTTAAAAAATATATGAATATATATTTTATATTACTGTTTGCACACAGCTTTCCTGTCAAACAATATATTTATTAAATAATAATAATTGGACTTTGATATAATGGTGGAAAGGCCAACTTGATTTTTACAGCATCACCTTGAGATCAGAGATATGTCATTATATGTACCCGACTACTAGGTGAAATGTTCAACCCACCTGCAACATTTTGTTTCCAAGATTTAAAGTTTAAGCTGCACTAACACTTTTAAGCAGAGAAAAATAACAAGAAAGTGTCACGGGATCCAAATAAAATAGAGAACTACTATGATTTTAACACCCCCATTGTCGGCAAGTCTGACTCGGTCACCTGGGGATTTGAATCTCCACATTAGGTGACTTACTGAATGAGCTACTGGTTTCCACACACCTTTTCACAAGTTGAGGTAGTGACGTCACATGTGCCAGACCAGGGGTTATGTACTGTAACCCGGATTGTATGAGTATAGGCGCAGCCCTCTAAGGCTATTGCTATTGGATTTACCCCTTCCGCACGCCTGCGTGGCACTGAGAATTTTAGTCTACGCCCACCCACAGCGTGGGCCTCTCCTACATCCGCACCTTGTATATATACACAAGACCCAGCCTTCGCCTCCCAAATGCCTTTTCTTCAGCACTGAGAACCAAGGTTCAGTGAGGCTTTCAACTTAGCGGGCTGCGCCTATGCTCATAGAATCTGGGTTACAGTACGTAAACCCTGTTCCATTTTGTATAGGCTTCGCCCTCTAAGTCTATCGCTATCGGGTTAGAGGCGAAGCAGGATGAGTCAACGCCTCACTGGCCCATTTGGTACCACCAAGCACAACTCACCTGCCCAGAGCCATAATGAGCCACCCTGTCGCCCGCTGACCAAGGCATTGGTGTTGGCATGCGCGCAAGCACCGATGGCGCGGCATGGGAGGCCGTGGGCCGAACCATACGTAAGTTGGGAAACTGGGTGGGGGGCCCCGCAGCTGTACAGATGCAGGTGGGGTCACGACAGCAACCACATCAGTAAGCCGCTACTTACGTGGCCGTCCCCCCCACACCGTCCCGTGGGAGAGTTCACTGTGAAGCCCAGGTAAGACAGGTGTGCGACTAGCTGGGCCATCTGCACCACCGCTTCGTCCCGGGGGGGCGCCAGCAGCAGCAGGTCATCCAGATAATCGATCGAGCAGGAAGCGAGCCACTCCGAGTAGTCTCTCTGAAAGCGGTCGGACCTGCTGATGAGGCTCCCTGGTGGCCCTGAAGGTGATGCCGTGGGGGGGCCTGGAAGACAGCAACCTCCGTGTTCCACCGAACAGGAGAGCTTAGCACCTGGCGGGCGGGAGAACGGGTCATGGGCACCAACACACGCCACCATGCAGGAGGGAGCGCCTCCCTGTGTGGCGGGCATGTGCGAGTCAATCTGACGGTAAGGCGGGGGAGGAAATATTCTGCTTGTGGCCAGAATGCATGAAAGCCGACTGGCCAACTGCAGCCTGTCCATATTATGCCACTCCCCTGGTGAGGGGAGGGAGGCAGGGGCTCATCGTCGCACTGCTCGACCGGCAAGGGAAGAGGGCGAGGGAAGAGGGAGCTCAGGCCAGCCACCTGAGCATGTCAGGGAGGGGGGCAAGGGGAGAGAGGATGGGCAGCTTTGCCATTTGGCTAACACACAGCTGGCTCACACAACGTGGGGAATTGAAACAGCAGCTTCTTCATAATCTCAAGAGCAGCTGTCTGTAAAGCGCAACACTAGGTCATGCAGTTAACAAGAAACAATTCTACCCAGCGTCACTGTCGCCTGCCGTGCATAGCGTGTTTGGCACACACTTGATGCCGCACATCACACATGTACAGTGCACAACACAGCCTGTTACACACCTCTGGATGCAAGAGGAGGGACTGCTGTCAGACACAGGCTGTCATTGCGGTGGATAAACTTTATGTCAACGTCCAGCTATACCAAGAGTGAGATTCCAATCCCTGGCTTTACTAGGAATCAAACCCAGCAACAGGTGAACTGCATGACTCTGATTAACATTTTCTTTCCTTCCCCCTTCATTACTCTGTGATAGATGTGGCAGGTTAATAGTTAATAAATACAATGCAATGGTTATCTGACTAGACTGTTTGATAATTCTCTGTGTGTTTTTGTCTGTTCATGTTTCACTATTTCTTTCTTCTGTTAAAGTTGATCTTTCTCCCCTGTTTATGCATCTCAAACACCTAGACTCACCCTATCAATATCAGCGATCACGCTCAGGTTTATATCACTGACTAAAAAAAAAAAGTCACTCCACCAATTAGAAATTGGAGACTTAACACATTGTTACTTAAAGACCTAGATTAGACGGGATGAGCGATATTTATGGAAACTAATGACCTGCCAGGAATCACACCATGTCTTCTTCGGGAGGCATGTGAGGTAAAATAATGTGAGGTAAAATAATCTCCTACTCATCAAAAACGCAAAATGATGTGGGCTTTGTAGATCATTGGCAGACTTTCTGGGGAAGACCTGGTCTGATCCGGAGAGACGGCATCCATCCCACTTGGGAAGGAGCAGCTCTCATTTCTAGAAATCTGGGCAAGTTTATTAGTGGACCAAATCCATGACAACCCAGAGTTGAGACCAGGAGGCAGAGTCGCAGTCTAACACACTTCTCTGCTCCTCCGTTTCAGGAGTTACTTAGTGAAAATCCTATAGTGACAGTGTCTGCCCCCCGACCACTGAAATTATTTAAGTCAAAGGTAAACAGAAGAGGAGCTGTGCTGTGGAGTTGCAGATATCTTCTTCTTCTTCTAGCCTACTAATCAGCTCTAAACCTAAACTAAACACTCGACTCTGTAGCCCCTCTAAAAAAGAAAATACTAAAACAAAGATGGTTAGCTCCATGGTATAATACTGAAACTTGCAAATTAAAGCAAATATTGCAGAAACTTGAGAGGAATTGGCGTTCCACCAAACTAGAAAATTCTCGCTTAATTTGGCAAGTATGTCCTCCAGTTCGTTGTTAGCAAGGGGCGGTCTTATTCCACTCAGAGAACTGCCTGCCCATTAGTATCAGATTTTCAGATTTACAGGTATGTAATCTAAAAAGGGAGTCCAAATCTTCAGAAAAAGTTCATCCTTGCCCATCACAGTGACTTGCAACCTCTCATGAGGAAGAATATTAAAGATCTCCCTATACCAAAAGGTAACAGTAGGAGAATAATAAATAAAATACACTTCCGAGCGACTAGAAGGAGTTTGTCAAGAAGCATAAAATGTGATGTAGGAAGATGTCCCTAGAGGGAAGACCCAGGAGGAAAACCCCTGGGTCTTTCTGAATTTTCATTTTAAATATCCCACTGGCTACCTTAGAGATGTGTACCCAAAAACGAGACCAGTTTACATTCCCAAAAATAATGGAAATACGTCCCTCTTTCCAGATTGCACTTGGTACACAAAGGAGAAAGAGAGGGATTGATCTTATTTAGAGTAACAGAGTGCATTTAGAGTAGGTATTGGTCTGTGTGTGTGGGTTTTCTGTAAACACCAATCTGCTGTAAACAGACCTAAATGGACCTTTGTGAAAACAGCCACAAGATCCAAGAAGAACAAAACTACAGGGGAGGAGGAAAAGAAGGTCAAACGCAACAACATTGTGATTCCATACGTGTCTGGAGTATCAGAGAAACTCAGGAGGATTTTCAACAAACACAACATCCCTGTGTTTTTTAAACCCAAGAACATACTAAGACAGATGCTGGTACACCCCAAAGACCGCACACCCAAACACAAGAAAAGCAATCTAGTGTATGCGGTCCAATGCAGTGAGGAATGTACAGACCTGTATATTGGGGAGACTAAACAACCACTACACAAACGCATGGCTCAACACAGAAGGGCCAACTCCTCAGGTCAAGACTCTGCAGTCTACTTACATCTGAAGGACAGAGGACACTCGTTTGAGGACCACCAGGTGCACATTTTAGACAGAGAAGATGGATGGTTTGAAAGAGGTGTCAAGGAAGCCATCTACACCAGGGTCGAGAAGCTGTCATTGAACAGAGGAGGGGGTCTACGCCACCACTTATCCCCCACTTACAATGCTGTCCTTTCATCACTTCCCAGGAAACTCAACAAACGTAACCTATTGACCTCAGGTGAAGATACCAACGATGGTCGTTCAGTCTTGGCCACAGGTAGTCTTAACGACTGTAACGACTGTCGTCACAGCAACCAGGAACACTAACGAACCAGCAGTATTGATGACCCGGGCCAACGACCCCACTGAGGTTAAATAGCTGAGTTTCCCTGCCAGTCAGTCAGAACTGAAGAAGTCCTTTGGATGAGGGACGAAACGTCTTCCAGTATCTTCAACCAAGTCCAGTTGCCCTTGACTTTAAAATTATTGGATAACTATGACCTGGATGACTGAGAATCTTCATAGACTTCTTCCTTACTAATTGGCTTGTACACATCTGCTTTCTGTTCAGCCGACAGAGATGGTAACTCTATCCCATTAAGGAAGTCCGCTCTAGCTTCGTCAGAGGATGTGCACTTGGAGCTATAAAGGTCTTTATAAAACAATTTCATTACTCCGTTTTTATCAGATGATATGAAACGCCTTACCCCACTTCTGTCAATCAGAGAAGGGATGACATTCGGCTCAGTTCCACCACAGGCTAGGCATGCGAGTAATATGTCGTAATATGTAGGTTTAGTACCTGATTCAAAAAGTCTAGATTTAGTAAGAAAGATCTGTGTCTCAGCTTTCCTGGTCTAAAGCTGGTTTAAGGCTGAGCGAGCTGCATCCATCTGTTTTGCCAGAGAGCTACTGCTTATATTGAGTCTCCAAATTATGTATTGTCTTCTCTAAATCCAACTGTCTATTTAAAGCATCTTTCCTATGTGCTGACGTATAAGATAAAATAGCCCCCCGTATATATGCTTTGGCAGATTCCCACAGTGTAGAAGGACTTATATCTGGAGTTCTATTTTCGGAGATGAATTGCTGCCATTCTGACACAACATACTCCACAAAGAGATGGTTACTTAGCAGAGTAGGGTTCAACCTCCAGTGTCTGCAGGCTGGGTCTTTATAAGGTGGGGAGATAGTCACACTGACAGGAGAATGGTCAGAAAGAAGCTTGGTGCCAATTGTGCAGTCCACTATTACACACAGAATCGTCTTTGAAGACATTAAATCGTAAATTATGAAAAAAACCTGATGAGGAGCTGAAAAGAAAGTGTAGTCTGTATCTAAGGGGTGAAGTATCTTCCAAGCATCGTACAACTCTAAGTGTTTAAGAAAGTCGCCAATTTTCACACTTTTCTTGGAAAAGGTAGAACGGGGGGTGGACATATCAATATTCGGGTCAAGTGTACAATTAAAGTCGCCTCCTAAAGAAAATGTTGCCAAATCTGAAATAAGCTGAGGGATAAAAGAGGCTTCATATATTGTCGGGACATCCAAAAAACACATGTTCTCCCAAGAGATAACGGGACAGAAGTACATAGCGTCCCTGCTTATCAGATATTGTTTTATCAAGAGTGAAAGGCAGGCAGCGATGCAGAAGGATTGCAACCCCTCTGCTTTTTGAATTATAGGATGAGTAGAACACCTGGCCAACCCAGCTTTTCCTCAGTTTTATATGTTCCAGATCTGAGAGATGGGTTTCCTGGAGAAAAGCTATTTGGCATCTCTCATTTTTGAGACAAAATCTTCTGGCGTTTGATATGATATGGTACCCTTCACATTAAGTGAAACAATTTTAATATCACTCATGTAAAATCTGACACTTAATGTAGCTGGAGGCCCAACACATTCTCATCTCAATGCATCATAACTGACGCTTTCAGAAAGCGTGACAAAGCTTAAGGATTTTACGCTAAAGGTACCCTTCAGCGTCCGTATAAAACGGTGGTCGCTCGCTCTGGCTCCACTGCCTGCCAGTTTTGGGATGCCCGTGTTGTAACTCTCCCCCTATTATAACTGTACCTTAGTTAACCACGCACCTTCCACTCCACACCACAACACCCCACAATCCATAACATTAGGGCTGACCCTGAATAGTCGAAGATTCGATGCTTCAGTGGGTGGAGCTTGATTCGACTTTCGATCTCACAGTCGAAGCTGCGTAGCGAAACAAAGATCGTGCTATTTTGGTGATATGGGGGTGCCCAACATCTGATTTTACATAGAACTACCAGTTTTCTCCCAATAAGATAATATACAGCCTATTACAATGGCGTAGGTGACTATAGTCAGGACTTGACAAATCTGATTCGATTATGTATGTTAATCCCCAGGCACAGCCCTACATAACATGCATCCAACACAACACAATACAATACAATACATGTAGGCAAGCAGGAGGGGCTGTTAATGGTGGAGAAGCCCTCCTTGACCCCCGCCTGGGATAGGTTGTCTCCTCTCCTTGCGGGGGCCCTCTTCAGAGAGGGCTGGACTCTGGTTGTCGCAGTGGCCTTTGGCCCACTCCCATGGGGCTGTCTGTGGGGTGGGGCCCTGGGGATCCCCGGCTTTGCTCCCTTGTCGGTTTCCCTTGGGTTGGGGGCATGGCTTTCCAGGTGCATGTGGTCTCAGGTCCTTTGGCTGTTGCACCAACTGCATTCCGTGACAGGCTTATGCACAAACACACAGTAACACAAATTTAGGTTGTCCCTGGTTGTCATTTGTAATTGCTTTGCTCTTTATGCAATTCATTCAGTTATTTATTTATTTTCTTTCCCCCCACACTAATGTGCTGTGTATTTATTTAGCTTGACTTTTTCCTTTTCTTCTTATTTTTCCTGCAGTTTTATTTTCTTTGCTGGTCGTTTTTGTTGTTCAGCTGCTTGTCTCCTGCCCCCTCCCCCCTCCCCCTTTCTTCGCCAGAAACACAGCTCCAAATATATTCTGTCCCAAGTGGTCACTACTGATATGCCAAATTATGGTGTCCCTGAGTAACTTCAAAAACAGTTTTGTCCCTACTTTTGTAACTACCCCTGACCTTAGACAGTTTTAATTGCTTTGTGTAGCTTTCTTTGCATTCCCATCCAGCAAACATACAAGCTATAGACGTATCCTCCCTTCACACCGGTGTTGCTCATGGCCAATACTCACCTTACATGTCTCAAGTGGGTTCTTTGTTGAAAGTGATGAACCACATTAATTGCATTTTGGTTCATTTGACTGCAAATAACACTATTTCCTTTGTCTTTACACAAAAATCTTTGTTAAATGAGCCAAATAAATTTCATTATTTGTGTTGAAAGCTGAGGTCAAATGTTGGTATTTGAAAATAAATGTATAGGAAATAAGATGAATGATTTTAGAGACATGTTGTGATGCAAAACAGCATGCAGAACATTATGATCTAAAATGTCAAGGCTGTCATAATGTCATGCTGCATATCTCTCAGCCAAATGTCACACTGAGACCTTGCATACAGATACAAAGAATCAACAACCAAACATGCTATTAGTTTCCTCATGAGCTAACAATGAGCAGAAAAGTGACTGTAGGTGTATGTGACCAACATGTGTGTGTATTAATGAGCTTTTCACTAGCAAGGACCACACAATCAACAGGTACGATTAAGTTGTTTATTGATGATCGAAACAGACTTGTAGTTGCTGAATAGACATTTGAAGTGTGGGGAAGTTATGAAAGGGACGTCCGCTGAAGCAACTGGGCACGACAGACCCCCAAAAGCTTCTGGTTACGTGAGAGCGTTGGCTGATCTGAGGTCTTTGAGATGTGAATGAGTGTGATGATGGTACGTTTGGGAGGATCAGCGGCGCATATGTATTGGGTTCTCGGGAATGACGTCGGAGGCTGAAAGGGTAGCTCTGATAATGAAGGAGTGTCCAGGGTAATGGATGGGAGAAAAGCCTGATGATAGAGTGCTTGGTGGGAGTGGCGATGGCACCGGAAATCGAGAGGCCACTAGAACTGACTCGGAGACAATCTGGCGTGTTGTATGGTTCACAAGGGTCTTGCAGCAGTTCAGGGTCATTGGACTCCAGAGAAAAGAAGGGTGTAAGCAGGCCCAATTATATATATATATATTTTGTTTCTTTAGTGGAACGCAGTGTTGTTTGGGGAATGAGTCTGAATTGCGAGTATGACGCCGAAGGTGGAGACCAGGGGAGCTGCAGGGAGGTGAAACCCAAGCGGATGTTAATGTACCTTCTAAATGTTCGGGACGACTGAGTGATGCGATTACGTTGTACTAGTTGTGACGTGACGGGAGCTCTTCAAGCTGGCCTCTAGTACGAGAGAAGGCTATGCTGTTAATGTTAAGGTTTTCGTGACCATTCTGCTGCGAACCATCTATCCTTATAGAACCCCCAAACCCTGAACTGGGAGCAAGCAGCGGTAGGCTTTGGCATCCCGGTGCCGGAAGCCCCTTCTAATTGTAACAACTGTTCCTTCGAAACGACTTTAGTTTGAAACTTCTGTTCGCCTGACCAGTGGCACAGTCGGGTTGGCAATGACTGGGAATGAGCCATGGTGGGCTCCGGCATCCCGGTGCCGAAAGCACCCCTTTTAGTTTGAACAACTATTGACTCACAATGATTTTAGCTCGAAACAACTGTCGAAGGTCTGTTTGCTTGAACAACTTAGTTGAAGAGACTGCTCGCTCGAGACAATTTTAAGCTCGAAACGGTTTTAGCTCGAAATGACTTAGCTCGAACGCTTAGTTCGAAACACTTGTTAGCTTGAAAGACGCTGAGGTTAGTGGTAGGGTGTGGCGGGGGGCGCTGGCATCTCAGTGCCAAACCCCTACTGCAGGCAGCTGCTGGGGTTGCTTGGTGTAATTTCTGTCTGTTACTGTGGTTGGTTGAGGGTGGGCGACTCGGCTGGAGCCCGTTGCTAAAATCACTGCTGTGGTTCCTAGAGGTGTATGACTGGAGGTGATGGCATCTCGGTGCCAGGAGCCCCTATTGGGACTGGCTGCTGTATAATGTAAGCTGCTGGTGCTGTTGCTATAAGCACTGATGCGAGGTGGAGGCTCCGGAATTCAGTTGTTGGAATCCTGCTTCCTGTGGTACAGACGTTTACTATCTTGAGCTGGAAGAAATATGTGAACTGTCCCTTTAACATTGGCGCTGACGTCACAGCGTGCGTAATGCGTCACCCGGAAGAGAGCTAGTGTTAACAGAACTGTGGGCATGCCATGCTGACATGATAGCGTTGAAAAGTTTGGTGTATTTTCTGTTCTGTAAACGTGATTCTTTCATCTTCGACAGTTTTCTTAAGAGTGACAATAGTCCGTTTCAAAATCGTTTATAAAGACTGTTTGACGCGGGACCTCGCTGGGGCGGGGTAACGCTGTAATCAGCTGGTATTTTTTCATTTATTCATTTAGTCTATAGCAACATCACCTTTACTGTCTGTACCTCTGTGTGTGTATATTGTGTAGGCTGCCTCCCTCCCCTCTCTCTCTCTCTCTCTCTCTCCTTCCATCCCTCTCTTTTTCACTCTGTTCCTCTCTCTCTCTCTCTCTCCTTCAACCCCAACCGGTTGAGGCAGATGGCCCCCCACCCTGAGCCATGGTTCTGCTTGAGGTTTCTGCCTCTTAAAAGGAAGTTTTTCCTTGCCTCTGTCGCCTAGTGCTTGCTCTTGGTGGGAACTGTTGGGCTTCTGTAAATAACATCACAGAGTACGGTCTAGACCTGCTCTTTTATGAAAAGCACTGTGAGATAACTGTTGTTGTGATTTGGCGCTATATAAATAAAATTGAATTGAATTGAATTGGTCTTGTGTGTGGATTCTCGGGTGAAATGTTCCTGATTGTTGAGATTAAGCGGACCACGGAAGAGATGGAGTTAAGCTGGACTCACCCACTTCCTGGCCAGCTTTACAATTGTGGAAAACAAGGTCTCAGCATAGAGACGGAAGAGAAGAGTTTGTCTTCTGGTGCAGGTTCTGCTGCCATGGACATTAAAAATGACTGTCGTGAGTTCGTCTGAATAATTCATCATCTGATGGCGATTTACCAACACTTCTCGAAGAGGTAAATGGATGGATGGAGTAGCTTGTGATTATTCATCGTTTGGCATAGCAGCGTTAGCGTAGTGTGCTCGACAAGCTGTTGCGAGAGCCGTGCAGAATACGAGAGCGAAGAAGAGGAGTTGGGATGTGTGGGTATTTATAGAAATGCTGGCGATGACGTGGTTGATGTGTGGTCCCACTCCTGAAACTCTGCTAGTTGGCACTACTTGTAGAACAGCTTCTGTGAGTATGGCAGGCTTGGTGTGTGTGTGTGTGGTGGTGCTGGTGGGGGTCTGAATGCCTCCAATGAGACAGTAACAGAGTTCTAGCTGCTGTTATTAATGATTTATCCCCAGTGTCCTCAAGTGTACATTCTACACTGTATCTACAGCACTTGAGATTTTGGGAGGAAAAACCCTCATACCAGCCCAGAGGCACACTCACTAAATTCTCTTGGATGTAACTTTAACTAAGGCCTTAACACTCAATTCCGATTTTTTCCCCAGATCTAAATTTTATTGTTTGACAGTTCACAGTATGTGGCTCATATCAGACTCTGGTGTCTGTCCACGGCCTAAAAGTCACCCACGTGTGCAGAAGAATAAAACCACATCATACGTAGCACGCTGTCGTACAGAAGTAATCGAGCCACAGCGGTTAGTTCATTCTTGCTTACTCCCGTATTTCATTGCCTTCTCCCAGTTTACTCTCTGGGTCACGTCTCTCCGGAATTATGACAATATTTTACAACTTTCTGTCCTTTCCATGACATTTAATACTGTTTCTGGTGCTATACAACGCATCTGCCCTACAACTCTCTCTCTCTTGCTCTACTGTGTCCGCTCTAATAAGTAGCGTGCACGTAACTCAGAAGACAGCTCGTGACCTGGTGGATTTCAGGTGTATAAAAAAGGCAATTTGTAAGCAGATCTTAGCAATTTAGGGGAGAAAGAGAGTCACATGTTTAATTATGGCCTATGTAACCTTTTTCGTTTGTAGTAGACCTAAATTTATTAGTTATGCATTTTAATAAATTTATGAGAATTGATACCCAATTATGAATTAATATTCATAAAATCTAAATTTCCTCGTTAAGGGCACCACCGGAGTTGTTATAATCCTAGAGTCTCCGGACCTCTAGGTAGTTTTGAATAATTATATAATTATTACTAGTGATCAGTTAGTTAATAATCGCTCAATTACCTTAAATCAGTCAGTCAGTCTCATATCTAAAGGGTCAATTCTCTTGGCAGGAACTATAAATAGGCAACACACACAGCTCTTGATTATATGACAGTGAATTTATTCTCTAACTAAGGTGATAAAAAGATGGTTGGATACAGGGAACATAAACATTTGCTGAACAATGAGCCTGGAGGTTCGATTGTGGGAAGCATTTGACTAATACGGCATAGAAGAACTAATGAAAGTAAACTAATGCTATAATTTAGGAGTTAAAATGGACATCTGATCACAGAACGTGTGTTAAGTCTTACTGCTTGTCGACAGCCTGCTTTTGGTCTGTTGCACGGGTCCCACTCTAGCTGCCGATCCTGGCTTTTGCTAGGGATTCTCCAGGGTTCTCCGTGTCTGATTGAAAACGGCTTCTCCGTCTGGCAATTCGGCTGTTTGCAGGTTTCCTTCGTTGTAGCTGGCGAGACCACGTGGCTTGGTCTGACCTCGGTGAAGTTGGCTCGACAAAAAAGGCTTAAAATGGAACTTGGTCGTTCCTGAATTAGTCCAGTGTAACTTAACGGACTCATAACTTTAACAAACAAAAGAAATAAAGAAAATAAAACAAACTGAAGGCAGATCGATGTCGCGGCACTTCAGGTGTGTAGCTTCAGGCGAACAAAGGCCTGTTTGTTTCGCTGGCCGAGTCTGGGCGTTGCCTGGCGAGGCACGCTGCTCGTGCCGAAGCGTATGGAAGAGCCAACAGCGAAGAGAAAGCGCGCGAGCAGGTCGCGTGTCGCTCTTTTGTTGCCTGGGGCGTGGTTCCCCAGGGGGCGTCTCAGGTTTCCCCAAGGGACTGCCTTTCTAAACTTAATGTCTAAAGAAAAGAAATCTATTTGCATGTATTATAATCAAACATTTTCCACAATCGAACCTCAATGGTTGAACGGTTGTACTGTTCTAAGCATTTGGTAACAGGAAACAATTGTCACATTATTGGTCAGGATATTTATACATTTAACGGCATTTCCGATGAGGGCATGTAATACTTATTTCGTCCACTTGGGGGAGCTCAGGTTACATGAGGAAAGCTTGGATTAAATCAAAGATCGTCTCTCCTTAGGAACCGGGGAATTTGTTGATTCATCCTTAAATTCAAGCTGGCGATTAAGAGTATAGTAAAACATTTCTTTGTCATCATTTCTAAAGGGATTTTGTAAGAAAGTATTATGAACAAGCATTGATTACATTAGATGAAGGAGTGTCTTGCTGAAAATAAAAACATTGCACAAGTAACTTATTTTCAGCACTAATATCAACAACAGATAGCAACAACAGTTAACATAACTACTCAAATAGAGGCAAACGTAATCAGGTAACTAAAGATTTAATTAAATTTAATTAAATGCTTTGAGTATTTGGAGACTGCAGTCCTCTGTCATCCAAAGTTCAGTGTCTTGGACAATGTCACACTTAGGTGAGACAAGGAGTATCCCTTTGATGTGGTAATAAAACAAAGAATAAGGTCAGTTGCCACGGAAACGTGTGTGGGGGGCCAGTTTTGATAGGCTGTTCAGGGAGATGCCAATGGCTGGCTCGTGTCCCTTTGTCAGTTTAACAGTCAGGCCCCGCGTTATCAGCTTCGGAATCAAAAAGGTGCCAGTTTTATGGTCGGGATAGCACTTAGAGAAAGCAACTTTGACCCTTTAGGGTAGCTCCAAATTTATTCAATGTAAAATGCACAAATCCACACCGTTGTTCACTACACGTTCATCGCGGCTCGTCTGATGGGGGAACAGCTGCACTGCATTATTATTATTTTATTTTTTTGAATTGTCACCTGCCTGAATTTTGTTTCCATTTCCATTGTACAAGTTAGATAATGGAACAAGCCGACACTTTGTAACACAACATAGTGCATCATCTTTTAGGTGGCATTGGCCCTATAAAAATGAACTCACTCGGTTCAATATACATTTTCATTAGCGCAAGTAGGACAATGAAATTAGGTAATACCCCCTAAACTGGCATTTTTCATGGTACAATGTGAACAACTGCAGATGAATTATACTTCGTGCACGGACCCAAGGGCCCCTTTGTGTTCATAAATTGAGTCTTCTTCCTTTATCAGGCCCTCCTTAACTGGGCTTCCTATGTTTGTAAATTTTAATTTACTCCTATCGAGCCTGGACCCAGGTGAATCAACTTTATGTGAGAATCCAACAAGGCCTCATTGTCTCTTGTTTGGATGTCTAATTAACTTTAAATCATGGTTGTCACCCCAACTTCCCCTCCGGCCAATTAGCAACACGGCTGGAGTGAGAAAACTGCCCCTCAAAGTTCAATAAACACTTTAAACGTTATTCTAATAAACACAATTTCTTTATTTATATAAAGGAAACAAAATTCAGGCAGGTGACAATTCAAAAAAATAAAATAATAATAATGCAGTGCAGCTGTCTGGCATTCTGTATTGCTTTCAGATTCTCCTGAAGATCAACTTTTCTCATTTCATATCATCCCTGCTCAGAAACCCACGTAGGTGTGACTTGGTCTTCCCTCCTCTTTTGTGTCTTTGTTTGGTGAAATAATCTCTTTAAATGTGCATATGGCACCTTTTCACCTCAATTATTAATTAATTTAAATTCAGTTATAAACTGCTGGACTTTAGATCTCCAGTGTTTCATCAAGTTTTCATGCTCATGTTCAAAAATATCTGCACAAGAAAGAAAAAAACGAAGAAAAAAACTGTAATATTACAACAACAATGTCATCATTTAATGAGAATTCATAATAATTAATCAGCATTTAACATTATTAACGTTACATTTCACAAACAATTTGAAGCAAATTAATTAACCTTTTAACACAACTATAGTTACGAGTTGTTTATTTGGATATCTGTACTTAACGTTAATAAGCTAGTGTAGATTATATTAATTACATAATGGTAAGTTAGGTAACAGTTATTTAGCTTGTAAAATGTTAGTATGTTAACTTACTTACGTTAAAGATTGTAAGTCCCCACACCTTTATTTTGATTTTAGATTATTGTCTTGACTGTTGAGACAGGCACGTTTGTTTTGGTTACAAGATGTTTATTTCTTTCAGTGATCGATCATTGTTGAAGCCATGGTCACCTGCAATGACACCACGTCTGCTACACACAGTACTAATGTAAACTGTAAATATTAGTCTTGGCTACTTGACATTTCACAGCTGAAAATACACAGAACAGAACAAAAATAATATTGACTATCTATATTTTGAGGTGTTACCCCCTTGTTCCATTTTATGGAAAATGTATTCCATTTTAACATATGTGACTTAATAGGATTGTCAACATAAATAACTGAGCCATGTTTTATTGTAAACTTTATATTTTCCCCTTACCTACAGCATTTATAAAACTTATTTTCCTTCCACAAACACGGTGTGGATCGTTGGTGACAGCTATGCTCGGCGTGGAGCCCAGAGAGCTGCAGAGACCATCGGAACCAACCTCAGACTCCCGGGCGTCCATGTGTCTTGGTTTGGCTGGGGCGGACTGCAGTAGAAAGGACTTCTCCCCTTCTTTACCCACTCCCTGCAAGGAAGAGAAGCACCAGATGTCCTCCTCATCCACTGTGGCTGCAATGACATGGGGGCTGTCCGCAGTGTACAGTTGGTCAGTGCGATGAAGGAGGACCTGCACCAGCTCCAACTCCTGCACCCTGGCATGAAAGTCATGGAGGGCTGGTGCCAATCTGGTGAAGGTTGACAAGGCCAGGAAGTTTGTCAACAGTGTTATGGCTACATATGTTTGTAGCTTAAACGGTGCCATAATTGAGCACCCTCATATCAGACATGACAGTCCTGGGCTATTTTTGAGAGATGGAGTTCATTTCACACATAGGGGAAATTATGTGTTTTTAAGTACAACTGCTAATTGCCTTAAAGTCCACCTCCAAATGCAGTGAACTGCTTCAGTTGGCACCAGTTGGCAGTGTCACTGCTTTTGAATTTGGTTTTTAGGGACCCATTTTATTTAGCCTAAATATAGCCCTGACCATCATGGCTAATGTTGAGTTTATTTTTTATTTGTTGTTAGCTTTGTTTAACAAACTATGGTAACACTGTAGCCATAACACTGTTACCACTTCTGCTCTTCCTCACCCCACCCCATCTCACGGACTCTGCAGCTCTCTGATTTAATTCTGGGCATAGCTGTCACCAATTTTTACTGTTCATTTTATAAACATGTTATAATAAATTTAATTTATATTTGCACTGCTTTTGTCTTTACTACTGACTGAAAATGTTAGATAACCTTTTTTTACACAGTCTATGTAGATGTCAATCTGTCAATTGAAAGCGAAAGATCAAAGAACAACCTAAAAACAAAACAAATTAAACATTTATATTATATATATATAACAATAAAATAATTTTTTAAAGTTTAGATCACCACTATATTCACAGAAAACTGATGAATGACAGCTTTTAAGAATGTGCTTTTAAAGTATATTTACACTACTCCATTTTGTAAGACAAAATGATAACCACTACACAAGCAACAGTTTAACAGAGTTGGATTATATATAAAAAATAATATCTTGTATTCATGAAAATATCTTGTAGCAGTTGTACAGTCAAATCACATTGTCCTAGACATTGTGACTTTCCCATTTCCCATAGGCCAGGACAAAAACGAGAAAAGACATCAAATGGCAATAAATGCAAATTATTTATTGCAATAAAGACAATAAAATGAACTGTAAATTCAGATATGGGGTGTGTAATCAGTAGTGTTCACGTAGATGTGTGTGGAAAACATAAGATAAGGTATTGTAGAGTAAGGGCCTGTGTCCATGAAAACATTTTTTGCCAGCTGAAAACGCCCAGCAGGGAGCGCTAGCGGGCATTTTTCGTTTTTTCCGACTGCTTTGGTTGCTATGAAACATAAAATCCGTGGAAGGGATGTTGCAAGTAGTTCTACCTAACTTTACTGGATGTAACAATGTCAACACAGAGTAGAGTACTTGCTCTGGCTCTTGCTCTGTATGAAGAGAAGGCTGAAGCAGGTAGAGAGAGAGGACGGACTCGTATGTGGGTTCATGAGATTTTGTGACATTTTATGATTTTTAGCTCATTTTTATGAAGAGTTGGGCCCCGTTCATACAGACTCCAACTGAAAATTATCCTGGTAATTGGTGGGGTTCTTTGTATGTATGTATTTCTTTAGTTTAACATAAAATGTTCCTTTACTGATCTCCCATAGAAGAAATTATAATACAGGTAGAATTAGTAATCATTCTACGTAGACATATAAATATATTCACACTGTACACACTCTACATACAAATATACAAGTAACATTCTACGTAGACAGTGGGATGCCACTTACCACCTCATTAATACTTAGCAAGCCTTCTCCTTTTGGCTGTTCTTCTTCGCCCTTGGTGAAAAAGAAAATGGTAGGCACAGCGGTGTCCTTAAGGCATGTCCTTCCCTAATAATAATTACAAGAAACATAAAAAACATGACATTATTCAGGGTGTCCGTGGGGTCTTAAAAAGTCTTAAAAGGTAATAAATCAATTTTGCGAAAATTAAGGCCATAAAAAGTATTAATCGCCATTTAACAAGGTATTAAAATTTGAAGATATTTTTTTCAATGTGTAGGTGAACGTATTTATTTATAATGCATAGCCAACAATACTAGACAGGCAGTGAGTAGCGACTGTGATTCCTTTCTGTAACGTTAGGCGCAGGGATCTACGGAGCGCCTATTTCACTCTTAAACGCTCCAAAAAAATAGATCTGTGTGAACCGGAAAATGATTTATGAATACAACCGACCGTGATCTCCCACCCCGCTGAACCCGCAATGTTAATCGTCCAAAACATAGTTGGAGTGGCGATAAGTAGTAACGCGATTAACCCGTTTGGCAGGTCCCTCTGTGGTAACTTTGAACAGCCCCTTTCCTGAAAAACAAGAGCGAGATGTGCCACCAGCAGCAGAATCGGTAAGACAGGAGACAACAGGGAAAATTCAAGGAGCGTGTGTGTTTGGCTAACGTTTGGCTATTTAGCTAAATCTCTGCCTTTATTGAAACAGATTCAGCTTTTCATAAAGCCGATACTCTCGTCACTGTTTGTGAACAGATCAATCACAGCCTGGATGGAGCGGGATTTAAAAAAAAGCTTGATGTGCTGCAACAAACTTTATAAATGTTTAACTCATTGTTCTGCATAAACAGTTATGATTATTGACGAGTTAGTAGCCTGCTCAACATCAAGGTTGGAGACTATCATGTAGCCTAGAGTATTTTTCTTGCACAAAGTTAATGAATAAAAAACAACCCCAAACTGAAGCAGCTGTAATTTGAATTAATATTATAGCCTACTAGTGGTAAGTTATATTCTATTAGATTGAATATAGTAACATAATGAATATATTAATATCAAACTTTTAGTTTGCTATTAAATTAACAATATACTATTAATGTTATATTATTATATTAATACAGTCATTTAGACTAGTTCCTCCTCCAGGTTGTGCCTTAAGGAAACCGCCTACACTACTTACGTTATTCATCACTCAGTTTATTCTCTTCATCTTTGTTCCCTCCTGGCCTGTTTGAATTTTGTTGTATTGATCAAGTGGACAGTGAAAGTTCTCACACATATCATTGCAGGCAAGCTCACATTATCTAGTTTAAATCAACTAAAACACAAAATTACACTGTTTCACATGATTTGCTGTAATGTTGCGTACATAAATGTCATAGCTTATGTAAGACAGTTGCTTTTCGCAGGAAATCTGACCACTCCTTTCCATAGAAAATGTTATAGGCAACTGAGAAAGTTGGTGAATGCCTCAATTTGTAGGTGGCGTTACAACCTGATGACATATAGGCAATAAATAAAGGTTATAAATATACTTGAATTCCTTTTAAAACCTCAAAAATGTCCCTTTTAAAGGTGTGTGGCTGATTTAATCCGTTACAGCTCGAAGTGGCGCGGCAGTCTTAAAATATGTTGAAAAAGTCTTGAAAAGGTCTTAAAAAGGTATTGAATTTTACTGCAGGATTCCTGTATATACCCTGTTATTGCTGAGTAGAGTTTTGTGTGTCTGTTTGATTAATCAGTCTTTCACTAGTATATGCACAGTATGCAATTCATCCACATTAAAATTATTATTGCTATTATTATATAATTTAATAAATTATATAAATAATATGTGACTGCTCTCAATGTCTGTCACCATAGAATCATGCTGTGTTCTTCTCACTTGGAGACACATTATTTTCCTTTACATTTTAGGAGAGAAGCACCCTCTAAATGTACTGAAATGTGAAAGTTGGCAAAAGAGGTTCATGTTGTTCGATTGGTAAAATATTCCTTGGGCATTTTGCGTCCTTAACAGTGACAATACCTGTTGACAATAATATGTTGCTTGACTCTTTGTAAGGTATTAAAAGGGGTCTCTGTACCCTGCAGTCAACACTGAAGTGATGGATCTCAAAGTGGTCACTGCACAGACGAGAAGCTTTGCTAGGAGTCCACTTTCTTCTTATCCACTGGTCCAGCCTGTCCAGACGGTTGGGATCACCTAAAGGAAAACTTTACACAGACAAATACCGTAAAACTTCAATTAATAGCAGAGTCCCAAATAGCTGCCTACCTCCTTTACTGGCCTGGTGTTGGAACACATTGTGACAAATAAACGCAGGTCTCCATTAAACGCCTGGTCTGGCTTTTATAGAAGTTCTTCAGATGTATTAAACATCTTAAACCCCGCGGGGTCGCCCACCATAGCTGCTTCTAAGCTGCTTAGATCGTTAATACAAATATTAAATTTTAAAGGTATGATCAATGTGTCAGTATGGACATGCTACACATTGTTGTACGCATTGTCGTTCAGTTCATTTAACGGAAACAACAAGCCCCAAAGTCTAATTCTTATAGATTCACTGGTGTAACCTGCATGGTAGGAGAGGAAAGGAAAAAAAGTGCTGAATGCCGATAACTTTGAAGAACTCGTTAAGTCCGAATGTGTCACTTGGTTATTTATCTTCCTTTAGTATGTAAGGGTCCACCGATCAAAAGAATCAAAACAGTTTTTCATAAAAATTAATCCAAGTTATGAATCCTGTCATGTGAAGTCCATTGCTGTCTGCTAACTTCTGCCGCACTTCTCTCATCCTGCATCCTGTTCTTGTTTTCGTTAGTTGCTGCCTTCAAAACAAAAGCGCACAAGCTGTCTGTTGGAGCTAGATCAAATTAATTACGTGTATTTGATATTATTTGATCAAGTATTATTCTGTTTGAAATAAATAAACTGTTACTGCAGGGTTAATTCAGTGATTTCAGCAAATAAAAGCCCGGGCTATTGTTCAAAGTTTTACGGTAGATATTGTCAAATAAGTTGAGATCCCAACGCTCTTGCTATCAGGTCCCAAAGAAGAAAACTGGAGCCTTTCTCCCTTTTGTAACAACAGTGAGTGAGAAAAGGGAAGTGCAACATCCTTCCATCTGCAAAACACAGAGCTTAACAATGAGATAAGCAATATATTGAATAATGATTAAAAGAAATATATTTGGTATTAAACATGATATGATGATTGAAAATCAGGATATCTCATTGATATTGAAGAGTAATAAATTGAATTGATCTTCCGATTGTAAAATACATAATATGGTTAAAGTAAGGAGAATTAGGGTAAAGGTTAAATAACTGTGCAAAAGGTCACTAAGTTTGGGTGAAGACATGACTATGAATCAATGGGACAGAAGGGTCAACAAGGGGAAATGAAATGGCCAAACAAGGACATCTCTGGCCCAACTGAATTTAACAACAACAATTTGACAAAGAAGCTCAGCTACAGAGTAGGATATATAAAGAGGAGTCAGAGAGAGATCGGGGTTATTCCTCAGCAGACCTCAGAGGCATCGGACTCGGAGCAAGATCAACACCGCACCCGACCAAGAGCCCAAGACAAGAGATGGGGATTTGAGCAGCAAACAACTAGAGAACACTTCAGAGATTTCTTCAGGGGACTTCAAGAGATCGAGCCACAGAGGGTAACCACAACTTCCAAACCAACTGAAGAATCATTGGAGAAGATTGACTGAAGATTTTCTCTCACTCAAGCTGCGACGAAGACTGAAGACTGAAGACAACTTGTGGGCTTTGGACAAAGCCTCAAGTTTCCACCAGGGTCATCAGCCCAGCAGCGGAGGAAGGATTTCACTGCAGGACAAATCCTTCCCCTTCCTTTCTCTCCAAAAAGAAGACATCAAAAAATATTCAAGCTCAGCTATCACAATCAGGTTTTGAATTTTAGAGATGTTATCAATTTACTTTGGTTTTAATCAGTTTTAAGTTGTATGCTTGCCCTTGCTTCATTTTGCAATAAAATATATAATCACTGCATTTGAAGTACAAGTAGTAGACACTGAATTTATTTCTTCACTAAGGCAGTAATTCATTAGGTAAAGTGTGTTTAACATCTTTAAGGTTCTTATAGGTTGCTCTAGCCAACGAAAATTAACTTATCCTTGGGGCCTATTTTCCTTGCCACTAAACACAATCCTAGCAACTATACCAAGTGCACTGATCAATGAGAAGAGAGCTGTCGTTAACGGGCGTGGCTGGGGTGGTATTTGGCTCTAGGGCTATTCAGTCAGGTGCCATTTCAGAGTAAGCAGGGTAGGCGTTCGGAAGAAGACAGTTAGGAGCTAGGCAAATCTCTTCGACACCAGCTTAAACAGTCCTCAGTTATACCTAATAGGGTAATACCCATAGGCCTAGAGGATCGGACCCTTTAAGACGGAGAGCTGGTCCAGTACCTCCTGAACAGGGGTAACTCAGGATCTAACAATATGTAAAGTAATAGAAGTCTCAGTTTAACAACTTTACAGACTACTTATGACTAAATGTCCAATGATTCCAATACTTGGTTTATTTGTTACAGGTTTGTGTGGTTTCACATTCTACTGTATGCCTATTTACCATTCATAGACTTAACCACCAAACAAAATACAATAACTCCGCCTTCATACATTTCACATGGTCAAAAAACGGTTTGCTCCCATCCCCTTGGACACCAACACCTGCGCCCTGTTGCACCTTGAGTAAAAGAACTCTGGCAAAGCCAAATTCACAGTGACACTGGCTCATAGGCGAGAGGTTTATCAACAACAAAAAATAAACATTAAATAAAATGGCTAACAAAGCTATTTTTGAATTGCAGGCGTAATGTTATATGTCATTGTTACATTCTACAGCCGATCACAATCTGTTATTTACAGGGGTGTAATAAACTTACAGTGATTTTTGTAGTAATTAAAAATAATAAGGTTTGAGTTTGTGTCAACCAATAACATATTGCAACATCTAGGTTAACGTTATTTCTGGAACCATGCTGACTGTGACAATAATCTCATTTCAAAAGCTCTCACAACGCAACACTTTATTTAAACTTCACAACAAACTTGGTGTATTGATTTGCGAGTTTAATATGGAAAAGAAACTGACACTATTACTTCATAGGTGTGCAAATATCAAAAGTAAATTGATGTTTTACAGAACACATCACGATAGTAAATTAAACCAAGCCGTGGTGTTAACATTATGTTAGCCCATTTACTAACGAAGCTAATCACAACCACAACCCGATGTGAGCTAACTTACGGCTTCAAACCTTCATATCATGTTACGTCCATAGGTCCATTTTATCGTCACGTAGTATTGCGTTTAAAGAGAGAAAGCTAGCAAATAAAAAAAGAGCTGCTCGCCAGTATTTAACCGGTGTCTTATGCACAGACAGCTGTGCCTCAACTCGTTGTTTTGATCCCGGCTTCTTTTTCATTCTTATCCAACGTTATCGACACATTTGAAACAATTGCTCCCAGAGCCGTTAAATATTATTATATCTTATTTACTGGCTCTGATTGCTTCTAGCCAGAGCTGCCACCTTAACCTCAAGCTAGCAAGCACATTAACTTCAGCAACTGAACCGAACATGTTATCCAAATTTACACTATTCAACAGTTTAAAACACGTTGAGAAGAAAACGTTAATCTATAAACCTAATAAAAACTACCACAGTTAGCAGTCAGCATTGACAAATTTTATTTACGTTACCTTTGGAGAACAATGAAACGAATGAAACGAAATGAAAAGTTATTCCGAGTTTCGGTCACTTGAATGAATGTCATCCAGCCTGTGCTACTAACGTAACTCATAGACTGTAACGTTATATAAAAACTGAACAACCACTACATAAAGTTAATGTTAAAATTATTTACCTGGACATTTTACTTATGTTTTCCTGACAGAGTGGGAATACTGTGACTGTATGATGGGCATCAAGCCAACATTTATCATGTCACAGTTTAACATTACTCGTAATACTACACCTAACGTTATTCCCTTTGGGAAATCATCCCTTCAGGTCATAGCCACACTGCACACAGGAAAATGCACTGGCAAATAGGAAAATACAAAATACTCATCAGACTACACCGCAACACAGACAGTGTTTTAAGGGCGCCCTCACACGGCATTAACAGTCCTTAAACAACCGAACTCCACTGCAGCACTATAACAGGCACAATAACTTCACGTTACACTAACGACCAAAATAATGACAATAGTATTTAATAACCACTTTCATCAGTCATAGAAGCAGCTGTCACACATGTAATCACCCACCCTAAATAATCTAGCTTTACCCTTACCTAATTCAAGGACAGCCATAGACTGTATGTAAAATATTTATACAGCCTATGGTAAAATCTTCTTATGTGAAGGCTTCTGAAGGCAGCCCTGATCGGCATGTGAATGTCGCGAACGGTGTGAAGAGTGCGAATGCCCCCCCCCCCCCCCCCGTTTTCAGACCAACCTCACCAGATCCCTTTTGTTCATAAGTATTATCAATGTAAATTCTAGCATGTCTCTATTAACTTACACGTTCTGACTTCGATGCATGCTGGTTTAACTGTGGCTTAACCATAGGCTCTCCTTAAGCTAGCATCGCTGTGAGGCTAACCCAAGGCTAATTCATTAGCTAGCTAGTTAGCAGCTAAGCCATATAGGATGGCAGACAGCATACCTGTTAATTATTGCTGTTAACATTTAAAAAAACTCATTTTAGAATTTCACTCACTGAAAAAACTGGTGCACAGACTTCTTGGATGGTCTGTTAGTACAGTTAACCGCACAGCAAGACATATTTTAATTTTAATTGTATGAAATAATCTAGAAAAAAGGCAAACACGGCCGAGATGAAGAGTTCGGTTGGCTGGTGATGGCTAGCAGACAGTCTGGCTAGGAGTGACAGTGCTGCCAGTGATTTGTCACTCAAAGTGGCCACGCTCCTAATAATGCAGAATTTTAAGGCTTAATATAATTTAAACAGGTGAGTTGTAAAAAAAATTCACCCCCCTCACAGTTGTCACAAAGGGCAAAATTAGCAATATACACTAAAACCATTTTTTAAACCAAGCTGTAAACATGTTTTATTCTGCTGTAAAGTTGGGCTTTTTAACATGGGGGTCAATGGAGATTGACTCCCTTCTGCAGCCAGCCTCAAGTGGCCACACGTGAGTTGCAGTTTCATCCGTATTGGCTTCAGGCGGGAGACTGGAAGTTTGCCGCATGCCTGGGACACTTGTAGTACCTAGTATTGCCTTTTGGTCTGACTAACACTCTTGCACACTAAGACATATCCTGGTACACCCCAAAGACCGCACACCCAAACACAAGAAAAGCAATCTAGTGTATGCGGTCCAATGCAGTGAGGAATGCACAGACCTGTATATTGGGGAGGCTAAACAACCACTACACAAACGCATGGCTCAACACAGAAGGGCCAACTCCTCAGGTCAAGACTCTGCAGTCTACTTACATCTGAAGGACAGAGGACACTCGTTTGAGGACCACCAGGTGCACATTTTAGACAGAGAAGATGGATGGTTTGAAAGAGGTGTCAAGGAAGCATCTACACCAGGGTCGAGAAGCCGTCATTGAACAGAGGAGGGGGTCTACGCCACCACTTATCCCCCACTTACAATGCTGTCCTTTCATCTCTTCCCAGGAAACTCAACAAACGTAACCTATTGGCCTCAAGTGAAGATACCAACGATGGTCGTTCAGTCTTGGCCACAGGTAGTCTTAACGACTGTAACGACTGTCGTCACAGCAACCAGGAACACTAACGAACCATCAGTATTGACGATGGCCAACGACCCCACTGAGGTTAAATAGCTGAGTTTCCCTGCCAGTCAGTCAGAACTGAAGAAGTCCTTTGGATGAGGGACGAAATGTCTTCCAGTATCTTCAACCAAGTCCAGTTGCCCTTGATTTTAACCTTCGTTGGATAACACTCTTGCAATTTTACAGTTAATTAATGATGTCCTCATGACATGACATACTAAATAGATTTGTTTTTAACTGGATGATATTCAGTCTTCTCCAAGACACTCTGAAGGTCCTTCAGTGTCTCCTGGAGAATAAGTTGTTTGTAAAAGCAGAGCTGGGGACTCAAGGTTTGAGTTTAGACACTGTCTTCAGACATTACTTGAGACTTGACCTCAAAAGACTTCAGACTTGACTCGGACTCGAGGTTCCCCCCCTGCGATACATATTACCTACCTACGTAACACATACAACCTACATACATAGGTTGGGGAGTAACAGATTACATTTAACGGTGTTACGTAATCAGGATACAAATATAAAGTAACTGTATTCCGTTACAGTACAGAAAATAAAGACGTAATCAAATTACAGGTACATTTATAAAAAATGGGGATTACTCACAGGGATTATTTTAGGCATAAAGCTTCCTGTAAAAACACAAAGCTAGGGAGGGATTTGTTGCAAATACTGATTGGCAGCAAACAAGCACCAAGCCATTTTGTGCTTCACCACCTAAACCATGAATGTAAAATCATTGTCAAGAGTATCAAAACTAACCAAATTACTTTTCCCAGATGTAATGGTAATTCCTCCCGAGTAGATTTCTTTAGCGAGTTTAGTTTTTGAGGTGTAGTTTATTCAAAATCTGCTCTAGATTTTCCAATTTATTATTCACATACATGGTAATAACAATGTTCCAGAATTGAGTGGAATTGCATAGTTCTTATTTTAGTAAGTACTTGTACTTACTTAGAAGGCAGAGTCGCAGTCTAACACACTTCTCTGCCTTTCTAATTCAGCAGTTACCCACCCAAAACCCTACGCAGAGTCGCAGTCTAACACACTTCCCTGCTCCTCCATTCCAGGAGTTACTTAGTGAAAATCCTATAGTGACGGGGTCTGACCCCCGACCATTGAAATTATTTAAAAAGGTAAACAGAAGAGGAATTGTGCATAAAAACCTCATAAAAATTAAAACCACAAGAGCAATAGTGCAAATGAATAGGAGACTTAAATGTGGACTCTTAAACATCAGATCTCTCTATTCTAAAGCTGTACTAGTAAATGAACTAATATCAGATTATGATATTGATTTATTTTGTCTTACTGAAACCTGGCTGGGTGATGGAGAATATGTTAGCCTAAATGAATCCACCCCTCCCAGTCATATTAATACTCACATTCCTCGAGGCACAGGCCGAGGAGGTGGAGTTGCAGCTATCTTTGACTCTACCCTACTAATCAGATCTAAACCTAAACGAAATTATAACTCATTTGAAAGCCTTGTTCTTAGTCTTTCATACCCAAGTTGGAAATCACTGCAACCAATACTCTTCGTTATAGTGTACCGAGCACCTGGCCCGTATTCTGAATTCTTATCTGAATTTGCAGAGTTTTTGTCAACTTTAGTCCTTAAAACGGACAAACTTATTATTGTAGGGGATTTTAATATTCATGTGGACGTTGAGAATGACAGCTTCAGTACTGCGTTTATCTCTCTGTTAGATTCCATTGGCTTCTCTCAGAGTGTTCATGAACCGACTCACTGTTTTAACCACACCCTCGACCTTGTTTTGGTATATGGTATTGAAATTGAACATTTAGTGGTGTTCCCACAGAATTCCTTCTTTGTCCGACCACTGTTTGATATCTTTTGAGTTTGTATTGCTGAACTACACGCCATTGGGCAAAAATTTCTATACAAGATGTCTGTCTGATAGTGCTGTAGCTAAATTTAAGGATGCAATTCCATCAGCTCTAAATACATTATCTAGTCACAAAGTAATGGAGGACTCCTATGCTAATTTCAGTCCCTCCCAAATCGATCATCTTGTTGATAGTGCTGCAGGCTCGCTGCGAATGACACTGGACTCTGTAGCCCCTCTAAAAAAGAAAATACTAAAACAAAGACGGTTAGCTCCATGGTATAATACTGAAACTCGCAAATTAAAGCAAATATTACGGAAACTTGAAAGGAATTGGCATTCCACCAAAGTGGAAAATTCTTGTTTAATTTGGCAAGATAGTCTTAAAACTTATAGGAAGGCCCTCCGTAATGCCAGAGCAGCGTACTACTCGTCATTAATAGAGGAAAATAGGAACAACCCAAAGTTTCTTTTCAGCACTGTAGCCAGGCTGACAGAGAGTCACAGCTCTATTGAGCCAAGTATTCCCATAGCTCTCAGTAGTTACGACTTCATGAGCTTCTTTAATGATAAAATTCTAGCTATTAGAGACAAAATTCACCAAGACCTGCCCTCAACTGGCACCAACTTATCTCTACACTCAGGAACCTTAGAAACAGCTGTAGAACCAGATATATGTTTAGACTGTTTTGCTTCCCTCAATCTTTACCAACTAACTTCAATAATTTCTTCATCTAAACCATCAACCTGCCTCTTAGACCCCATCCCGACTAGGCTGCTTAAAGATGTTTTACCCTTAGTCAGCACCTCTATACTAGATATGATCAATCTATCTTTATCAACAGGCTATGTACCACAGTACTTTAAAGTAGCTGTAATTAAACCTCTTCTGAAAAAGCCCTAACTTGATCCGGATGTTTTAGCCAACTATAGACCTATATCTAACCTTCCATTTCTCTCTAAGGTTCTGGAGAAAGCAGTTGCTAAACAGCTGTGTGACTTTCTACAGAGCAATAGTTTATTTGAGGATTTTCAGTCAGGATTTAGAGTTCATCATAGCACAGAGACAGCACTGGTGAAAATTACTAACGACCTCCTTATTGCATCAGACAAAGGACTTGTCTCTGTACTGGTTTTATTAGATCTTAGTGCTGCATTTGATACCATTGACCATCAGATCCTATTGCAGAGACTGGAACATTTCATTGGCATTAAAGGAACCGCTCTAAGCTGGTTTAAGTCCTATTTATCAGATCGATTTCAGTTTGTACATGTTAACGATGAGTCCTCCATGCATGCCAAAGTTAGTCATGGAGTTCCTCAAGGATCTGTCCTCGGACCAATCCTCTTCACTTTATATATGCAATATTATCAGGAAATATTCCATAAGCTTTCATTGTTATGCAGATGATACTCAGTTATATCTATTGATCAAGCCAGATGAAACTCATCAGTTAGCTAAACTTCAAATGTGCCTTCAGGATGTTAAAACCTGGATGACCTGTAATTTTCTAATGTTAAACTCAGATAAAACTGAATTTATTGCTCTGGGGCCCAAGCACCTCCGTGACGCATTATCTAAAGATATAGTTTCCCTGGATGGCATCGCCCTGGCCTCCAGCACCACTGTGAGGAATCTTGGACTTATCTTTGATCAGGACATGTCGTTTAAGTCTCACATTAAGCAAATTTCAAGGACCGCCTTTTTCCACCTACGTAATATTGCGAAAATCAGGAACATCCTGTCTAAAAATTATGCAGAAAAACTAGTCCATGCATTTGTTACTTCTAGGCTGGATTACTGCAATTCCTTATTATCAGGCTGCTCGAAAAAGTCCGTTAAGACTCTTCAGCTGATTCAGAATGCTGCAGCATGTGTTCTGACAGGAACCAGGAAAAGAGATCACATTTCTCCTGTCTGAGCTTCTTTGCACTGGCTTCCAGTAAAATCCAGAATAGAATTTAAAATCATTCTTCTTACCTACAAAGCTCTTAATGGTCAGGCACCATCTTATCTTAAAGAGCTCATAGTACCTTACTACCCCACCAGAGCACTGCGCTCCCAGAATGCAGGGTAGTAACAGGGTGGTTCCTAGAGTCTCCAAAAGTAGACTAGGAGCCAGAGCGTTCAGCTATCAAGCTCCTCTCCTGTGGAACCAGGTCAGGAGGCAGACACCATCTCCACATTTAAGAGTAGGCTTAAGACTTTCCTCTTTGATAAAGCTTATAGTTAGGACTGGCTCAGGTGAGTCCTGAACCATCCCTTAGTTATGCTGCTATAGGCCTAGACTGCTGGGGGATTTCCTATGATGCACTGAGCTCCTCTCTCCTCTACTTTCTCTCCCTCTGTATGCAACCTCATCCCATTATTGCATGTTACTAACACAACTTCTCCCCTTTCTGGTAGTCTTGTGCTTTCTCGTCCCTCTCCTCTCTCCTCCTATCACTTCCTGCAGGTTTTCTGGCTCTGGAGCTGTGGAGTCTGGATCTGTGGCTGCGGGTCACCTGCTGCCCCTGTGTTCCTGCTCGACACCCTCTGCTGCAACGACTATTGTTACTAGTCCTATTGTTATTATTGTTATTATAATCATTAACATTACGACTGTTACCATTAACACTACTATAAATATCTGTACCATTTTTCATTTAGTCTATAGCAACATCACCTTTACTGTCTGTACCTCTGTGTGTGGATATTGTGTAGGCTGCCTCCCTCCCCTCTCCCTCTCCTTCCATCCCTCTCTTTTTCTCTCTGTTCCTCTCCTGACCTTTCTCTCTCTCTCTCTCTCTCTCTCTCTCTCTCTCTCTCTCCTCTCTCTCCTTCACCCCAACCGGTCGAGGCAGATAGCCGCCCACCCTGAGCCATGGTTCTGCTCGAGGTTTCTGCCTCTTAAAAGGAAGTTTTTCCTTGCCTCTGTCGCCTAGTGCTTGCTCTTGGTGGGAAGTGTTGGGCTTCTGTAAATAGCATCATAGAGTACGGTCTAGGTCCTGCTCTTTTATGAAAAGCGCTGTGAGATAACTGTTGTTGTGATTTGGCGCTATATAAATAAAATTTAATTGAATTTTGTACTCTTACGCAAATAGTTATTATTACTTCTACTTGAGTACTTGTTTTTGCAAAGTAACAGTACTTTTACTTAAGTACAGTTTTGGGCTACTCTACCCACCTCTGGCTTTAAGCACACTGTGGTTGTTAATTATTTGATTATGTTTGCTCTGTTTTCTCCCTGTTACATTTACATTTACTCATTTGGCGCTTTTATCCAAAGAGACTTACATTTGAGGAACAACATCCAAGATCTACAACTGACAATACATATTAATAAAAGCAGCAATAAATACTAATAAGCACTAATGGCACATCTCGCATCAATAGGGTAAATACCTAGGGAAAGAAGTTAATCAATACAAGATAATTGTAGGGGATAGAAGAAGAAGAGCACAGGAAGTGCATGTTAGATGTTAGAGGTGTTATAAGAGGAAGTGTTCTCAGAAGAGATGAGTTTTCAGGAGCTTCTTGAAGTTAGAGAGGGACATCCCCTGCTCTGATGGCATGTGTTAGCTCTTTCCATCATCGTAAGGCAAAAAGCCGGGACTGGGATTGCTTTGTGTGAAGGGATGGCAGAGCCAGGCGGCATTTGTTGGAGGAGCGTAGTGGCCGAGAAGGAACGTTAACTTGTATTATGGAGTTTAGTAGATGGGTGCAGACCCAGTGGTCACTCTGTATGCAAGCATTAGAGACTTGAATCTGATTCTGGAGGCCATTGGTAGCCAGTGGAGGTCACACAGCAATGCAGTTACATGTGTCCTTTTGGGCTGATCTAAAACCAGACGCGCTGCTGCGTTCTGAACCATTTGTAGGGGTTTCACCACACAAGCTGGAAGACCCGCTAGGAGGGCATTGCAATAGTCGAGGCAAGATGTAACCATGGCCTGTACCAGAAGTTGGTTGGCATATTGAGTGAGGTGGAGCCTGATTTTTCTGATGTTGTATAGAGCAAAGCGGCAGGACCGAGATACAGTAGCAACATGGTCTGAAAAGGACAGCTGGTCATCAATCATGACAGCCAAGTTTCTCACCACCGTGGTTGGAGTGATGGTTGAGGAGTCAATTTGTAGTTTGATGTTATGGTGGATAGATTGCTTGGCTGGAATGACAGTCTTTGTCAGGTTTAGTTGAAGGTGGCAAGCCTTCATCCATGCAGATATATCCGAGAGACAGTCCGTGATCCGCTGAATAGGTAGAGTTGCGTATCACGTAGCGGTGGTAAAAGAAGCCGTGCGGCCCCAGTGAGGTGGTGTAAATTGAGAAGAGAAGGGGCCCTAGCACTGAGCCTTGGGGTACCCCAAGGGCTGCAGCTTTAGCTGACCTTCCTGCTTCTGTTACAGACAAGAGCCATTTCAGTAGAGTGGCCACACTTGAAACCAGACTGATATGGATCTAGGAGGTCATTCCATGGGAGGAATTCTGAGACCTGTTTGAAGACTGCCCGTTTGATAGTTGAGTTGGGTCGAGTGAGGGCTTTTTAAGCAAGGGTGTAACCTGAGCCCTTTTGAAAGTGGTCGGGAAGGTTCCTGAAGCCAGAGAAGTATTTATCAAGAGTGATTGCCGGGACCACAGTAGGAGATATGGCTTGGGGGAGATTCGTAGGAATCGGGTCCAGTGGGCATGTAGTGGGACGGCTATGGGTCAGGAGTTCTGATACTTCGTTCTCCGTGAGAGGAGTAAACGAGGAGAGTGAAGAGACATTGTCCTGGGAGGGCAGAGGAACAGATGTAGTAGGACTGCTACACGTTAGCCTTGGTGTTGAGCTATTTTGTGGCACAAAATGGCCATTTCCATTTCCTCTCCCTCCATTTCCCTCGGGAAATGACATGAGACATGTATAAGGACTGCTACATGATAGGTTTTCCTGTGCTGTGCTCACACAGTGGGAGCTAACCAGGGCGGGAATAGAATGGTTGATTTTGAGAGATTTAGAGAATTGGCTAGTTATAGCTGCCACTTTGCCTGTGAAGAAGGCACACCCCCCTCCCAGACGATCAGGGGGTGTGGGTGAAAGAGTAATTGTTGGACAGCGCAGCGGGGGTAGCGGTGTTTTCTGGTTTGATCCAGGTCTCAGTGAGCACCAGTAGCCCAAGAGATAATGCGTTAGCATAAGTAGTGATTAAGTCAGCTTTGTTGACTGCAGACAGTGCCTTATTACTGTGCCTAATGGCATGATACCTCTTGTGTGCAGTGGAGACAAGAGGAATAGTATGGTAGCACATGGCCTGAGTGTAGTTGTAGCCGGCAGCTTTAGATGTCAAATTCTGCCTAGTAACTTATATCTAGTTTGCACTCTGGGTTTTGTTTTCATGTCTTAGTGTTACTCCTGGTCTGCGTACTTTGTGTAGGTTGTTGTTTTGCCCATGTCTGCTCTGAGTCCTGTCTGTGTGTCTTGTTGGGGAGTCTGGGTTTTGGTTCCATGTCTTTGTTCCTAGTCCTGTGCCTCAGTTCATGTCTTAGTATTTGCTTCTAGTTCTTTGTCTGCATTATTTTGGTTTGATCCCTGTGTTGTAGTTGGCCAGCGTTTGTCTGTTTACATGGTTTTCTGTTATTGTCTGAAGTTAGATTCTTGTCTGGTATTTTGTAACATGTGTTCTGTCTGTGTTGGCTGTTAATTTTGCCCCATGTCTGCCTGTTGAGTGTTGCGTCTGTTCCCCCAGTTATCACTCTGCCTGCCTGCCTCTCTGTTCCCCTTTGCTGTCTCTGCCTGTCTCTCTGTTGTCCACTGCTGTCTCGTTAGCCCTGATCCCGGTCACCTGTGTTGCTCCCGACTTGCAAGTTAACCCTGTGTATATATATGTTTGCTGTTTCTGTTGAGTCTCTGTAGTGTAGTATACTCTGTTATGTTGTATGGAGGAGTGTTCTGTCTGTTGTTGTTTCTCCTGTCATTTTGGATACCAGTCAACTACCTGTAAGCCTGATATTCTGCTTCTGTTGGATTAAATCCCCTGAACTGAATCTCTGCCTTGGTGTCTTGCGTTTGGGCTCTCACACACCTGCTTGCACTCGTTCAGTAAATCCTGACATTAGGTGAGTAGGTGTGCTTAAGAAAAGGGAAAAAAAACTACTCTTGTAGGTGGGCTTGCTCGGTGGACTTGCACAGGAAGACTCGCTGGTCTTCACACAAGGAGCTGACGCTACAGTAATAGGCTTCAGTGAAGTTCTGTGTCTAATTGCATACAAGTGTTGTGCATTCAGACTGATTACACCCAGCTGAGATCGCCCTCCGGATTACCAAGTCAAAAGGTTGGTTTCAGTGGGTGAGACACACACCTAGTTGTTTGAGCTCGCTCAGCCGGCCTTCAGATTCTAGTAGAATGCTCAGTAAATCAGTAAAGTGCAAAGTGATAGCACATCAAGAGTAAGAAAATAGAGTAAAGTATTACCTCACTGCTGCAAACTCTTACTTGCCGAATGTTGCTTTCCTGTATTTGAGAGTGCAACAGTGAGAGTGTTCTGTGTAGTTATTCTTGTCTGCTCTATCTGTGGTTTCTGTATCTGTATGCTGGCCTTGTCTGTGTTGGTTGTGAACCTTGGTTTGTCTTTCTGTTGTGTTTTGGGTTTCAGTCCTATCTGTCTGCTCAGAGTTAGTTTTATTTACCTCTGTCTGTTTTCCCTGTCATGTTGTAGTCTATCTGTATTATTTGTTTTGTAGCTCTGCCTTTAGCGCTGTTCAGTCTGTTTCCTGTGTAGTTTGGTGTTGATCTGTACCTGCCTTAGTTCCTGGGTTATTCTGTTATTATCTGGTGTTAGCTTCATGCTTGGTTTCTGTCTGCCTGTCTGCTAAGTGTTCTCTGCCTGATTTGTTGTTCATTTGGTTATGATCATTCTGGGTTAACCTGCTCTGTTCAGTTCAATTTCAATTCCATTTTATTTATATAGCGCCACCGGCAAGAGAGGAATGGAGAGAGAACGAGAGAGAGGGATGGAAGGAGAGAGAGAGGGGAGGGAGGCAGCCTACACAATATAGTAATAAACTAGTAACAATAATTGTAGCAGAGGGTGTCGAGCAGGAACACAGGGGCAGCAGGTGACTCGTAACCACAGATCCAGACTCCCCAGCTCCAGAACCAGAAACACCTGCAGGAAGTGATAGGAGGAGAGAGGAGAGGGACGAGAAAACACAAAACTACGGGAAAGGGAAGAAGTCAAATTAGGCTCAATGTCGCCCGCTCTGGCCCCAGCGATGTACTTAACTATGGCCGCTGGCTTCGCTAACTTCATGTTTCTCAAAATGGAGCTGCCAATGATCAGAGTTGGTTTCTCAGCAGGTGTGTCGCTGAGTGGGGAAAATCTGTAAGAAACTTGAACAGTTTGGTGGTGACCCGTGGGCTTTGAATACTTACGACTATTCCTGCTTAGGACAGTCACCCAGCCACCCTTTCCTGGCTGCTCAGGAGATGCCAGGGGACGGCTACCACAGGCTAACTCAGGCCGACTACAGGGGACTGGCTAGCTACTGTAGCTAACGACTGATCTACCAAGGTGCGGAGCCAGACTTCTAAATCACTGAGCCTCGCCTCCAGGTCTGCAAATAAACTACACTTGTTAGACATACTATTATCGCTAAAAGAGGCAGAGAAGTAACTGAACATCTGACACACCAAGTAGGAGAACGAGAGGGAGGAAAAGCAATCGCTAGCTGCTAAGCTAAAGTCGCTAAAACTAGTCACTAAAAGATGGAAAGAACTGTGAGTACTTAGGCAGAACTACTGTCAGTAGAAGTGTTTAATCTAACAAATTTAACTGGTATTTAGAGAGAGCAGCACAACACGCTACCAACACACAAGCACCGGAAACGGAAATGAGTCAACACGCTACTGCAGTATGTCAGCACGTCAGATGACAAGGATTCAGTCATTTTAGTCTGTTCTGTGTGCTCGCTTTTGTTTAATTAAATAACTTAACTGAACCTGCTCTGGTGTGCTGCATTTGGGTCCTCCAACCTGCTCAACCACACATGCACAGTCAGCTGATTTGTGACAAAAAAGCAACAAAAAACCTTTAACATTTATTCATTTAGCTGACGCTTTCATCCAAAGCGACTTACAATTGCTAGATATGTCAGAGGTTGCACGCCTCTGGAGCATCTAGGGGTTAAGTGTCTTGCTCAGGGACACATTGGTGGCTCACGGTGGATTCGAACCCGGGTCTCACACGAAAGGCATGTGTCTTATCCACTGCTCCATCAATACCCCCTAACCCTTTTAACTAAATATAGAGCGGTGTACACAGAAATAAGATAATATTATAATTACCATTGAAATCAGTGCATTGACTTGACATTCATATCCTTAAAATAAATAATACAATTATTAGAATATAATTGTGTCTGTAAATATCTACTGAAGCCTTCTGCCTTAGCTGAATGTATCTCCCGTCTTTAGAGAGGTCTTGTGATGGTGCAGAGAAGGTAATGCTGGGATTGATTTGCATCTTCTGTTTGGTAATGAAAACCCAGGGTGCTTCACAGGTCTCTTAATTCCATCCACGTTTCCCTCACTTGCGTCTTTTCCTTGTGTCTTAGTCCTGCCCACCGGGGCTGCAATGAGAAACACAAAGAAACCAAGCGAGGGGAGAAGGAAAGAGGAAATATGTTTTTAGAGAAATGAGACGTCATTTCCTCCGAAGCGTCACATGAAGCGACATCCGTTTCTGATGACAGTGACAGCTGATCACAGCTGTCAGTCTGCTCTAACAGTGGAGACTTTTAATGGAGTTTGTGTCTGCACACACGTACACTGTGTTGGTACTAATAACTCACAGTTATCAGTGCATGATTCTCCCTGTAGCTGTTTAAAAAACACCTGCAAACGAAATTATACTGTCCTGATCAGAGGCACAGGATCATTTCTACTGGCACAAAGCTTATATTACTTGCTTTTATTTTTATTGATTCTGATTGAATTTGTTATTGAATAACCTAGAATATGATCATGGTATCTTTGGATTTATTAGACTAAATGTTTAAGGGAAATTGAAATGATGTAAATCAAAGTTGACGCTCAGTTTTAGGCTTTTAGTTTATTTCCTCCTACCACACTACTGCATACATTTTATTTGCATGTCGTATCACTCGTCACCGATAAATCACTGCGTTCCATCATATCAATCCAATGCATTTTTTTTAAGTGCAACAGCGCTTTCATTCATTCTTTCATCAGCAGATTTTACTCGTTGAGCTGCCGCCTGCTTTCATCAGATGCAGTCGGTGAGATTGCTTCATTAGAGACTTTAGTGCTGTTTAGTGACTTGTCCGAATCCTTAGGCTATGCTTTTAGTATGTTTTAATGTTGTCTATTTAGACTAAACACAGGAATGATCAGCCTCACATGTGGCTGAATAGAAATGACGATCAATTATTTAAAACATGTTTCTTGCTGACAGACTTTCCTACTCTCTGACTTTAATTGTTTCCATAATAAAAGTTGATGGTAGAAATCGAGAAAAAATCTTAAAATAAAAAATACACAACTTTTAATAAATGAAGTTGTGTGTGGGGCTTTTATTGTTCAGACCTACAATGAACACATATTTTAACTAGACAGTGAATCATAAAACAACTCAAATATACAATAAGACTTTGCAGTGAAACACTTTAATGTTATATGTCCTGTTGTATCAGATCGGTCCGATCAGCTGCATCAATATAACAGCTACCCAATAAGGGGGCGTGTCGTCAGTAAAAGACTTACGCAAAGGATGCACTGGTGTATCCTCGCTCATAGCTCCTCAAAGATTGCTCCTCCATCCTCAATCCTCGGAGCGCAAATAAGAGTTTTGGGACGGTCTGCAAGATGCAGGAGTGGAACAACTCCTGCATCTCCTGGAGCTCTGGGGGTGCACCAGGCGGGTAGACAAATTACCCAGCAGACTCTGAACTGTGACAGGGTCAGTGAGGAAACTGCATTGATGGATGTGCTGTTGATTGTCCAGATCAGTCCACAACTGTTCCAACACTGTAGCATACATTTGTCTTACTGTACTTGTTAGAACTGACTTTGCATTAACACTGTATACTTCATTTTATAATGCAGTGTTAAGGATGGACTGCCTTTCCTCATCTTCATTTTCTTCTCTAATGTAAGGCAAGCAAGTTTATTTATATAGCCCCTTCCAAAAACTGCAGCCATTTAAAGTTTACAAACGTTACAAACCCAGAGATACAAATAAAGATAAAAAGAAGCAAATACAATTACAAAAATTCTTCAGAAAATTTAAATTAAAATACTTGAGACAATTGATATCAAAAAATTTTATCAAAACAATAAAATTAAAAGAGAAAATTATTAAACTGAGCTAAATTTTGGTCAAATAAATAATAGTGATAAATAAGATTGTACAGTTTTAAAAAGCCTCAGAACAGGAATGTATAAAGAGCTGACTTAAAAGACTGTAAGGTGCTAGAAATTCTCCATCTTTTGTTCTTATAAAAGAAATGGCAAGACCTGAGGGGTCTGGTAGGTTTATGCCCTTTAAAGAGATCATTGATATATATTGGTCCTAGCCCATTGAGTGCTTTATAAACAGGCAACAAAACCTTGAACCTCTCTCATTCACTAGTATGAGAGTAAGTAATCTTAGAACTGAAGTGATCAAATCTCCTAGCTCTGGTTAAAAGTCTAGCAGCGGCATTTTGAATGAGCTGGAGTTGTCTAATCGAGCTTTTAGAGAGGCCTGTGAAAAATCTTACAAAAATCCAGTTTACTAAAAATGAATGCATGGATAATTTTCTCAGGGTCCTCCTTGGACATTAGATTCTAAATTTAATATGGCTGTTAAGGTTTAAATCTGAATCAATGATTATACCAAGATTTGTGAAAAGGAGCAATGACTTTAAGTCTCTCCTCTTTGGCACTTAAGACAATAACTTCAGTTGTGTTTGTATTGAGGCGACTGTGGCTCAGGAGGTTCCCCCAGGCTGCATGTCGAAGTGTCCTTGGGCAAGATACTGAACTTGAATGCGTGTGAATGGTGAATGCAGATGTAGTGTAAAAGCGCTTTGAGTGGTCGAAAAGAATAGAAAGGTGCTATACAAATACGGAGCATTGAGTTGCAGGAAATTGCAGCGCATCCAGTTGTTAATTTTTTCAATGCATTTGATTAGTGAATCAATGGGACCATATTCATCAGCGGAAAATGCTATGTGGATCTGAGTGTCATCTGTGTAATTAGAGTAGGAGCAGTGTTGGGCAAGTTACTCAGAAATTGTAACAAGTTACTAGTTACTTTTTACTCTTAAAGTAATAATATTACTTCCCTAACAGACGACCATGTTCTTTGTATCTTAGACTGTGACACAATAACGACTTGATTGAATAGACTTGTTCCCAACAACGGGGTGGTTATGGGGCAGTGGCTAACACACTTGCCTTTGGTGTGAGAGACCTGGGTTCAAATCGACTGTGAGACACTAACTCCTAGTTTACACACGGTAGCTCTGCTTTTATCTTGTGAAGCTGCAATTCATTCAACTTACACTGTAAATTTCCAGCTAAACTGAGGCTTTTTGAAGACCCTTTTTTCTCTCTCTCTCTCTCTCTCTCTCTCTCTCTCTCTCACCTGCCATTCACCGGTCTTGTGCAGAGAGCGTGCATTCTGTGCTGTCGACAACTGCACACACGTTGTGGTTCCTCGCGGTAGCCGGCTATTTAAAAACGATATAATATTCTTTGTGTGGTTCATCAACGGTGAAAAATTATCTGAAAATCCCGGGAGGTGCGGACAAATCGGCATCCCCCAGCGAAGCTGGGGCTCTGTCTCTTCAGCAAGTGTTCCTCTTCTGCTACTACACGCTACACCTACACATGCGCACTGACGACCCAGGGTTAGGGTTACAATTTTTGATTTATTTACGCACTTCAAAAACATTTATTAAAAGTTTTATTCTTTTTACATGTTTATTTACTGCATTAAACGTTGAAATGTATATTGTAATAGGCTCTATATTAACTAATTGGGAGAAAACTGGTAGTTCTATGTAAAATCAGACGTTGAGCACCCCCATATTGCCAAAATGGCACGATCCTTGTTTCGCTGCGAAGCTTCGACTGTGAGATTGACACTATTCAGGGTCAGCCCTAATATTGTTCTTGTTTAAAAAAAAATATTCGGTTGTAGGAAAACACACTTTTCAATTATTTTGGATATAAATGGTAGATTTGAAATGGGCCTGTAGTTACTCATTACTGAAGGGTCAAGATTGTTCTTTTTTAGCAGAGGCTTAATAACTGCAGTTTTCATGGAAGAAGTCACCTGAGAGGAGGGAGATGATTACAATTTGCAGAATTTTAAGACTATCAAGGCAACATGTAGTGGGTTTAAAAAAGACCACCACTTCCTCTAGTGTTTTGTGGTTGACTGGATGCAATTCTGACATGATTGCTAGGTTTGTTATTTGTAACTGTACCAGTGTCACTGAGACTAGACTAGAAGTTGAGGGGCTGATTTCTTGCCTGATCTTCATAATCTTTTCTGAGAAAAAGGAGGCAAAGTCATGACTGATTGGAGAACAGTTCAGTGGCTATACTCACTTGGGGGTTAGTTAGCTTGTCAACAGTGGAAAATAAGACCAGTCCATTATTAATATTTTTATTACTAAGATCAGGCAAAAAAACTGTTAGTGATAGTTTTCCCTTTATAACCATGAGATTTGTGTGGCGCCGCAGACGGCAGCCTCTGGATTACGCTCCGTATTGCTTTTTGTGTTTTTGTTTAACGCTGCCATCCCTCTCTGGTAACATTTACCAGAGAAGAGCTCTTAAATATTGGACTTTCAACTGCTCATACTATTCCACCGCTCCTTAACGAACCCAGAACTTTCCTGGAGTTATTAGTTGGAGGAGCAGCAGCTCTATTTGGGATCCTTCGGAAATGCCGCAGGGGAAAATGTGCAGGCGCGCTGGTTACTACACCTGGCCGACCAGATAACTAACGTGGAGAAAAAACATCCAGACTCCCTGCTCATTGTTCTTGGGGACTTCAACAGAGCAAACCTCAGCCACGAAGTTCCAAAGTACAGACAGACACTAACACACTGGACCACTGCTACACAACATTAAAGGACGCCTATCGCTCTGTTCCCCGTGCAGCCTCTCTGATCACTGTCTGGTTCATCTTATCCCGACATACAGGCAGCAACTGAAATCTGATAAACCTGTCGTAAAGACTGTGAAAAGATGGATCAACGAGTCAAAGCTGGATTTACAAACCTGCTTTGACTGCCCTGACTGGAGTGTTTTTGATGCTCCAGCCACTGGCCTGGACAAACTAACTGACACTGTGACATCTTACATCAGTTTTTGTGAGGAGATGTGTGTGCGGACTAAAACCTTAACAACCAAAAACCCTGGTTCACAGCGAAACTCAGGCAGCATCATCAGACCAACGAGGAGGCCATCAGAAGTGGGAACAGAGTCCTGTACAACCAGGCCAGGAACACTCTGACTAAGGAGATCAAAGCTGCAAAGAGGAGCTACGCCAGAAAGCTAAATAAGAGCTTTGCAGCCAACGATCCTGTGTCAGTGTGACACTCACCAACTACAGGAGACCATCCCCCAACATTGCTGGTACTCAACAACTGGCAGACGAACTGAATGGCTTTTATTGTAGGTTTGAAAAGTCCACAGTCACACCTCTCCCCCGCTCCAACACCATCTTCAAACAGTCACCTTCCCCCTCTGACACCTCTCTGACCCCTCATCTGCACTCAAGATCTGTGAAGAGAATGTGAGCCACCTCTTCCAAAAGCAGAAGATCAGGAAGGCTCCTGGCCCCAACGGTATGTCCCATCTTCACACAGAGCTGTGAGAAGCTCCCTCCTGCTTCAAATGCTTTCACCTGTGCTTCAAAATTTCCCGTTCCCCAAACAAAACTCCATCTCTGGGGATGGTGATGTGTCGGCCTACAGACGGGAGGTTGATTAGCTGGCTCTCTGGTGCGGCCAGAGTAACCTAGAGCTTGATGATCGTGGACTCCACCCCCAAATGCCCCCCATCACCATACTCACCATACCCTGTGTCTGCTGTGGAATCCTTCAGGTTTCTGGGATCCACTATTTCCCAGGACCTGAAGTGGGAGCCCAACACTGACACCATCATCAAAAAGGCCCAGCAGAGGATGTACTTCCTGTGCCAGCTCAGGAAGCTCAACCTGTACCTGCTGATCCACTTCTACACAGCTATCATCCAGTCTGTCCTCTGCACGTCCATCACTGTCTGGTTTGGATCTGCCACCAAAAAGGACAGGAGCAGACTACAACGGACAGTCTGGACTGCAGAAAAGATCATCGGTGCCAACCTGCCCTCCATTCAGGACTTATACATTTCCAGAGTCAGGAATCGGGCAGGAAACATCACTGCAGATCCATCTCACCCCGGACACAATCTGTTCCAGCTTCTCCCCTCTGGTAGGCACTACAGAGCACTGCACGCCAAAACCAACAGACTCAGGAACCGTTTCTGCCCACAAGCCATCACTCTGACTAACAGCTGATTTCTGACTCACGGTGTCAGGAACAATTCTTGTTGTTTGTCAATATGTCTGTATTGTTTTTGTTTATAGTGTGTATATTTGTGTTGTCTACACTGAAGTCTGTGTCTGTTTTTATTTTATTTTTATTATTGTGATTTTGTACAATGTACAATCTTGAGTCAAATTCCTCGTATGTGTACACATACCTGGCAAGCCAGCTGATTCTGATTCTAATTGTTGAACTACAATTCACCAATTAGAATCCTTTCTGATCTGTTTAGTTTAGTTATCCACAGTTTCTGTTATTTAGTTTGTTGTAATTTGGTCTTGTTCTGTCTGCTTGTGTTTAGTTTGTTATATTCATTACTCTGATCTGTTCTGTCTTATTTTAAGATGATCTGTGCCTGCCTTAGTTCTTTTTTATTTCTGTTTCTGCCTGGTGATTGTTATTAGTTTCCCTCTTGTCATGCTTGGTTTCCGTCTGTCTGTCAGATGTCAATTTATGTTCCCTGCCAGTTTCATTATTCATTGAGTTATGATCATTTTGTGTTAGCCTGTTCTGTTCAGTTATCTTAATCTGTTCTGTCTTGTAGAGTTGCCTGTGTTTCTCAGTTATTTGGTCTGTCTTGTCTGTTCTGTGTTTTGAGTTCCAGTTAGATTCTTGTCTTGTGCTTTGCAACCTGTTAGCGTCTGTTTTCCCCTGCTGTCTCTCTGCCTGCCTTTGTCTCATTAGTCTCATCTCTGTCACCTGTGTTGCTCCCGCCCTGCTTGTTAGTCCCTGTGTGTATGTATATATGCTTGCTTGTTTCTTTAGTCTGGTCATTGTAGCTTGCTGTTGCTCTGTCTCAGTCTCATGTTGTGTTCTCTGTTCCGTGTCCTGTCCTGTCTGTGCCCTGTTGTATTTCCTGTTGGATTACTGTGTTTCGTTTTTGAATTATTTACCTTTTGTTTGTTGAGTTTGACGAACTGCTGTTGGGAGATGTGTGCATCCTGCGGGAGGGCCGTCCAGCACTAGCATGGCTGTCCCGGACAACCAATGTCCAGGAGGATGATCCAAGTCGGTGCTGAGTACAGGGTTGCATGGGATTGGAAAACCAATCCTTATCATTCTCCAGTGGTTTGAATAAAAAGTGTTTTATGGTCCACCTCACCCAGTATATCCAGAAAAAGAAGTATGGACATCCTCTCCTTTTTCTCCGCCACTGTGGACCAGGAGGTGGATGGAGTAGCCGTCATCACAGATGGCCGTTTCAAATGCAGGAGGTTGCCGATCAGCTGTCAACTCCATGCCAGCCAGCCGGAGCTGGGAGATGATCTGATACTTAGCTCATGGATGAGCTCCTCCAAGGAAGAAAGTTCAGGAAGCAACATGTTCAGAGATGTGCTTTTTAGCTTGTCTGTTAGTTTGCTCCAGGAGTCACCTGCCACCGACAGCAACGCCGGAGGAAGCGCTGAAACAGCGGTCAATAGCTGTCAGTAGAGCCGGGGAAGAGTGTTGACACGGCGGCCGAACACCGACAGCAGAGCCAAGGAGGACTGTTAACCTGGCAGCCAAAGGTAAGTTACCACGCCTCTAGCACTCCTAGAGAATTGGTACTATCGACTTCAAATTTCCAATGTCTAGTATAAAGCCACTGATGGTTAAAAGTTGCACAAACGGTGAGTTTTCGTCGAACAGCAGAGGACTTGTTGCACACTGTGTTTTAGGGAAACATGACAACTTGTTACTTAGAAGGTGTTTGCAGTGTCACTTCAACACACAGATACAATGATAGCCAATAACCTGCAGTAAGCCAAAAGGGTGGATTAGAGTATTGTCATGTACTCAATGTAGACTGCATCCAAATTGAATCTACCTTAACAAACACACAGATATACTATACTATATATACTAAAACAGAGATACCTGACTCATCAAATGCCTGACTCGTCCCCTCTGTAGCTCTTGGACAGGAAGCTGGATTGAACTCAGACCCAACCAAATAAATGGTTTCTTATTGCTTACAGCCAGTGCAGTTTTACCTGTGAAAATAAGCAGGGAAGCACAACCACAGTGAATAATTTATCATGCTGTTGGCAGGAAAAGCCCAGAGTGTTACTGCTACTTGATTAGATTAGATATTGGGGAATTATATTGACTCCAGCAAGGCAAATGGCCATGGCAGTTAATGGAAAAAGGATGTAAATAAGAACAGAGGAGATGAGTGTTCCAACCCTCCATCTTATTCAAGAGCAGCATCACCTGACATCGAATAGCTGTATTTATAGATTTAAAAGATTATTTCAAAGTCCTAGTTTTTAATCTGGGTCACCTTAAATCCACCTCCAAATGTCAAACCTTGTGGACCATGTCGTTACCATGATGGGTCTGATGCTGGGCCACGAGTGAATAAAATGCATAATAAAACCAGTCTTCAGACTTGCCCATTACATTCATTTTAAATAGGCTACAGGCTATTTATTCAGCTATAACCTGACGAGACAAAATGCCGGTGGCAATGACATGAATGAAAATATTAATCAAACAAATTAGGCTATAGCCTACTCACGGACCTGTGATTGTAAAGTCACAGTCCAACTCAGTAGGTTAGCCTATATTAGCCTATAATAGCCTATATTTTTTGCAGTGAAAAATGTGTGTAGGTTCAAACTGACTGTAAAGTTTTAGATGTCTATTTTACATTAATAAAATCTTGCTCATTTCGTATTTTATGAAATGCTGTCAAAACATATTAGGACCACGCAGCTTATAATGAAAAACTCACTTTTAAACTACATTTAGGCCTATTTATTTCAGCTGCACCACAGTCATCCTCACTCAGAAATATTCACATCATATCCAGTTGACAACTACGGAATGTTCCAATCAGTGCGACTACAATATGAAAGAATAGGCTACTGTTCATTAATCAGTTTTGTACAGATTAGCATGGTAAGTGTTTTTGAGCAACTGTTGCCACCTGACAGCAGTCTTAATGTCCACAGAGTCACTGTGCTGAGGAAAAATCTACGATATCCAAAGATAGGCTAAGCCTAACTCTCTGTCCATGCATTGATGACAGATTGATCATAAAAGCGGTCATGTTCAAGATCATGTTTGGGTAAAAAAACTAGCGTTTGTTGAAGTAAACCTCCTCCTTAGGTTCACAGCGTAAGTTGCCGGGGTTACTGATCTACAGTTTATCTGATCGTGCTCTCCCGGAGTTTCCGCCATCTCGGGCTGAACATACTCAGAGTTTTCACTAACAAACTGAGCTTATCTCAGAGTCGCAGTCTAACACACTTCTCTGCTCCTCCATTTCAGGAGTTACTTAGTGAAAATCCTATAGTGACGGTGTCTGCCCCCTGACCATCGAAATTATTTAAAAAGGTAAACAGAAGAGGAGCATAAAAACCTCATAAAAATAAAAACCAAAAGAGCAATTGTGCAAACGAATAGGAGAGTTAAATGTAGACTCTTAAACATCAGATCTCTCTCTTCTAAAGGTGTACTAGTAAATGAACTAATATCAGATTATGATATTGATTTATTTTGTCTTACTGAAACCTGGCTGGGTGATGGAGAATATGTTAGCCTAAATGAATCCACCCCTCCCAGTTATATTAATACTCACATTCCTCGAGGCACAGGCCGAGGAGGTGAAGTTGCAGCTATCTTCGACTCTAGCCTACTAATCAGCTCTAAACCTAAACTAAATTATAACTCATTTGAAAGCCTTGTTCTTAGTCTTTCACACCCAAGTTGGAAATCACTGCAACCAATTCTTTTTGTTATAGTCTACCGAGCACCTGGCCCGTACTCTGAATTCTTATCTGAATTTGCAGAGTTTTTGTCAACTTTAGTCCTTAAAACGGACAAAGTTATTATTGTAGGGGATTTTAATATTCATGTGGACGTTGAGAATGACAGCTTCAGTACTGCGTTTATCTCTCTGTTAGATTCCATTGGCTTCTCTCAGAGTGTTCATGAACCGACTCACTGTTTTATCCACACCCTCAACCTTGTTTTGGTATATGGTATTGAAATTGAACATTTAGTGGTGTTCCCACAGAATCCCTCTTTATCCGACCACTGTTTGATAACTTTTGAGTTTTCCATTTCCACAACCATTTCTCTCTAAGATCCTGGAGAAAGCAGTTGCTTTAGAGTTCATCATAGCACAGAGACAGCACTTGTGAAAATTACTAACGATCTCCTCATTGCATCAGACAAAGGACTTGTCTCTGTACTGGTTTTATTTGATCTTAGTGCTGCATTTCATACCATTGACCATCAGATCCTATTACAGAGACTGAAACATTTCATTGGCATTAAAGGAACCGCTCTAAGCTGGTTTAAGTCCTATTTATCAGATTGATTTCAGTTTGTACATGTTAACGATGAGTCCTCCATGCACTCCAAAGTTAGTCATGGAGTTCCTCAAGGATCTGTCCTCGGACCAATCCTGTTCACTTTATATATGCTCCCTTTAGTCAATATTATCAGGAAATATTCCATAAACTTTCATTGTTATGCAGATGATACTCAGTTATATCTATCGATCAATCCTCCAACCCCTCTTCCTGGACATCTCAGCTGCCATGGGTGGAGTACGCCCACAACACTCTCCCCACATCTGCCACAGGTCTGTCACCATTTGAATGTGTTTATGGCTACCCCCCTTGTTCCTCTCTCAGGAGACAGTGTTGGCACTACCCTCTGTCCAGGCGTACATCTGGAGATGTCATCGCAACTGGCACCGTGCCCGAGCCACCCTTCTGAGAACCTCTGCCCAGTATGAGTGCCAATCAAGCACACCTGTTTCACATCCTGCAATCAATACCATTCAGTATGCGCACACGCCAGCCAAATTTCGTCTTTAGCTTTTGAATCTTGTCTGACTCAGATTACTCACCAGCACCACGAGACCCGGAGCACCAGAACCAGAAACCGGACCCCAAACCCCTGTTTCAAAATAAATCCTACTCTGGTCTGCATTTGAGTTCTGGCACCCGGTCCTGACAGTAATCAGAGCTGGATAAAAGAATCTGTACAGAACAAGATGCTTTCCAAACCTGTGTCTATTCAAGCCCTTCTGTTTTAATTAGATCTTTGTTTTCCTGGATTTCCACTTACCCATTCACTCCTCTATTTTTTTTCATATAAAATAGTAAAACAATATTATCTATCTTCCCACTAGTCTTCTCTACTCCTTTCTTCAGCATATCTCCATGGAGATCAGCCACTGCACTCCCGCCCCTCCAGTGTTACAGATTGCATTTCTTTGTTGAGGGCCCCTCATGTTCAATCCAGTGTCTCAGGTGAAGATGAAAGGAGGGAAAGGAAGGGAGAATACAATATAGGCAAAATAAGAGACCCTCTGATTTATACAGTGAGTACGGAAAGTATTCAGACCCCTTTAAATTTTTCACTCTTTGTTTCATTGCAGCCATTTTCCAAAAATCAAAAAAGTTCATTTTATTTCTCAGTAATGTACACTCAGCACCCCATCTTGACAGAAAAAAAACAGAAATGTAGAAATTTTTGCAAATTTATTAAAAAAGAAAAACTGAAATATCACATGGTCATAAGTATTCAGACCCTTTGCTCAATATTTAGTAGAAGCACCCTTTTGATCTAATACAGCCATGAGTCGTTTTGGGAAAGATGCAACACGTTTTTCACATCTGGATTTGGGTATCCTCTGCCATTCCTCCTTGCAGATCCTCTCCAGTTCTGTCAGGTTGGATGGTAAACGTTGGTGGACAGCCATTTTCAGGTCTCTCCAGAGATGCTCAATTGGGTTTAAGTCAGGGCTCTGGCTGGGCCATTCAAGAACAGCCACGGAGTTGTTGTGAAGCCACTCCTTCGTTATTTTAGCGGTGTGCTTAGGGTCATTGTCTTGTTGGAAGGTAAACATTCGGCCCGGGCTGAGGTCCAGAGCACTCTGGAAAAGGTTTTCGTCCAGGATATCCCTGTACTTGGCCGCATTCATCTTTCCCTCAATTGCAACCAGTCGTCCTGTCCCTGCAGCTGAAAAACACCTCCACAGCATGATGCTGCCACCACCATGCTTCACTGTTGAGACTGTATTGGACAGGTGATGAGCAGTGCCTGGTTTTCTCCACACATACCGCTTAGAATTAAGGCCAAAAAGTTCTATCTTGGTCTCATCAGACCAGAGGATCTTATTTATCACCATCTTGGAGTCCTTCAGGTGTTTTTTAGCAAACTCCATGCGGGCTTTCATGTGTCTTGCACTGAGGAGAGGCTTCCGTCGGGCCACTCTGCCATAAAGCCCCGACTGGTGGATTGCTGCAGTGATGGTTGACTTACTACAACTTTCTCCCATCTCCCGACTGCATCTCTGGAGCTCAGCCACAGTGACCTTTGGGTTCTTCTTTACCTCTCTCACCAAGGCTCTTCTCCCCCGATAGCTCAGTTTGGCCAGACGGCCAGCTCTAGGAAGGGTTCTGGTCGTCCCAAACGTCTTCCATTTGAGGATTATGGAGGCCACTGTGCTCTTAGGAACCTTAAGTGCAGCAGAAATCTTTTTGTAACCTTGGCCAGATCTGTGCCTTGCCACAATTCTCTCTCTGAGCTCTTCAGGCAGTTCCTTTGACCTCATGATTCTCATTTGCTCTGACATGCACTGTGAGCTGTAAGGTCTTATATAGACAGGTGTGTGGCTTTCCTAATCAAGTCCAATCAGTATAATCAAACACAGCTGGACTCAAATGAAGGTGTAGAACCATCTCAAGGATGATCAGAAGAAATAGACAGCACCTGAGTTAAATATGAGTGTCACGGCAAAGGGTCTGAATACTTATGACCATGTGATATTTCAGTTTTTCTTTTTTAATAAATTTGCAAAAATTTCTACATTTCTGTTTTTTTCTGTCAAGATGGGGTGCTGAGTGTACATTACTGAGAAATAAAATGAACTTTTTTGATTTTTGGAAAATGACTGCAATGAAACAAAGAGTGAAAAATGTAAAGGGGTCTGAATACTTTCCGTACCCACTGTAAATTGTGGCAAGGATGGACAAGAGAAACGGTGGAATATGTATGTGTTGCAAGATGAACCATGCATGACTATCAGTTACTTTGTGGTAACGGTATTACTTGCAAGTTTGTTAGGGAATATGGACCAGTGCAAGTCATGTCAACTCAAGTGTAAAGGGACTTAAGGGGGGTCCGGCCTTCTGTTGTGATCTTTAGGCCCATGCTATTGTTCGCATCTTAAATGCACCAGTTGATCTCCTCAAATATCCCCAAATACATGTATGCCCAATCAAGTAGTAATCAAGGGTAATAGGGGCCCATAGCTAATTATTACCCTAGGGCCCCCTAGCAGATTAATCCAGCTCATAGTCCATAAAGACAAGTGTAATGGTGACATTCAGAGAACCAGATGAGACAGATCGCTCTCCGCTCCAAAATGTTTTCTTAAAAGATGTGCTGTGGATTTTACATTGAGTGTTACCAAAAAACTTTAAGTATATGCTTTAAGTCTAACAAACCTTTTAAATGTATTTCTTTCCCAAAAATGTTTTGAACATCTTGAAACCTGAATTGTTTACATCCATGTTTACTAGCTTTCAGTCTTTTTACCTGCCTTTGCTGAGGTGTTACTGCATATTTTGGCGCAAAAGAAACATTCCAGTTTATTTACAATTTCATAATGTGCAATTATGAGATCTTGCTTGAAGTTCTCCAAGAAGCAGGCGTTTAGTGAAAGCAAGGCAGGCAGCTCAAGGCAGAGTGGCAAAAATCCTCCACGAAGAGTGAGAATCTGAAGTACAAGCAAAAAACCAGGCAAAGTCAGGCAAAGGGAAGCAAAAAACACACACAAGATTCAGGGAGCTGGCTGTAGCACAGTACCACATAAGATAACTGATAATATGGCGAAGACTGGAGTGAAGAAGCGGGAGCAGAATTACTGGGATGTGCCTCAGCTACGCAGGTGTTCACAGGTGCAAAGCGCTCACTAAGCTTTGGGGGACAATAAAACTTTAAAGCCTGAATGTTACGATCCCGTCTCAAGGGAGGCAACATAAAGGAGTCACGGATACTTTTCCTTGATCTCGATAGAAAACGTCATGAGGTTAAGGAGAGGTGTGAGAGAGAATTCATAAGGACTTCGGAAAAGCGCAGGGCTAAGAGAATCCGCTCTTATCTAGTCTATGTAATTCTGCAACGGCGGATGTTAATGACGTGGCCTGCCATGATGGAACTACAATGTTCCGAAGATGGACTACAAAAAGCACATCTTTGACACTCTGCCCCATGTTGTTTTAATCCAGGCCATCTAAAGGTGGACAACACAATACTTCATTGCCAAGATAGCAAAAAGGCCTATAGGGTACCAGTCACTAAATAATACCTTCTGTCACCCTCCTGTCCATCCATATTTATCAACATGAATCGCATTTATTGTATCTAAATAATACATTACATTTACTGTAGAGGTTATCCAGCTTGATCTCTCTCTTTATTAAGGCACAGAAGTCAGCATCTGTGACTGAAGTAAAATTAATTAATCATATTGCTGAAGGCAGGCAATACATTGACCAAAAATAACTAATGCAAACTGAGCATATAAGGTTAGCCTACACTGCCTAGCTTGCATATAGGTCTCAATTATTGTATTGACAGTTCAAAACATATGCATATTAGTTAAGTTATGGCATATGAGAGAAAAGTCTTTATAGCCAATGGTAACTTACATGGTGATCGACGCCCTGGACGATGGAGTATTTATATTATTTTTTTAATTGTAGCAACTTCAAATACTTTATGGCATATTTCAACTATCCAAAACATCAAATAGTGTTGAAACAGTATTAAATTACAGCAAAGCCAAAAGAAAACAAAACAAACAAAGTAAGTGTCTTATTCAAGTATCATAGATTAGTGGAATAAAAATAAAATTGCGAGTTTGGATTTAGCAAAATGTGGTCGTTATTGTTTGAGTTTGAGAACGCCAAATACGTATTGTAACTCCAGATTCTATGAGTATAGGCGCAGCCCTTTAAGGCCATCGCTATTGGATTTACCCCTACGCACACCAGCGCGGCACTAATAAATTTTGTCTACGCCCACCCACACCGTGGGCCTCTCCTACGTCTGCACCTGTATATATACAACGATGAGACCCAACCTTCGGCTCCCATAGTGCCTTTTCTTCAGCACTGAGAACCAAGGACCAGTGAGGCCCACTGCTTAGAGGGCTGCGCCTATACTCATAGAATCTGGAGTTACAATACGTAACTATTGTTCTATTTCGTATAGGCTTCGCCCTCTAAGGCCATCGCTATTGGGTTAAAGGCGAAGCAGGATGAGTCACCGGCTCATTGGCCCCAACGGTACCACCAAGCACAGACCCACCTACCCAGAGCCAACATTATAAGCCACCCGATCCCCTGTAGCCCGCAGCATTTGTGTCACCGTGCGCGCAATCACCAATGGCGCAACATGGGAAGGCAGAGAACAAACCCATGCGTAAAAGGCCGGTGACCGGATGGGGGGCCCCGCAGCTGTTCACAGTCACTCAGACAGAACGCTCAGTGCCGAGTGGGTCAGTAAGAATCCGGAGACATCCCGCAGGTAGAAATGGACGAAAGAGCACAGGGAAGACCAGGAGGCCGCCGTGCAGATGTCGTCCACCGACATTCCACTGTGCAATGCCACAGAGCAGGAGACGCCTCTCATGGAGTGTGCCCTGATGCTGTCGGGGGGAGATACTGTTGTGAATTATTTTGGAGCATTATAGCCTAAATTGTTATCATTAATTACTAGAGCAATGGTGGACTACATTGTCATCAATTAAAGTGTTATTTTATAGTGTAAAGTTAGGATCACAGAGTTAAAACTCTATAGCTCTGAATGTATGTGCTCCTTTCTTTATGTAACTGCCCAGGCTCAGCAGTAGCACGTGTGTGTGAGCAAGCTCGTGTGCTTTGGGAGAAAAGGGAGGGAGCAAAGTAAGATAGCATCAAAAACACTTACAAAGGAAAATATAGAAGCAGATTTTGTGAAAATTGTATTACAAAACATACATCAATATAGTCCATCACAGTAAGAACGTCCTGTTCTTAGCACGGAGCACAAACAACACCAGTTTATTCCATAAAAGTCAGGTTATGGATGAAATTGCATGATCAAGCGGAGTGCATGCAAAGGACACAGAGAGGAGGAGCAGGCAGTCATGGAATTTTCCAGATTCAGGTGCAGTAGGAAAGAGAGCCAAGAGATGATATGAAGCTATAAAAGGAGGTCCAAAAGGAGGTTTTATGTCAGTCATTACATGGTTTTCATGTCGACTCGGGTCTCTGTTCTGGTAACAGAATGGGGCTTTATTTTGCACCGATCTCTGACACACTCCGGTGGAACTTTTGTATTCTAATTGGTGTCTGTTTTTGTTGATAATAAAAATGTTGGTAAAATTTCAAGCTTTCTTATCTGGCTCAAGTCTTGAATAATTACACGACAATACACCAGCTGACACATAGGCCTGTGATATAGCCTCGCACAGCCAGTGAGACAGGCTCTGCACCGACAGGGGAAGCCCCTTGGACTGTTCCCTGTAGTTCACAAATGGACGGTGTGAACGGGCGCGCTACGTAGCAGGACAGCAGGCACACCGGAAAGAGGAGGTGAGACATGGCTTCATCCTCATACCCATGGGGGGGGGGAAGAAGCCAGAGAGAGTAATCGCCCGCAAACAGAAGGAGCTGGTGATGCTCTTAGGCATGAAGGCTGGATTATGGCGCAGGACAGCAGAGCTGCCGTCACCCTCGATCCGGAAACACAACAGAGCCACAGAGAGGGCAGCCAGATCGCTGACCCTCTTAGAAGAGTGTGTCGCTTTAAATGTTGCTGCCGCAAGGAATTGTGGGACGGCATTATCTCCTTTCCTTTCATAAAGGATGGTCCAGTGTAACCTATGCTAATGGAAATAAGAAAGGAAGGACTGAAGCACCGTTCCTTCGCTTTTAGAGTATTCTACTGTTGAATAATGCCTAATTCCTAGATTGATTGATGTTGAATAATGCCTAATTCCTAGATTGATTGTTAGGTTCTTTTTCTATATTCATACACCTTATTAATGGAGTGCAATATGTTATAACTACTGAGTGTTTCACTACTGAGTATTCTTTTAGTGTGAAGTTTGACTACTGAGTGTTTACTACTGAGTGTTTAAACTACTGAGTGTTTTACTACTGAGTGTATACCTACTGAGTGTTTAAGGAGTGAGTTTAAACTCATATTTTATTCTTATATTCTGTGTGTTTATCATACATTATTCCTATACTCTGTGTATTCATGAACGTGTGCTTTTTAATGAGCCTACATGAGCAGAGAAGCTGCTCAGGCCGCGCAGGCAAAACCTAGCCAACCGTAACCCACTCAATAGAAGCAAGGCACCTGCAGTAAGTCACGTACGCCAGGGCTGAGATCATCGCGAACTGAAGCCAAGAATGAGATCATGACATGTTGTGATTTATGGCGCCTGGTACGGCTAGGTACTGTATGAAACCAAGCTTTGCGCTGCCGAAAGTTAACTTGTATGAGACAAAGCACTCTCATGGTTGGCATTGTTGAATCATGTATTTGTTCATTGAATCACGTTATACATGTATGAAATATGTTATTCCTTATTAATTCTTTTAAAAAATATGATTGTGAGTGTTTAAGTTTTAATGGTGTCAAACTATGCCTGTATAACTTTTAAAAAAAATACGGTGGGACTGAAGTTGAAACATATTGGTGGATTTCTAATCCAGTAATGTAAAAAATATAAAGAGAGATAAATGGTAACAATAATTACATGTAATAATAGTTAAAAAGTGGAAATTGTAACATTAATGAAAGGGTTAATTTGGTAAAACAGTACAAGAAAAAGGCCACTAGATGGCAGTAGAGGATAAGAAATCCACCAAGGGGGAGGAGTGATCAGCGAACACAATAGGTGGAGTTAAGGTGTAACGCCCACCTGGAAGGAGGAGATAAGGAGGAGTTAAGATGTAACGCCCACCTGAAGGGAGGGACAAGGTGGAGCTTAAGGTGAATATAAGGCGATGTTCGCTGACCACCAACTCGGTTCCATCCTGAGACCTGCAGGGATGTTGCTCGGGTTTATCTGTCCTTTATTGAAATAAACTCTTTTGCACCGACTCTTGACCGTCTCCAGTGAAGTTTTTGACCACGCCGTCTTTTGACTAAAGAAGAAATCTAATAGAGTAATTTTATTGAGTTTATTACGTTGGTTAGGGTAGGGACCAGGTCTTTTACTGGCCCGGCCGGTCCATATTTCCGACCTGACACTACAAGCTCTTATCATGGCTGCCACTTAAATACTTTCACTGTTAGCAACCTTCCTAAGCAAAAAAAGCTTTTCAACCGCAGCCTTGAACTCAGTAAATGAAAATTACAAAAAGAAAAGATAAAACAACAAAGAAAAGTTGTGGCTAACAAATACTGCTGCTACGAAACAGTGCGAGAGATTAAGAGGGCGATAGAGCTTGAACTCCTCTGGGGTGCTCCTTTTATTTCTCCCATTGCACTCTAATTCGCCAGCGTCCTCATCAGTTGGCCAATATACAGCTTGAGCCCTGTTTCAGAGAGCGAGATTAGTGAAAATTCTGAGTATGTTAAGACTGAGATGAGGGAAACTTTGGGTTTTCTGTTTCAGAGAGTGAGATCAGATAAACTCTAGATCAGTAACCGTCAGATTCTCTCTGCCTCCTCCCCTCCTGCAGACCCTGAGGCGGCTGTCTGACTTACCGTTTCATTTCCTCATTCATACTGTCGATATCAAAGCACATATCGCATTTAGGCCTACATCTTGAAAAATGTTCAAATCCCGGTTAGATAGTCTATTAATTTTTTTTACCCAAACATGATCTTGAACATTACTGCTTTATGATCAATCAGTCATTGATGTAAGGACAGACAGTTTTCTCCGGACATCGTGGATTTACCCTCAGCACAGAATAAAATCCGTCTGTCTTTAGGTAGAACACTGTGACTCTGGACAGTTGCACTGAAAACACGTACTGTGAGCTACATTACTGCAGTAATCACTGTTTAATATGTAACCTCTAAAACTGATATTTGTTCATATCATGCAGAAAAGTAAGAGTAAGACACTCTTTGCGTTCTCAGGACGTTCTTTTTGCTCTCTGTGTCAAATACCCGGACGGACACGGGAAAGAAGGCATTTCTGTATTCTGCACCTTCAGCATGGAATACATTGCAAAAGAACTTGAAACGGGGGTTATGTACTGTGACCAGGATTCTATGAGTATAGGCTATTGCTATTGGGTTTACCCCTTCCGCACGCCTGTGCGGCTCTGAGATTTTTAGTCTACGTCCACCCACAGCGTGCAAAGTTGGCCGAGGAATGGGTAACTCCTGATTGCAACCCCCGCCTGAGAGAGAGTGTCCCCCCTTTCCCTGGTTTCCCTGCTCCACCAGCAGCCGCTGGAGACAGGGAAACCAGGATGCGCTGGTGCGCTCTGGGGCCACCAGAATCACCGCCAAGGATGAAAACTGCAGGCGATCCGGGAGGCACGGGATCAGCCGCACCGGTGGGAAGGCATCCAGCAGCCGGGGAGGCCAAAGGGGGTGAGCGAAGGGGTCCACTCCCAGCGGGGGTACGTCCCACGGGCTCAGTGAAAACCAAAGGGCGCACTGAGCATTCTCCTTGTTGGCAAACAGATTCACCTCTGCCCTGCCGAACTGGAGCCAGATCTGGGCCACCAGATCGGGATGGAGACGCCACCGGTCTGGGTGAGGGCCTCCCCTCGACATGATGTCCGCCCCTCTGTTCAGCACGCCAGGGATGTATTCTGCTCTGATGGAGAGCAGGTGAGTGCACGCCCACAGGAGCAGCTGCCTGGCCAGACCCAGTAGCTGTGCCGAGCGCACCCAGCCCTGGCGGTTTATGTAGGCAGCCGCGGCCCTGTTGTCGGTGCGGATAAGCACATGATGGTCCCTTAGCAGAGGGGAGAAGTGTTGGATCACCCTCCACACCATGAGAGCATTTATGTGGAGAGGCCTGTAGCCCTGCCACCACCTGAAAGAGGCAGGTCTCGCCCCAGGGAGCTGCAGGGAGGCGTCTGTGAAGACCGAGATGTGGGACATGACCCTGCCCAGGGGGTCCCATGAGGCCCAGGAGCCTCATGACTGACAGAGCTGCCACCGCCGCTCGTGGGACAACATGGCGGAGTAGCTCCATCAGAGAATCCGCCCTCTCCTGAGAGAGCCACGCTCTCCAGAGAGAGGGGTCCAGTACCGTGCCAAGGTAGGTGAGTCTCTAGGAGGTGAGAGGAGCAATCTTCTTCCAGTTCACCGTGAAGCCCAGGTAAGACAGGGGTGCGACTAGCTGGGCCGTCTGCATCACCGCTTTGTCCTGGGACAGCGCCAGCAGCAGCAGGTCGTATAGGAGCTCGGGGATGAGAACACGGTCTGTACAATCCCGGTGAAGGGGGGAGGCGAACAGCAGCCGGTGACCCCAGCGGATCAGGCTGTCCTTCCATTTGTCCATCGGGCAGGAAGTGTGCCACTCTAAGTAGTGCTCTGAAAGTGGTCGGACCTGCCAATGAGGTGCTCTGGTGGTCATGAAGAGCCAGTCCGCCGTCCCTGCTGCTGTCGCGGCTGGGTTCGGACGGAGCCTGGGGGGGGTGAGCCAATAGTCACTCGTGAGGCCTCCCGGATACACTCGCGAACCTGCCGCTCTCAGGGGAAGGAAGGCGGCCACAAGGTGGGGCTACCACTCTTGTGGGCTCATAGCCGTGCCACTCCCTTGGAGGGGCGGAGGCAGGCGACCGGGAAGTGGGTCTGCTCGTGACCGCGGCGCCAGAAAGCGTAACGGCTGTCTGTGGCGGGGAACGACCTAAGGAGCTGAACCCGCAGCAGCCTCGGGCCAATGCTGGCGGTCTCTCTGCCGGTCGCGTCGGTCCCGCCGACAAGCCGGGGGACGGGGATGGCGAGAAGGATGCAACAATCCTACATGCTGCCTGATGCTCTCAGCTTCCTGAGCCACGGACCTCGCGGTGTCAACGAGGGACCGGAACTGAGGTCCGAACAGCCCGTCCGGGCCTCAACCAGCTCTTTCCTCGTAGCCTCTAGGACGACGGACTGCTGGAGCCACAGGATCCGGTGGATCTGGGTCTGCCAGACGGCCATCCGGGCAGCGATGAAGGCTGAGGAAGCGCACTCTGAGCTGTGCGCTAGCCCCCTTGCTAATCTCCTCTTTTTCCTCCTCTGTCATGGTGGTGGAATTAGCTGCCAGCTTGGTGAAGGAGGACGCGATGAGGGCTACGTTGTTGGCGGAGGCAGAGTTCTGGAAGGTGCACTGGTGGGTTCTGTCGCCGGCCGGGCGCCACCTGGCCTGGCTTAACCCAGAAGAAGGTGGTCAGGGAAGGTTCCAGGGGAGGGACTGGGGGAAACCCCAGATCCGTGAAGCCCTCCACCTTAGTGATAGGAACATAGGTGGAGACCGGGGCCCGGAGAACCTTCGGGTCCATGGCAGCGTCCTCTTGGTACCGCTTAATCGGGGGGAAGCCAGATCGGGTCTTGCTTAGCCGGTTGGCTAAGGGCGAGAACACTGGCCATGGGAGGTTGGAGCGGGGGAAGAGGAGAGCCATGGAGGGAGAGGGCGGAGTTGTCCGACTCCTGCTCCTCTGGCAACAGCATCCCTACTGCTTCACTGTCCAGCGAGTGTGTGGGACGACAAAGTTATCCGCCCGGCGTTGACGCTCCTCGGGGGAGAGAAGGGCACAGTACCGGCAGCGTGACTCGGGGGGTGAGCACCCGTCCGGCGTGCGCCGGACCGAGGCAAGCCTCGCATCGGGGATGGTCGCCCCCGGCGGTCTCGCAGATGTCACACAGAGGTGGCATCGCCTCCCCCCGCTCTAGCCGCCAGGTAGGAAGACATCGTTCTTCTTGCTGCAGGTAGATTTCTTTCTTCTGTCTTCTATGCTCTTAGACTTCAAGATCAGTGCTGAAGAAAATAGGGAGCCGAAGGCTGGGTCTCACCGTTGTGTATATATACAAGGTGCGAACGTAGGAGAGGCCCGCGCTGCGGGTGGGCGTAGACTAAAATTCTCAGTGCCGCGCAGACGCGCGGAAGGGGTAACCCCAATAGCGATACCTTAGAGGGCGAAGCCTATACGAAATAGAACTCACTGAATTAATCTCACTAAACGCATTTAAATCCAAAATGAAAGACTTAGAGGCAGTTGCCTTAAAGTAAAACTATGTAACTTTTGCTCTCGGGGTCCCCCTACAGTTGGGAAACAGTATTGTCTTCTACTACTACTCTAATCTGTCATGAGGTGCGTTTGACTTCATGTGGCGCTGCACAGCGCTGACTTAACATGATGCATGCTGGACTTAAAATAAGGCATGCTGGTTAGAAATTGTGTCCGACTTTCACCGGCGCTGCAAAATGTCACCATGTCACATGACATTGAAACCTCGCGGGAGCAAGGCAAGGCGGCTGCAGGCGCAGAGTCCAGCAGCCGCAGTTGCTTTTCTCCGGCTGCACAAAGTTGGAATCACACTTTTGCTTGATTTTTCTTTGCAAATGCCACAAGATCAGTCATTGATCTCAGCTCACAGTAAGCACACGCTGGTAGAATGCGTCCAACTAGATGGCGCCGTTTTTATTCCCCGCCCCTGCAGTCATCTGCAGCTCACATTACACTATGAAGTCAGCTCCAGTCATCTCGAACGCACCTATGGTTACACCAGAGGATACACATGCATTTGTTGACAAGCGATACTGTCTTGAGTTCTCGCGAGTTCTCACGTCTTGGGCAGACTGCCAGCGTTACGTGCGAAATGTCTTCATCCCAGGTACATTGGCATACAGTGGGTACGGAAAGTATTCAGACCCCTTTAAATTTTTCACTCTTTGTTTCATTGCAGCCATTTTCCAAAAATCAAAAAAGTTCATTTTATTTCTCAGTAATGTACACTCAGCACCCCATCTTGACAGAAAAAAAACAGAAATGTAGAAATTTTTGCAAATTTATTAAAAAAGAAAAACTGAAATATCACATGGTCATAAGTATTCAGACCCTTTGCTCAATATTTAGTAGAAGCACCCTTTTGATCTAATACAGCCATGAGTCGTTTTGGGAAAGATGCAACACGTTTTTCACATCTGGATTTGGGTATCCTCTGCCATTCCTCCTTGCAGATCCTCTCCAGTTCTGTCAGGTTGGATGGTAAACGTTGGTGGACAGCCATTTTCAGGTCTCTCCAGAGATGCTCAATTGGGTTTAAGTCAGGGCTCTGGCTGGGCCATTCAAGAACAGCCACGGAGTTGTTGTGAAGCCACTCCTTCGTTATTTTAGCGGTGTGCTTAGGGTCATTGTCTTGTTGGAAGGTAAACCTTCGGCCCAGTCTGAGGTCCAGAGCACTCTGGAAAAGGTTTTCGTCCAGGATATCCCTGTACTTGGCCGCATTCATCTTTCCCTCAATTGCAACCAGTCGTCCTGTCCCTGCAGCTGAAAAACACCCCCACAGCATGATGCTGCCACCACCATGCTTCACTGTTGAGACTGTATTGGACAGGTGATGAGCAGTGCCTGGTTTTCTCCACACATACCGCTTAGAATTAAGGCCAAAAAGTTCTATCTTGGTCTCATCAGACCAGAGGATCTTATTTATCACCATCTTGGAGTCCTTCAGGTGTTTTTTAGCAAACTCCATGCGGGCTTTCATGTGTCTTGCACTGAGGAGAGGCTTCCGTCGGGCCACTCTGCCATAAAGCCCCGACTGGTGGATTGCTGCAGTGATGGTTGACTTACTACAACTTTCTCCCATCTCCCGACTGCATCTCTGGAGCTCAGCCACAGTGACCTTTGGGTTCTTCTTTACCTCTCTCACCAAGGCTCTTCTCCCCCGATAGCTCAGTTTGGCCGGACGGCCAGCTCTAGGAAGGGTTCTGGTCGTCCCAAACGTCTTCCATTTGAGGATTATGGAGGCCACTGTGCTCTTAGGAACCTTAAGTGCAGCAGAAATCTTTTTGTAACCTTGGCCAGATCTGTGCCTTGCCACAATTCTGTCTCTGAGCTCTTCAGGCAGTTCCTTTGACCTCATGATTCTCATTTGCTCTGACATGCACTGTGAGCTGTAAGGTCTTATATAGACAGGTGTGTGGCTTTCCTAATCAAGTCCAATCAGTATAATCAAACACAGCTGGACTCAAATGAAGGTGTAGAACCATCTCAAGGATGATCAGAAGAAATAGACAGCACCTGAGTTAAATATGAGTGTCACGGCAAAGGGTCTGAATACTTATGACCATGTGATATTTCAGTTTTTCTTTTTTAATAAATTTGCAAAAATTTCTACATTTCTGTTTTTTTCTGTCAAGATGGGGTGCTGAGTGTACATTACTGAGAAATAAAATGAACTTTTTTGATTTTTGGAAAATGACTGCAATGAAACAAAGAGTGAAAAATGTAAAGGGGTCTGAATACTTTCCGTACCCACTGTATATTTCAGCATGTCGTGTAGCTCACGTTTACAAGCTAGTGTCATTATAGTAGCCTATTGGCTACTGTTTTACATAATGGATATGCTAATTAAATTCCATGTTTGTGTGATAGTTAATAGCCATATATTGTCAATATTATAATATCAAGCCACCATAGATGAATCTGCAAATTTGAAAAATCGATTTGCATTAGAGCCTGATGAAGCACTTTCACCAGAAAAATAAACAAACATGACTATCAGCCTGCAGACATTATGATAGTTATCCTGATAGATTATTTTGTCAGTCTAATCATGTACACTGCTTAAAAAAATAAAGGGAACACTAAAATAACAAATCCTAGATCTAAATAAATGAAATAATCTAATTAAATACTCCTTTCTTTACATAGTTGAATGTGCTGACAACAAAATCACACAAAAATTATCAATGGAAATCAAATTTATCAACCCATGGAGGTCTGGATTTGGAGTCACACTCAAAATCAAAGTGGAAAACCACACTACAGGCCGATCCAACTTTGATGTAATGTCCTTGAAACAAGTCAAAATGAAGCTCAGTAGTGTGTGCGGCCTCCACGTGCCTGTATGACCTCCCTACAATGCCTGGGCATGCTCCTGATGAGGTGGCAAATGGTCTCCTGAGGGATCTCCTCCCAGACCTGGACTAAAGCATCCGCCAACTCCTGGACAGCCTGTGGTGCAACGTGGCATTGGTGGAGCGAGACATGATGTCCCAGATGTGCTCACTTGGATTCAGGTCTGGGGAACAGGCGGGCCGGTCCATAGCATCAATGCCTTCCTCTTGCAGGAACTGCTGACACACTCCAGCCATAGGAGGTCTAGCATTGTCTTGCATTAGGAGGAACCCAGGGCCAACCGCACCAGCATATGGTCTCACAAGGGGTCTGAGGATCTCATCTCGGTACCTAATGGCAGTCAGGCTACCTCTGGCGAGCACATGGAGGGCTGTGCGGCAACCCAAAAAAATACCACCCCACACCGTTACTGACCCACCGCCAAACCGGTCATGCTGGAGGATGTTGCAGGCAGCAGAACGTTCTCCACGGCGTCTCCAGACTCTGTCACATCTGTCACATGTGCTCAGTGTGAACTTGCTTTCATCTGTGAAGAGCACAGGGCGCCAGTGGCAAATTTGCCAATCTCGGTGTTCTCTGGCAAATGCCAAACGTCCTGCACGGTGTTGGGCTGTAAGCACAACCCCCACCTGTGGACGTCGGGCCCTCATACGACCCTCATGGAGTCTGTTTCGGACCGTTTGAGCAGACACATGCACATTTGTGGCCTGCTGGAGGTCATTTTGCAGGGCTCTGGTAGTGCTCATCCTGCTCCTCCTAGCACAAAGGCAGAGGTAGCTGTTGTTGCCCTCCTACGGCCTCCTCCAAGTCTCCGGATGTACTGGCCTGTCTCCTGGTAGCGCCTCCATGCTCTGGACACTACGCTGACTGACACAGCAAACCTTCTTGCCACAGCTCGCATTGATGTGCCATCCTGGATGAGCTGCACTACCTGAGCCACTTGTGTGGGTTGTAGACTCCATCTCATGCTACCACTAGAGTGAAAGCACCGCCAGCATTCAAAAGTGACCAAAACATCAGCCAGGAAGCATAGGAACTGAGAAGTGGTCTGTGGTCACCACCTGCAGAACCACCTGCAGCTTCCTAAGTGGACAGTTTGATTTCACAGGAGTGTGATTGACTTGGAGTTACATTGTGTTGTTTAAGCGTTCCCTTTATTTTTTTGAGCAGTGTTATTTACTTGCAAGAATGTAGACCCTACCAAACTTGTACACGCCCTTTAGACATAGACTTACTTATGATTTTTTTTTTGTCCTAAGAAATGAGGGGCTTCATCATAATACACTACTCCAACATTAGGCTGTACAAAGTTTACACTTGTACCATAACACTTCTCTCTTGTTATCAGGAATCTTTTGTTCAGAACTATGCCTCTACCTCTGCTTCATCCGATTTTGAGTCCTCACATAGTACATGTGGGAGAGGCAGGGCCAGAGAGAGGGGGGCAGGTAGAGGTGGGGGGAGGGAGAGAGGGAGAGAGAAAGGGGGGGGGGGGGGGGGGAGAGAGGGAGAGGTAGGATACAAGAGGACATGGACCCTGAGAGCCAGCAGAGGATTCAGAGTTTGCAGGATCAGGATGCGGACATGCAGGCTAGAATCCAGGCGTTGGACCCTCAGCAAAGGGATGCACTCCTCCAGAGGGTCATGACAAGACTCCCTGGCTTTATGTTTGATGTGTTGGCCTTGCTGGAGGATTCTCAACAGCCGAGAGTCCCTGATGGAAGTGTTCTCCAGTGGTGCACCTGTTCAAACTGCAGGGAAATGAACACTGACCTTGAGAGACTCTGCTGCAGGCAAACGCCAGAGACCTGCGTCAGTAACATGGTCCATATGCGCCTGTATATACTGGACGAAGGGGTGTTACGGTTGGCTCGGGCAGCCTGGAACGACATATTTGCTATTGAAGATGACCAGGAGCCAGGGGTAGAGCAAAGGCAAAATAGACACTCAGCCTATCGCCAGTTTGTGCTCTGGCATCACGGTCGCCTTGGGGTGGGCAACAGAGTCGTCATCCCAAGCTGCTGTGTGTGGCGAATCAGAGACACTTTTCCAGACCCAAGGGCACAGTATATGGGTTTCAGGGTTCACTGAATCATGTAGACAATAATAATAGTTAGAATTTTGCTGTAAATAGTTTTTTATATTTATCCTTTTCACTGGTTTGAAAATAAATACAGATGTTTTTGAAAAACAGGACAAACTTTTATTTTCACACCTTTGTGTGGTATGTACACACACACACACACCATTAACTTTGGAGAACACATTCACCACGAGTCACATGTGCCCCAACTAGCTCTGCTGTAGGGGATAGCTGTACTGGAGCCAGAAGGCCTAAGCGCTTGGGATCATCTGGCCTGAGGGTCTGTTTCCTAGGAAGACCACCTCCCCTTTGCAGCCTCTTTGCAACGATGGCCCTCTGCAGGTCTGGTATGTAGGAGTAATCCTTTTTCACCTTCAATGTGTCGACACTCCAGAATTTTGAACGCTTGTTGTAGTATCGTCTGTAACTAGAAAGAATGTACCAATTGTAGACCAGTCTTGATTTACAACTGTCATAAATACACTATAAGATTCCAAAAGGGAATAGCTCAGCAGATGCTAAAAACTTACATCTTATTTCATCTCTATTTCTTGAAGGGAGCCGGCGATTGTGACAGTTGTAGTCTATTGCTGCAAGTACTGTCCGCGTGCAATACACTGCTGCGTTGTAGGAATACCGCTTCCCTGCATACATGAGTATGTGATTTAGGAAGTTTTCCATATCTGATGTAGTCCTGCAGTGTGGGAGAACAAACAAACTTTTGCTTTGATAGTAACTAACATGCTACTAAACATACTGATCTGCAAAGAACATGTTTTATTTAACAAGTTATTGAGATAGACTACAGTAGCACCACTCAGGATAACTTTCTTGTAAGACACTGGTATTAGTGTACACTAAAGGTAATTACATACCTGAAGTTGATGAACTTCTTAACATTCTTCAACCAACGCTTTTCCTGGATGAGAGCTACTAATGCTTGGTGAGCTGCTGAACCTGTAATCACACATCATCATATTGTGAGAAGGACAAAAGTCCATTCAAAGCAACACGCACTCCTAATGAAAATAAATTAGAATTACCTTGTTCTATCCACGTTTTATCCTGAGTACCATCGCCAAGTGGTTCATGCTCACACGATACAGTAGCCCAGGTGTGCTGGTTGCGAACGTGGTGTATAACAGCATGCCCTGCAGAAATAGAAACGTGAAATAGAAACGTAATCTCTCTTTCCTTTTGTACACACAGCAAAACAACGGTTTTGTTTATAGCATCGATTCACTTCACAAAAACATACCTTAAATTCCTCTACAGAAGATGCTTGCTTAGCACAATACCAGAAATGGTTTACAATGTCCCTGATCCCTGATCTGTTAAAGAATGTAGTTGTTAGTGAGAGTGGGACGCCACGACTGTGCCACACCTACCCCAGCAACAGGCAGGCAAGAACTACTACTACAAGTACAACCCTACAATATACTGATGCATGCATGAAATGAAGCTAGTGAATATAACATACCGTAGTTGAAGAAAAGTATTATATTCCTCATCAGAGCTGTCCCCATCCTCACAGAATCTTTGGTCTGTCCAGTTCTCATCCATTTCAATACTGTACATAAACACACATAAGCATAAGTGTGAAAGACATACAAGACAATAACACAAAATGAAAACTGAGTCATTTGACAGACTTACATGCTGTTCCTTGGGTCATTTGCTGCATCCTTATCTGGAGAGTCATGCTGCTTTTCTTCCTCTACAAGATCCAGAGATTGCATGCTGCAGATGGAGTAAAATAGAGGTAGACAATAATAGTATAGATAAGAAGACATAGTGGGAAAAAGTAAATGTGCATTCAGTCCACATTAGTTCAAGCAAAAAACATTCATTCACTGTCTCAGATAAACTAATAAGGCACAGAGCACAAACAGTGTTTCACCGTTGTTGGTGGCAGGCATCACTCGCCTACAGTACTCAACACTCCTCAAACTGTTCCATTACAGTCATGTGCAATTTGTCTGTGCCAGCAACAAATTGCATGGGCAAGTAGGTGAATGGCACAATAAGCAAATTCAGTTCTGTCAGAATCGGGTCTGTACAAGTGGTACTTCACACATTTATTCTCAATATTCGGTTAACTATGGTTTGCACAAAGAGGGAATTCACACCTTTAAACCTCCCCATCCTGTTCAACTTTCCCTGTCCCTACTTTGCAATGGAGACATTATGGCTAAGATGGCAAAGGAGAGGGCATGCCTCGATACTTTGCCTGTGCTTAATTTGAATAAAATTCAAAAACGACTATTATGTGAGTGTTGTGCGACAGTAGGCAAGGGATATAAGACTGAAAACCAGAGGCTCTAACCACCAACTCCAAGGAATAAAGCCTTCTGCTTTAAAAACTCACCTGGCCTCTAATATAGCGACCTCTTCTTCCAGTATTTGTACTCCTTCAATGAGAAATTCACCCCTGAATCAAAACAGAAAATATGAAAGGAGAAAAAAATTAAAAGGCTCCGCAAAAAAATGCTGGCCAAGGGAAACATGCAATACATATCATGGTCCGACTCCTCTGTAATACTCGAGACCACAGGCTGTGGAGCTGTGTGAGCTAGTGGCTTGACTCTGGCTAAACATTCTTAATGTACATAAATTGACATTCTACAAAAAATACATCTGTGTGATTACACTCAGCGGTTTAGTCTAGGTGCTAGTGAGAAGCAAAAAATCTCATAACAGGGGAATTACTTCATCTACTTACATCACATTTGTGTCAGACTTATGGGGAGGTAGTCATCATGCTCTGAACACAACAACTCTCCATGTTTGTAGACACAGAAGTATTGCACAAGAACAACAATAGGGTGGCAACACACGGTGGCTCCGCTTTAATCTTGAGAAGCTGCAGAGCTGCAGTCTCTATTCATTCAACTTACACTGTAAATTTCCAGCTAAACTGAGGCTTTTAGAAGACCCTTTTCTCTCTCTCGCCTGTCATTCACCGGTCTTGTGTGAGATTTGCGTGCATGCCCTGCTGCCGACAACTACATGCATGTCGCAGTTCCTTGTGTGTCTAATCGAACGAATATTCTTTGTGAGGTTCATCACCAGTGAAAAATTATCCGAAAGTCCCACGAGGTGCGGACAACTCAGCACAACACCGTGAAACTGGGGCTCAGTCTCTTCAGCAAGTGCTCCTCTTCCGCCCCCACACAGATACTATGCCTACACATGCGCACTGACGACCCAGGGTTAGGGTTACAATTTTGGATTTATTTACACATGTATATTGAAATAGGCTGTATATTAACTAATTGGGAGAAAACTGGTAGTTCTACGTAAAATCAGATGTTGAGCACCCCCATATCGCCAAAATGGCATGATCCTTGTTTCACTGCGAAGCTTCGACTGTGAGATCGACAGTCGAATCAGGCTCCGCCCATCGAAGCATCGAATCTTCAACTATTTGGGGTCAGCCCTACAAGGAACTATTCAGTATTTCATTATTACTACCTATAGCTCATTATTTCTATTTACAGACAACTCCTGATTTAATTTAGCATGTGTTTACTCTGTCATCAACAGTATGTTTCTACTTGGCGTGGACTGTTTTTACCATTGTGTTCTTGATGGAACACAGCAAATCATTGGCTGCTCAGTAATTTATAATGCAGACAGAGTAATCCCTCTGCTCAGAAGGCAGAGTGGAGTTGTCCGTGACTGCAGAGCTGAGGCTGTGATCATCTCTCATAACTCCTCTCATGTGAATAGACTAGCTGAGATGAAATTGATGGGGGAGGTTTAATTTAGTCCTAGAGAATTCTCATCAGCATGATCCCAGACAGAGGAATATAATCCAATGAGTTGTTTATTGAATGTCAGGACTTTCTGACATACACCGTTGACACACACTGACAGTACAGAGGGCTGCAAATCACATCCACAGGACTTGGAGGGGGATTAAATCATCACACATCCGCACTTCATGGAAATGCACTGAATACTGGCTTCATAATCAGTATAACAATGTGTTTTTGTTGACTCTGTCTGCTTTGTTCTCCGTTCTGAAGCTTAATTAACTTGCCCTGGGCTTTATTTCTGTAAAGACAAAACTATGGCACATTTTATGTAAAAAGTATAGTTTATAGTAGAGTAGAGATATTACTTTTTATAACATACCCGTGCTAACAACATTGATTTTCACCTATTTGTAAAATATAGTATAATGCAGGGTCCACTATGCATTTGTTGGAACATTATGCATATTATTAAGAAAACTAAAATGCATCACACACCTGTTTCACGGAACAGTGAAGGATCGTCGATGAGGGTAGGCTGTCAGCCCCGATGACTTCCATCCCCAGCAGGCTGTCCAGGCTGCACCCCGGTGAATGCATCCCCACACCAGCTGGACCTCTGGACTGTGGCCAGCAAGGCTAAGCATAGGCTAAGCACCGGTCTCCTCCTGTGACCCTGGATCTCCCGCTGCTTTCCACCACTGGAGCGTCACTCCCATCCCCCAGCGCCTAGGTCTTCCGTCTCTTCTCGCCGTAGGTTGCTGAAAGAGGCCATGCTCAGGAGGAGTTCGGGTGGGCCCACTTGCCCAGGGATAGCAGGAGATCCCCCCGCTGAGGATGTTACCGCCCCTTCGTGGCGGCAGCCCCCAGCTGTCACTAACATTACTGTGGCTGTAGAAACGCAGCACTCTCCTTGACTGTCAACTGTGCCTCCACTCTTCCAACCAACATCATTTATTGTTGGACACTGTACAATAAGGAATATCCACTTTTCCATTGCAATCACATACTGTCTTCCTGGTGCTACAACCCCTGATATCTTCGACAAACTGCCTGAACTTTCAGGCCAAGTTTGTTAATATCAGGAAAATCATAATCGTTGGCTCAAATGACACTGCACGTCAGCAGTCTAAACTGACGAAACTGGACTGTTCACCTCTTTGACTTGCTCTGCAGCAGTGGAAAGCTGGCATTTATCCTACTCTGGGTCGTGGAGTTGGGCGTTTCAGCCGGATACTCAGCCTCCACACCTGGCTCCAGACCGCTTGCCGCTCCCACAACATTGGTTTCCTCCACAATTTTGACCTTTTCTGGAACCGCCCCTCCTTTTTCACACATGACGGTCTTCACCCTAACAATCTAGGTAGCCGCATGCTTGCAGCAAATTGGCAAATTTCCCTGGGGATCGCAGCCTGCTTGTTGAACTGTGCCCTCCAGAGTATGATTGTTTCAGTCATCCAAGGGAGAGTTGTCGTGGTGGCGGTCTGATAAGTGTCTATAAGAAGCATCTCAAGTGTAACCAAATTCTCTGTCATGATTTCTCTACTTTTGAAGTGCTTATGCTGAAACTAGGTGGGCCTATCCCGACCATATCTATCATGTTATCTATCGCCCCCCCAGTCCTACTGCCCATTCAGGGAATTTCCAGATTTTTTTTATCAAGTCGAGTTTTAAATTATGACAGAATTGTTCTCTGTGGTGATTTTAATATGCATATTGATGTTAATATGATGATTAATATGATGTTCATAGGCGTATTGATGTGCCCTTTAATGCCCCTGATTTTATAAGTATTACAAATTCTCTTACTTTTCACACTGGGCCTAAACTTACTCTCCTTGACGTGAAGGACTTGCCCGTATCTGATCACAAACTTATTATGTTCTTCTGTGAAATGTTGACAGCTAACACTCAAACCCCAGCCAAAGTGCACATGAATTTTAAATCAGCACAGTGCAGCAAAATTCTGTACGCAATTTAACTCAACTAACAATTCATTCCCAATTGACTGTGATACAAATAATCTAGTTAATTTATTTAATTCTTCATGCTAGTCCACCTTAGATTTTATAGCCCCCCTGAACGCTAGACGTAACACAAAATCTGCTCAACTGCCTTGGCTAAATGACACTATTAGAAATTGTAAACAGGAATGTAGAAAAGCTGAGCGCAGATGGAAGGAATCTGGTCTCCAAACACACTTCATTGCTATGAAAGAGCTTTTAACCTACTATTAGCTATAATACAATGGTAAAAGACGCTAGAACACACTACTTCTCTACTCTTATCACTACCAACAAGCACAATCCTAGATTCCTCTTTAACACTGTTGATCTCTTAGTAAATCCTACTCCTCCCTCTGCTTTGGCTGACAGCGATGCAGATTGTGAAAAGTTCATTTCCAAGATTCTGGAAAAATTGTTTCTAAGCAGCTCCTTTGAAGTTGTGAAGAACAATGACATTTTCGAAAAATTCCGATCTGGTTTCTGCCCTCACCACAGTACAGAGACTGCTCTCTTAAAACAAAAGTCATCCACACATGACTTACGTGAATGACGTTTATGCAGCACACCTGGACACACCACTGGACACTAAACAGATCGATGCCTCACTGCCACAAACAACTGTCTCCACCTGCTGGCATGTAAAGCCGTCTGCTCCCAGCGCTGTTCCAAAGACTTCTATTCCTGTCATCATCACACATAGACCAGTAAACCGAAATGTGCACATCCCACACAGAAATATTAGTAATCTCTTAAGGTTTAGGACAACTGCACCAACTCCAGCACCCAAAACAAACTCATTTAAAATGGCTCTCTTCAATGTGAGATCTCTGTCAAGTAAGACTTTTATCTTAAATGATTTTATCTTGTCTGCAAATCTAGATTTTATGTTTTTAAGTGAATCATGGTTGCAAATGAATGACTATAGCCAGCTAGCTGAACTGTGTCCGCCTCAATATGATTGTTTTAGTCAACTGAGGGTCAGTGGTCGTGGTGGTGGGCTAGTGAGCGTGTATAGGAAAAATTTTAAATGTCATCAAGTACGCTGTGATGAATTTAACTCCTTTGAAGTTCTCACTCTTAAAGTTGGGGGCTGCAACCTATCATATTTGTTATAATTTATCGCCCCCCAAAACCGCCTAGAGGATTTTTATCAGAACTTCCTGAATTTTTATCTACTCTGGTTTTAAACTATGACAGAATTGTTCTTTGTGGCGATTTTCATATTCATGTTGATGACCCCACTAATTTTAATGCAACTGACTTTTTAAATAAAGCCACTTCTTTTAACTTCAAACAACATGTCAAAGGGCAAACACATAACCGTGGTCATACTCTGGACTTTTTTTAAAACGGCTTACGTGAACCCACTTTTAAAGAAACCTGGTTTCAGACCAATTTCAAAACTGCCCTTTTTTTTGCAAAGATTCTAGAAAGAATTGTGTCCAAATTCAATTCAATTCAATTCAATTTTATTTATATAGCGCCAAATCACAACAACAGTTATCTCACAGCGCTTTTCATAAAAGAGCAGGTATAGACTGTACTCTGTGAGGTTGACAGAGAGACAAACAGCTGCTCACTGTACTGGAAAATAACAAAATATTTGAAAAGTTTCAGTCTGGTTTCAAGAAGTACCACAGCACTGAGACTGCCCTGCTTAAAGTCACCAATGACCTTTTAATGTCTGCTGATGAAGGCATGTGCTCAGTCCTGGTACTCCTGGACCTTAGTGCTGCTTTTGACACCATTGATCACAACATCATGTTAGACAGACTGAGGCACTGGGTGGGGATCTCTGGTACTTCCCTAGAATGGTTTTCATCCTACCTGTCAAATAGGACGTTTTGTGTGTCTGTAAACAACTATGTCTCCTCGTTCTGTCCAGTTAAATATGGTGTGCCTCAAGGGTCGGTCTTAGGACCCATTTTGTTTTCCTTGTATCTGCTTCCCCTTGGACATATTATCCATAAACATGGTATTTCTTCTCATGTACTTGCCCGTCAGATCCACAGACACTGGAATGCTGAGTTCACTTACCGACTGCCTTTGTGAAGTTAAAAAATGGATGTCAAATAATTTCCTCCAGCTGAACTCTGAAAGACAGAAATCCTGGTCATCGGGTCCCAGCAGATGGCATCTACTAGTAAATCACATTATGCCTGTTGCAAAGAACCTTGGTGTCTGGTTTGATAGTAATTTAAATTTCGAGCAGCACACCACAAAGCTTGTTCAATCATGTTTTTATCAACTTAGAAATCGATCTAATCTCGATCTATGTTAACTTTTAAGGACACCGAGACCATTTTACACGCCTTCATCTCATCACGCCTGGATTATTGCAACAGCCTTTTCACTTGTTTATCCCAAAAATCTATTGATCGACTCCAGACTGTCCAGAACTCAGCTGCCAGGCTTTTAACCAAAACAAAGAAATATGACCACATTAACCCTATTTTAGCTTCACTACACTGGCTTACAGTATGTTTTAGAATTGACTTTAAAATTCTATTGATCACTTTTAAAGCTCTTCATGGCCTCTCACCTTGTTATATTTCTGACCTTTTAGTCCCATACGCACCAGCATTCACCTTGAGATCCTCAGGGAGAGGTCTGCTGTCTGTTCCAGAGTCTCGACTGAAAACTAAAGGGGACAGAGCGTTTGCTGTCAGGGCCTCGAGGCTCTGGAACAGCCTGCCCGAGGAAATCAGGTCGGCTGAGTCAGTTAACTCTTTTAAGTCCCTTCTTAAAACATACTTTTATAGGAGAGCCTTTCCCGATTTTATTTGACTTTATTTGATCCCTTTTATTTTATTCTATTTTACTTATTTTATATTTTTCTTAAACGTGTATTTTATTCTTTTCAATGTTTTCTTGCTTTTATCTTGTATTGTTTTTGTATTATTGTTTTGGGGGTATTATTGTCTTTACACTTGTTAAAGCACTTTGTAACTTGTTTTTGAAAAGTGCTCTACAAATAAAGATTATTATTATTATTATTATTAAAAGTTACTAACGACCTGCTCTTGAACGCGGACACTGGCATGTCTTCAATTCTGGTGCTGTTAGACTTGTCCATGGCGTTTGACACAATAGACCATGGCATCTTGCTAGATAGACTGAGTTGTTCGGTGGGCATCTCTGGCAAGGTATTGGACTGGTTTGCCTCGTATTTATCTAACAGGAAGCACTGTGTGTCTATTAACAACTTTAAATCCACCTTTTCTCCCGTTTATTACGGTGTTCCCCAAGGATCAATTTTCTGACCTATTTTGTTTTCCATTTATATGCTCCCCCTGGGTGACAGTGTCCGCCGATATGGTATTCCCTTCCATTGCTATGCGGACGACACTCAGTTATACCTCCCGGTAAAGCCAACTAACCTCAGTGTGCTGCGTTCCCTCCAGGCCTGCCTGACTGACATAAAAGCCTGGATGTCAATAAACTTTTTACAACTCAACTCTAATAAAACAGAAATCCTCGTAATTGGTCCCCAGCACACTACTAATCAGATTATACCCTCTATTGGTCAATTGTCTACCTACATTACGCTTGTTGCCAGAAATCTTGGTGTCCTTTTTGATAGCAATTTTTGCTTTGAACAACACATTGCAAAGCTTGTCCAATTATGCTTCTTTCACCTTAGAAATACTGCGAAAATAAAACCTTAAATCCATCTTAAATGCCAGAGATGCTGAAACTGTTACATGGTTATATTTTGTCTCGCCTAGACTACTGCAACAGTCTGTTCTCAGGTCTAAATAAAAAACCGTTGAACCACCGACAATTAGTGCAGAACTCAGCTGCTAGGTTATTAACCCAAACTAGGAAGTACAACCATATCACCCTGATTTTATTCGCTTTACATTTGCTCTCTGTCTGTTTTCGGATTGATTTTAAGTTCTTTTTGATTACTTTGAAAGCTCTTAATGGACTTGCTCCAGAATATATTTGTGACCTGTTCCTTACGAACCTGTACGCAGCCTGAGATCCTCCAGCAGGGGTCTCCTGTGCATCCCTGAGGCCAGGCTGAAATCTAGAGGAGATAGAGCCTTTGCGGTAAGGGCCCCAAGGCTCAGGAATGATCTGCCGGATGACATCAGGATGTCCAAGTCGGTGTCTCACCTGAAAACGTATTTATTCATGAAAGCGTTTTCTGATTTTATCTGATTGGCTAGCCGTTTCATTGTTTTATTTTCATTTTAATTTGTGCATGCTTTGTCTTATTTCAATGGTGTCTTTTTTACTGTTATGATTTTAATTGTCCTTTATCTTCTTTGCAAGCATTTTGTACTCTGTTTGATAAGTGCTCTACAAATAAAGTTATTATAAGTTATTATTAATTACAACCACTAATCAACATACTATCTATTCAATTAAATTTTATTTATACCTAGTGGCAATTCACAACAAATGTAATTTTTTTTCTCATAGTATGCTAGGCTATATATAGAAAAACAAACTTTGTGTTGAAAAGCAGTGAGGGCTCAGATTAGGGGTATGACGATACACCTTTTAACCATTTAACCTTATTTTGAAGTAATATTCAATGCTGAGTGGGGAGTCTGGCGGTCCTTCCCCAGAGGTTTTTGAGCATTAAACACTTAATTTTCTGACTTCTGGCGAAATATTCTGCACCAATTTATGGTTGAAATGTCTTTATTTGTATAAAAAGGAGACACAAAATTAATCTGGCAGGTGACCATTCAAAATATAAAAATATAATGCAGTAATCAGCAGCTTGTTCTTTTAGCTTATGTTACTTTTTATGGACAATGCACTTTTAACAAATGCTTTTTAAAAGGCTTGACAGAGAGGCTGTAGGTATGTCACTTTTGTGTGAAAATGGTGTACTTGTTTAGTCAATATGGATAATAGATAAGAAGTCAGTGATATGGTGCTCATAGAAAATACTGTATCATATTTGTAACTTGACCCTGAGGCTGTAGTCAAACAGTCTGACAGCCAGTCTGGCAATGTAGTAAGTATAACCTGAAGAATATCCACAGGTGAACAGTTCCTGCTGTGCTAATTGAAAAGTGTTTTACAAACCGTCAGATGAAGTGTCTGCACACACTTAATAAATATAAGTAAATAAAATATCAACTAAAACCCCCAGCAGGACTTGGACTTAGATATAAAAATAAAAAAAAAGGCACTGAGGAAATTGGAAATCCAGCAACTATAAAAAGAAGTGATCATTGCACTGTAAGCATTACTGTAATGTAATGTATTAATCATTGTTTTCTCTCCCAAGCTGGCAGCAGATGAGTGATCCCAAAACACATTGTGGTGTCCTCTCCCTGTTGTTTCATGAATGAAGTGAAGTGGGACTATAATTTGGGAGTATTATACAATTATGAAACCTAATGAAAATTACATAGGCACTACATACATACACACACACACACACACACACACACACACACACACACACAGGCTATCTCCTACATAGTGTGTGTGCCATACATTTCTTGAGTGACATATAACGTCCGGTGCTCACTTTTAAGGCACAATTTAACTTGTGACAGTTTCAGTTAAGAGCAGTGATATTTTTAGCTACTCACACATTCAGTCGGTCCACTATTGTCTGCCACACGTTCTTTCACTTTAATTGCTGTTAGTTTTTCGTTTATTTATCATTTTTCTTTACATGTGCTTTCATTCCACGTAAACCTACTTGCTGATTCTCGTTGTGTGCAAAGTATGGTGCACGCCTCTTCTCCAATTATGAAACCTAATAACCACAAAACTGCTATTTTAATGCAGGCTACTGAGAAATATGCAAAACACATACATAAGAACATGAAATAACTGAAAAAAACACATTGGTTTCTGATCGGCGTGACCACTGACTGAACAGATAAGGCACCAGGATTAACTAAGCCTTGCTGTTAGCCTGGTCTGGAGCAGGCTAGCTGCACAGAATAAAACGTCATGGTAACTTATTTGCTGCTGCCAGGATATCTGGAAAATCCCGTCTTAATTGGCTATCTTGGTTTTGTGAAGCCCTCTGGTAACTCTTCTCACAGAAATCTGTGTTATACTGTGTCGTGTATCCTGCTCCACACATTATGCACTTTCCCCCAGGCAGTGCCCGGCTGTGGACTCGTGCGTAATCACGGCATCACTGACAGTCCCTCTGTCTGAATAAGCCCAAGGAAGCGATAATCACGCTTTGTGCGGTCATAGCACTACACATACGACGCGTATCAGATGTTTCGGCCCGTAAAACGGGATGTGTGTGCCGTACACATTACGCATGGCAGGTGAAAGTGATGTTGTGGAAAAGTGTATTTCTTGTAAACTGCATGGCCTTAGTTTTGCACTTTACAGAACAGCTGTTTTGAGATTTAAAAGCCACTGTTTCTCACTTTCCCCACATTGTGTGAGCCAGCTTCATATTAGTCAGACATGCAGCCTGAGCTTGCTGCAAAGCTGCACAGTCTCTCTCCCATGCCCCCTCCCTGACACGGTTGAGGGGGATGGCGATGAGCCCACGAGAGCGGCTACGTTGCCTCGTGTGGACCCCTCAGCAACACTGTCTGCCCCTGCCTCCCTCCCCTGGGGAGTGGTTTGGCAATAAGCCCACAAGAGCTGTCACAGGTCTGTAGGGTTGAGCAGGTTGGAGGACCCAAACGCAGGACACAGAGCAGGTTCAGTTCAAAAAAGCTTTATTAAACAACAGAAGGCAAGCACACTTCAGAGTGGCTGAGTCCATAAATCCAAAATAAGGTGATCCCCTAGAAAATCCACAATAAGCAGGGAAACAGGATGACACAATGAGACAGCGCAAGGCAGGCTACACACTACAACACATTGCAATGACCGGACAGAGACTGAACAGAAAAAGCAAACATTTATACACAGATACTGACGAGCAGGGCAGGAGCAACACAGGTGAATGAGATGAGACTAATGAGACACAGGAAGGTAGAGAGACAGCAGGGGAAATAGATACTAACAGGTTGCAAAACACAAGACAAGACTGGAACTGGAACTCAAAACCCAGAACAGACACGACAGACTAACTGAGAAGTAACTGTAACTGAGAAATATAAGCAACTCCGCTAAGATGGCTGAACAGAACATAACAGGCTAACACCGAGTGATAATAACCAAATAAATAAATGAAACTGGCAGGGAACATAAACTGACACAACTGAAACAAACTGGAACACAGAACAGACTAAAAACTAATCATACAGATAGACTACAAACATAGCAGGAAAACAGACTGAACAGAGAACAGAATGGGCCCAAAACACATACTAATTGACAGATACTGAACAGACCAATTAACAAAACTCGAGACCTAAACTAAACAGGGCCGATCAGACAGGCAGTGCCTGCTGCCTTGTATGGACCCCTCAGCCACACATGGGAGGGAACCCCAACTCCCTCTGACAGTGTGTGAAGGTCTCTCACGATGTGGCCCGATTGACCATCTGGTGACCTGGTGCAGCCAGAACAGGAGCTCAACGCTCAGAAGACAGTGGAGATGGTCATGGATTTTAGAAAGAGCCCAGCCCCACCCTCCCCCTATCATCCTGTGTGACTCCCCAGTCACCACTGTGGACTCCTTCCGCTTCCTGGGCACCATCTTCTCCCAGGACCTCAAGTGGGAACTGAAAATCGCCTCAGCCCAGCATAGAATGTACTTCCTGCGTTAGCTAAAGAAGTTAAGCCTGCAAAAGACAATGATGGTGCACTTCTACACCGCATTAACAAAAGACATTTTTCTATTTTGACAGTAAAACAGGTGCTGGAGTATGTGCACCAGTGTGTGCTCACCTTCATCGACCTGAAGGACGTGTACTTTCACATTCCCGGCCTATTGGAACACAGGAAGTTCCTGCAGTTTTCCTTCCGGGGCCCCCAGTACCAGTACGACTGGCTGCCGTTCGGTTACTCACTGGCCCCACACACTTTCTCCAAGTCTGTCAAGACAGAGCCGTCTTAACAATCTTGACTCTTTAATTGGATGACCTGCTGCTGTTGGTGTGGTCTCGAGACGAGTCGGTGGTGCAGACGGCCAGGCTCATCGCAGACCTGTCTCACCTAGGTTTTACGGTTAACTGGAAGAAGAGCACGCCTCTCTCCTCCAAGAGGCTCACCTATCTGGGTGTGGAGTTGGACTCCTCTCACTGGAGAGCGCAGCTCTCTCACTAAGCTCGCAGGATGACCACCCGCTGTGGCCTCCCCGGCTGCTGTAAGTTTTTCACCTCCTGGATCGCTTACAGGTTTCAGCCTTGGTGGCTCCGGAGTGCACGAGCGTGTCCTGGTTTCCCTGCCTCCGGCCGTGGAAACTTCCTTGGAGGAGGATGCCCTCTCTCAGGCGGGGGGGGCGCGATCAGGAGCTATCCACTTCTCGGCCAGACGCACAGGGGTTGGACGCTGAGAGGTGGTGCCTGGAGGGTCTAGGTCGCTACCGTGAGGTGGTGTGCACCATCCAGGAGTCAAGAACTGCCTCTACTCAGTCTTCTTACTCCTCCAAATGGTCGGTGTTCCAACGCAGGTGTTTGGACGTCAAGATGGGAAAACATGTCTCTGACTCCAGGAACATCAGCACCGGTTCCCCTCAAGGCTGTGTTCTTTCCCCTCTGCTCTTCTCCCTGTATACCAACACCTGCACCTCCAGTCACAAACTGTTTCAGACTCTCCCCTCTGGCAAGAGGCTGCGGTCCATCAGGACCAAAACCTCTCGCCACAAAAACAGCTTCTAGCGACAGCCCCACTGACCCCCCCCCCCCCCCTTCAAATAATACAATCGTCTCTGCACATGTAAATATCCATTCATATCACGCACGAACCTGGCACATTGCCCATATTTGTTAATTGTAAATTGTTGTTGTTCCATCCATTGTCAACTGCTTATCCTGCGTACAGGGTCGCAGGGGGCTGGAGCCAATCCCAGCTGACATTGGGCAAAGGGGAGGGTACACCCTGGACAGGTTGCCAGTCCATCACAGGGCCACACATAGACAGACAGCCACTCACACCTAAGGACAATTTGGGAGACACCAATTAACCTATACTGCATGTGTTTGGATGGTGGGAGGAAGCCAGAGCACCCAGAGAGAACATGCAAACTCCACACAGAAAGGCTGGGGTTTAAACCCACGACCTTCTTGCTGTGAGGCGACAGTGCTAACCACTGCACCACTGCACCACCCTTGTTGTTGTTCCATTGTTATTTATTTATTTTTTTATATTGTCAGTTGTATTATTTTTCTCTATTCTTCTGTTATTCTTATATAACTTGCATTTGGTTATTACATATTTAAATATTTCTACATCTATTTATGTCAGCTGTATGTCTGTCTGCATGTAGCACCTTAACACCAAAGCAAATTCCTTGTATGTGTAAAACACTACTTGGCAATAAAGCTCGTTCGGATTCTTCTGATTCTGAGTTATGTAGCGCACTTTACTTTCCTTATGAGCTGGACTTCTGTACCTTTAACAGCTGAGTGTCCCTCTGTACACTGGATAGGCTTGCACTACCCTCAGCAGGGTTTAAAACTTCTAATTTTTAAGAGCAACATCTGTGAGGGTCTGAGCATAATGAAAGTCTTGAAATAAATTAGCTGGGCCTTAGTGAGATCTATCACCAGTAAAACAATGTCTCCACTATGCCTCTAGAGTTCCTCCAGTACAAGGCCGTTTCACTTCCTTTCCAAAGCTGATGCCTTCTCTTCCTCAGTTTATCCCTGACGACAGGCCCACACTACCTCCATCTCACACTTAATTACCATTTCATTTTTCATTTGCCTCCAGAGTTGGCCCCTGAGGTCCCCAGCTCCCACTCCAGATGATGGAGGAAAAAAATACAATCAATGAGAGCTCAACTAAAGTCATAAAATGGATGCTAATGACTTGAGTCTGTATTACCTCTGGAAAAGTGAAATTATATTGTGGCTTTTAATACCAGTAGTAGAATGTCACTGACAGGGATATACTGGGACTGAAATTCAGCCTGGGACTTTGAGACTAAGAGGCCTTTTATGTGTGCACCCGTTGGCCACAATCAGAACATTTTTTGCACTTATTTTAATTCTTATTTAGATAGAAAGTAAACTCCTATGATCTGCCCCGTTGAGCCAATCAGCTGTAAGCAAAATTGAGGTCTAAGTCGGGAAGGCCAGCCTGGTCGCGCATCATAAGGTAAGACATTAGAAATTGAAAAATAAAAACTCTTTGACCACCGGCTGGTTCGGCCTGGAATGGACCAGACGTGTGGGAGTCTTCCCGAACTACCCAATGGCCAGTCTACCCCTGGTCACAGATAAGCTTGAAGGAAGAGCTGCTTCTTTGTCTCTATGTTCAGAAAGAAAACCAAGACTGTAATGTTAATGTTAATTTAACTTTCAGTGTACTGTGTTTTAACATAAGTTACATAAGCTCACAGTCATTTATTTGTTACTTCAATGAACAATTGGGAGGATTTTGATAAATGACAAACCTGCATCCAACGACAGCTTTAGAGCACACACAACATTACAACATTCTCAGAAATAAATATATCAATATAGTTACGGTATTATCAAAAGCTACAGAACAGCTACTGAATGGGCCTTGAGGTGAGATTGGTTTGTCAACTAAAATACATTAAATAGTTAACATGCTGGGGCAGTGTGGATAGAACCCAAACGCAGACAGAATAGGCAGGTTGGTAAAGTTCAAGGATTTATTGAAGCATAAATGAGCTTACAGTCAGGTGCAAACAAGCAGACCAGTAAGCAGGCAGGCAGAAACCAACAGGGCAACTAAGGACATAGAAACTAGTCAGATAGCAAACAGGATAAATGACAATAAACAAAGTAAGTAAACTGGTATAAATGCTGATGAGGGAATGAGTTGCAGGTGAGGAGTGAGTGGAGGAGGCCAGAGTTCAGCCCTGACAAAACATAGCAAAATGTTTATTTCAACAGTTTATGGCTGTGTTTACTGTTCTGTCACTAGATGCCCCCCTGTGAGTGCGCACCTCAAAGCTAATCCCTAGTGTGCTATGCTACAGGGCATCAAACTGTAAAAACAAAGTTGTTACTGTGGGCATTCCAAAAGTAAAAACACGAAGTAAAGCTTTCACTGCAAAATTCTTGAAGGTATAGTTCCCTTTTTATGATAGCCCTAAAAAGCACTAATTAACTACCTTTATCTAACTTTAATATTGGTGACCCTGACATGTTGTTTATTAGATAAAGGCACCACCTCCTCTTTTCCACTGAGCACCATGAAAACTATGACAAATACAAGAAAAGCACACTGGATTCAAGAAAGAGGAAGAAATGAGAGGAGACCATGCCTCCACCTGCTTGTCCCAGTGTAGAAGTATTCAGATCCTTATATTGTTAGTAAAAGTAGAAACTATATATGTTTAATATAAAAATACACCATAATTCGAGTATTCGAAGTTTGACTTAAAAGTACATAAGTAAATCAGCAAACTGGTTCTTTGAGTATCAAAGGGGAAAGTATCATTCGGAATGTTGCTTTATAGATTATTATTATTATGGATGCATTATTGTGTAAGCAGTGTTTTACTCTAGCAATACATGTAAAAAGCTTTAAAAAGCGTGCTGTCATGTTTTCTAATCTGATGGTTTTGTGTGCCAAATCTTAATCTGCAAAGTAACTTTAACTGTCAATAAACAGAGTGAAGTAAATAGTACCGGTGTCCCTCAGAAACGTAGTGTATCATTTCTACTTCAATTGCATTGCAAGGCTTCAGCTGACAAACATGAAGATGAATAAATATCAATTGAATCTTATGAGATCTTATGTGTCCTCCTTAACAACCCAAAAAAGTTTGACTGTCTGTCTCTTCACTCAGGTCTCTGATCATTCTGTCGGCTCTCTGTGTGTCAGCTAGTAGGTAATAAAGCCCTGTGAGGGCACTGAGTTATTTCCAGAGTGTCCCTTTTGCATGGGGACATTGGAAAGAGCGGTTGTTAAGAGCTGCTGTGACGACAGGCTCAGTCAGTCCTAAACACTGGAGACATGGGGAGAAGGGTGTTTGATGAATTGGTCTGGGTCCTTGAGTCTCCAAGGCCTTGTTCCAGGGCTGCAGCAAGCTGCCAGGAAAATTCCTCTGGGGCTGCCGGAGTGTGGTAGTAATAGAAGCAAAGTACTGAGAGTCTGTGTCCATGCCTGAACCATCTGGCAAAAGCTTGCTGTTATGCCTCCTTCAGATTAGACCAAGAACGGTCTCAGAAAGAAGATTTAGATAAATCAACTCTAATGTTGCCTAATAAGCAGTGGAAGGCAAACCATCTGACTCAGGGGCAGACTGCTCATTGGGAAGTTCGGGAAGACTCCCGATCAAATGTTCCATTCCAGGCCGAACCGGCTGGTGGTCAAGAGTTTTTATTTTTTCGTTTCTAAGGTCTGACTTTATCATCAGTGAACCTCATTTTTGCTGAAATCTGATTGGCTCAAAGGAGTTAACTTTCCATTTGGTGCGAGTTCAGTCTTAAAATATTCTGCACTGTTTTGCTACACCCAGGTTTGTGTGATGAGTGCAACAGAGAGGGTAAATATAGTATATAAGTGTATACAAAATAATTACAATTTATAAATATATGTAAATAATAATGACTTACATTTACATAGCAATTTATCATTGAAACTCAAAGCGCTTCACAGTGAAGTGGGGGGGATTCACCTCAACCAATGTGTAGCACCCACCTGGGTGATACATGGCAGCCATTAATGTGAACAGTGTCCCCGTCACTGGACTGGGATCTTATTATTAGGACCAGAGGGAAGACTGCCCTCTACTGGCCCACCAACAATTTAGTTTTCCTAGGAGGTCTCCCATCCAGGTATTGGCCAAGCCCAAACCTGCTTTGCTTTAGTCAAGCAGCAGTAGCAGGGTTTACATTGGTATGGCTGCCAGGAACCTATGTATGTATGTCTGTATATATATATGGAGGTGATGGAGAGGGACAGGGTGATGATTCAATTCAATTCAATTCAATTTTATTTATATAGCGCCAAATCACAACAACAGTTATCTCACAGCGCTTTTCATAAAAGAGCAGGTCTAGACCGTACTCTATGATGCTATTTACAGAAGCCCAACAGTTCCCACCAAGAGCAAGCACTAGGCGACAGAGGCAAGGAAAAACTTCCTTTAAGAGGCAGAAACCTCGAGCAGAACCATGGCTCAGGGTGGGCGGCCATCTGCCTCGACCGGTTGGGGTGAGAGAGAGAGAGAAGAGAGAGAGAGAGAGAGAGAGAGAGAGGAGGCAGCCTACACAATATCCACACAGAGGTACAGACAGTGAAGGTGATGTTGCTATAGACTAAATGAAAAATGGTACAGATATTTATAGTAGTGTTAATGGTAACAGTCGTAATGTTAATTATTATAATAACAATAATAACAATAGGACTAGTAACAATAGTCGTTGCAGCAGAGGGTGTCGAGCAGGAACACGGGGGCAGCAGGTGACCCGCAGCCACAGATCCAGACTCCACAGCTCCAGAGCCAGAAAACCTGCAGGAAGTGATAGGAGGAGAGAGGAGAGGGACGAGAAAGCACAAGACTACAAGAAAGGGGAGAAGTTGTGTTAGTAACATGCAATAATGGGATGAGGTTGCATACAGAGGGAGAGAAAGTAGAGGAGAGAGGAGCTCAGTGCATCATAGGAAATCCCCCGGCAGTCTAGGCCTATAGCAGCATAACTAAGGGATGGTTCAGGACTAACCTGAGCCAGCCCTAACTATAAGCTTTATCAAAGAGGAAAGTCTTAAGCCTACTCTTAAATGTGGAGATGGTGTCTGCCTCCTGAACCCAAACTGGAACCTGGTTCCACAGGAGAGGAGCTTGATAGCTGAATGCTCTGGCTCCCAGTCTACTTTTGGAGACTCCAGGAACCACAAGTAACCCTGCATTCTGGGAGCGCAGTGCTCTGGTGGGGTAGTAAGGTACTATGAGCTCTTTAAGATAAGATGGTGCCTGACCATTAAGAGCTTTGTAGGTAAGAAGAATGATTTTAAATTCTATTCTGGATTTTACTGGAAGCCAATGCAAAGAAGCTAAAACAGGAGAAATGTGATCTCTTTTCCTGGTTCCTGTCAGAACACGTGCAGCAGCATTCTGGATCAGCTGAAGAGTCTTAATGGACTTTTTCGAGCAGCCTGATAATAAGGAATTGCAGTAATCCAGCCTAGAAGTAACAAATGCATGGACTAGTTTTTCTGCATCATTTTTAGACAGGATGTTCCTGATTTTCGCAATATTACGTAGGTGGAAAAAGGCGGTCCTTGAAATTTGCTTAATGTGAGACTTAAACGACATGTCCTGATCAAAGATAACTCCAAGATTCCTCACAGTGGTGCTGGAGGCCAGGGCGATGCCATCCAGGGAAACTATATCTTTAGATAATGCGTCACGGAGGTGCTTGGGCCCCAGAGCAATAACTTCAGTTTTATCTGAGTTTAACATTAGAAAATTACAGGTCATCCAGGTTTTAACATCCTGAAGGCACATTTGAAGTTTAGCTAACTGATGAGTTTCATCTGGTTTGATCAATAGATATAACTGAGTATCATCTGCATAACAATGAAAGCTTATGGAATATTTCCTGATAATATTGCCTAAAGGAAGCATATATAAAGTGAAGAGGATTGGTCCGAGGACAGATCCTTGAGGAACTCCATGACTAACTTTGGCATGCATGGAGGACTCATCGTTAACATGTACAAACTGAAATCGATCTGATAAATAGGACTTAAACCAGCTTAGAGCGGTTCCTTTAATGCCAATGAAATGTTCCAGTCTCTGCAATAGGATCTGATGGTCAATGGTATCAAATGCAGCACTAAGATCTAATAAAACCAGTACAGAGACAAGTCCTTTGTCTGATGCAATAAGGAGGTCGTTAGTAATTTTCACCAGTGCTGTCTCTGTGCTATGATGAACTCTAAATCCTCAAATAAACTATTGCTCTGTAGAAAGTCACACAGCTGTTTAGCAACTGCTTTTTTCCAGAACCTTAGAGAGAAATGGAAGGTTAGATATAGGTCTATAGTTGGCTAAAACATCCGGATCAAGTTTAGGCTTTTTCAGAAGAGGTTTAATTACAGCTACTTTAAAGTACTGTGGTACATAGCCTGTTGATAAAGATAGATTGATCATATCTAGTATAAAAGTGCTGACTAAGGGTAAAACATCTTTAAGCAACCTAGTCGGGATGGGGTCTAAGAGGCAGGTTGATGGTTTAGATGAAGAAATTATTGAAGTTAGTTGGTAAAGATTGAGGGAAGCAAAACAGTCTAAACATATATCTGGTTCTACAGCTGTTTCTAAGGTTCCTGAGTTAAGAGATAAGTCGGTGCCAGTTGAGGGCAGGTCTTGGTGAATTTTGTCTCTAATAGCTAGAATTTTATCATTAAAGAAGCTCATGAAGTCGTAACTACTGAGAGATATGGGAATACTTGGCTCAATAGAGCTGTGACTCTCTGTCAGCCTGGCTACAGTGCTGAAAAGAAACTTGGGGTTGTTCCTATTTTCCTCTATTAATGACGAGTAGTACGCTGCTCTAGCATTACGGAGGGCCTTCCTATAAGTTTTAAGACTATCTTGCCAAATTAAACGAGAATTTTCCACTTTGGTGGAACGCCAATTCCTCTCAAGTTTCCGCGATATTTGCTTTAATTTGCGAGTTTCAGTATTATACCACAGAGCTAACCGTCTTTGTTTTAGTATTTTCTTTTTTAGAGGGGCTACAGAGTCCAGTGTCATTCGCAGAGAGCCTGCAGCACTATCAACAAGATGATCGATTTGGGAAGGACTGAAATTAGCATAGGAGTCCTCCGTTACTTTGTGACTAGATAATGTATTTAGAGCTGATGGAATCGCATCCTTAAATTTAGCTACAGCACTATCAGACAGACATCTTGTATAGAAATTTTTGCCCAATGGCGTGTAGTTCAGCAATACAAACTCAAAAGTTATCAAACAGTGGTCGGATAAAGAGGGATTCTGTGGGAACACTATTAAATGTTCAATTTCAATACCATACACCACAACAAGGTCGAGGGTGTGGTTAAAACAGTGAGTCGGTTCATGAACACTCTGAGAGAAGCCAATGGAATCTACCAGAGAGATAAATGCAGTACTAAAGCTGTCATTCTCAACGTCCGCATGAATATTAAAATCCCCTACAATAATTACTTTGTCCGTTTTAAGGACTAAAGTTGACAAAAACTCTGCAAATTCAGATAAGAATTCAGAATACGGGCCAGGTGCTCGGTACACTATAACGAAGAGAATTGGTTGCAGTGATTTCCAACTTGGGTGCGAAAGACTAAGAACAAGACTTTCAAATGAGTTATAGTTTAGTTTAGGTTTAGAGCTGATTAATAGGCTAGAGTCGAAGATAGCTGCAACTCCACATCCTTGGCCTGTGCCTCGAGGAATGTGAGTATTAATATGACTGGGAGGGGTGGATTCATTTAGGCTAACATATTCTCCATCAGACAGCCAGGTTTCAGTAAGACAAAATAAATCAATATCATAATCTGATATTAGTTCATTTACTAGTACAGCTTTAGAATAGAGAGATCTGATGTTTAAGAGTCCACATTTAACACTCCTATTCGTTTGCACTATTGCTCTTGTGGTTTTAATTTTTATGAGGTTTTTATGCACAGCTCCTCTTCTGTTTACCTTTTTAAATAATTTCAATGGTCGGGGGGACAGACACCGTCACTATAGGATTTTCACTAAGTAACTCCTGAAATGGAGGAGCAGAGAAGTGTGTTAGACTGCGACTCTGCGTAGGGTTTTGGGTGGGTAACTGCTGAAAAAGAAGGGCAGAGAAGTGTGTTAGACTGCGACTCTGCCTCCTGGTCTCAACTCTGGGTTGTCATGGATTTGGTCCACTAATAAACTTGGCCAGATTTCTAGAAATGAGAGCTGCTCCTTCCCAAGTGGGATGGATGCCGTCTCTCCGGATCAGACCAGGTCTTCCCCAGAAAGTCTGCCAATGATCAACAAAGCCCACATCGTTTGCTGGACACCACCTCGACAACCAGCAGCGGAATGACGACATGCGGCTATACATGTCATCCCTGGTCAGATTTGGCAGGGGTCCAGAGAAAACTACGGTGTCCAACATTGTTTATGTACACACCGACTCAACATTAATCTTAGTGACCGCCGATTGGCGTAACCGGGAGTCATTACCGCCGACGTGAATAACAATCTTACTGTATTTACGTTTATCCTTAGCCAGCAGTTTCAAATAAGACTCAATGTCGCCCGCTCTGGCCCCAGGGATGCACTTAACTATGGCCGCTGGCTTCGCTAAATTCACGTTTCACAAAATGGAGCTGCCAATGATCAGAGTTGGTTTCTCAGCGGGTGTGTCGCTGAGCGGGGAAAATCTGTTAGAAACGTGAACAGGTTGATGGTGCCCCGTGGACTTTGAATGCTTACGACTATTCCTCCTTCGGACAGTCACCCAGCCCCCCCCCCCCTTTCCTGGCTGCACAGGAGATGCCGGGGGACGGCTACCAGAGGCTAACTCAGGCCGTTCCGCACCGACTACCGGGGACTGGCTAGCTACAGTAGCTAAAGACTGATCTACCAAGGTGCGGAGCTGGACTTCTAAATCACTGAGCCTCGCCTCCATGTCTATAAATAAACTACACTTATTACACGTACCATTACCGCTAAAGGAGGCAGAGGAGTAACTGAACATCTGACACACCGAGCAGGAGAAAGTAGGAGAGAGAGGGAGAAGGAGAAGCCATCGCTAGCTGCTAAGCTAAAGTCGCTAACGGCTAAGCTAAAGTACTGTAGCGTCAGCTACCAAAACTTTAGAACAACTATGAGATTGAACAGCAGTCACTAAAAGATGGAAAGAACTGTGAGTGCTTAGGCAAAATTACTGTAAAGAATAAGTGTTTAGCGGACAGTTGGCCGCTGTAATCTAACAAATGTAACTGTTATTTAGCGAGAGCAGCACAACACGGTACCAACACACAAGCACCGGAAACGGAAATGAGTCGACACGCTTACCGCAATACGTCAGAAGATGACCCCTGACATATTGATGAGGAGGGAGAGAAGGACGAGGATGTGTATGACAAAAGGGGTTTGCTCCCCACTTGTCCCATCACCCACACCTTCTAGTTTATACAAATGTTTATTTTTTGTAATTTACCATGGCTGGTGAAAGTGCACCACTTAATATCCCGGGTTGTTTGTGTTTGCATTATGTTACAGTCTACAGCAAAGCATATGATAAGTTAAAGTAATCACAAAGTTAGTTTCAGTTCCATTTTATTAGGTTGCAAGTTTTAACATGGTTTAATTGTTTTCCTGTTTTAATACTTACAATTGTTTGTTCCTTTGTTTAGTTCCACCATGCAGGACAATTCTTTGGGGAGGGCTATGGAAAACACTAGTCTAGCTAGTGTGAACACCATAAATTTTACCTATCTCTATAGTATTTAAAAACAATCAGTCCCCACAGAATGTTGTTGTCAGTGAAAACTTCTCATAGTGTCCCTGTCAATGCTATTGTACCATTATATCCTTCAATTCATTGACCAGATGGAAATTGGCAGATATTTTAGGAGAGAGAAAAGCAGGAGATTGACAGGGCAGCTGATTCTGAGGCCAGTAGTGGTCAACAGGTCTGTAGTGTTCTACAGGTCAGCACTGGTCTACAGGTCAGTAGTGGAGTCAGGTCAATAGTGGTCTACAGGTCAGAAGTGATCAAAGGAGTGGAGTCTATGGGTCAGTAGGTCTACAGGTCAGTAGTGGAGTCTACAGGTCTTGAGTGGACTACAGGTCAGTAGTGGTCTACAGGTCTGTGGTGGACTACATGTCAGTAGTGGTCTACAGGTCAGTTGTGGTCTACAGGTCTGTGGTGGACTACATGTCAGTAGTGGTCTACAGGTCAGTTGTGGTCTACAGGTCTAAGGAAATGGGTGTTTTGTTTTCATCCAACAACAACAACAACAACAATAATAATAATAAATTTTATTTGTAATGCACTTTACATTTAAGACAAACCTCAAAGTGCTACAGGTAAGATCATAAAAGCAAGGTAAAAACGTCAGTGTAAAATATAGATAAATAATGCAATGGCATTTCCATAGATGCACTGGTGGGTGAGAAGTGAGACCTTGTATTCAAGCCTAGCAGAAACGGGAAGCCAGTGAAGTGAATGGAGAATGGGTGTGATGTGGTCGTACTTTCGCACTCTCATCAGGATCCTTGCAGCACTGTTCTGAAAATACTGCAGTTTCTGCAGACTCTTGTTAGGGATCCGGATGAGAAGTGCGTTACAGTAATCCAGTCTGCAGGAGACATAGGCATTTGTTGGCAGGTCTAGGCACCAAGGCATAGCCTAAACTAAATAATTTCATGATATTTATTATATTTTCTATATTCTACAGAAGCCCTAAGCAGCCATCCATTCAAAATGTTTCTTTAACTCCGTATTCCTGTGATAACGGGATAATTATCTCGTGATCTTGAGATAACAAACCATAGTGTAACCGTGCTACCCTCTAAACGTGAGCTAACACTGTGCTAGGTTTGGAAGGAGCTAAGTGATATAAACTGTACGCATAAAAGGAAGTATCAGGTTTGGTAAGTTGTAACCAGTAACTTTTACTCACATTACTTTGCAAGTAACAGTTGAAACACAATTACATAACATACATGAAAAATAAAAAATGGGCCCTTTAAAATAAATGAGTTTTTTCCTTTTGTAGTCGTTTGTCTGTGCGCACGCGCCCACACGCACTCACACATACTCACTCGCTACTCACCCATTTCTCCCGTTCACTCCGTTTCCCCGTTGACTCCCCTCTTGACAGCCATCACAGTAGTAATGGGTGCACACTTGGCCACTGCTAAACCAACGTCCACGCCATAACCTCAACGTCCAACAAACATTTCCCAGTATTCACTCCACAATCACCACACACCACTGTCAAACCTGTTACACTTTCTGATTATATTGCGTCAGATGCGGTATGCCAGCGTGCGACGTTACAATGACGTCATGTCCAGATGCCAGTTTTTGGCCCAAAATAATTGTATTATTTTTCCTGGGCTTATTTGAGGGACAGTGACACAGTGTTGCTTGTAATTTTAGAACATTTATGGTATTTTTGTATTAATGAAATATAATGAGATTAATGAGATATGGCCAATTGTGTTGAGTTAATTATCTGGGGGGATGGGCCTCAGTGGTTGAAAGGGCCAGAGGGAGTGTGTGTGCCAGAGCTGTTACAGAGAAGGTAACTGAGAGAGAGCCTCTGATTGTTTATAGATTGTTGTGCCTTTTTGCTTGGACTGTACATTTTGTAAATACTATTTTTGACTATTTTGTTGCTGAGCGCTATTTTTGCACCTTGGGAAGGACGAGCACAATAAATCACAAAAACATAATTTATTCATTTTTGTTCATTTGGAGTACAAGCCCCGTCACACCTTGTTTAAGAGGAAAGTTGGCACTTTTGGATGAAGTGTGTGGACCAGCTCAGACGACTGATACTTTCCTACCACCAGGGGGAGTGTTCGATGATCTGCGTCTCTTCAAGATCACACTGGGAGGCTCGCCATCAATAGAAAGTAGTGTTCGCTCTGTGGCTCGCCATCAATAGAAAGTAGTGTTCGCTCTGTCCATAACACCTAACCTGTTTTTGCAAACAGGACTTTAAAACAATGTTCTATATATCTATATGTTGTACAACAATCATACTAAAGCATAACCACCATGTAACATTTAAGCATCACATGCTGCATAATACTCAATGATCACATGTTCAGGCCTATTTATCATACCTCAGTTCAAACTTCAAATCTCAGCTCAATATCTACATATATCTACAGTAACCAGCATATAACATGTACAACCTTATACTTATTCAATAACAGCTGATAATAAATCTACAGAAATTACATCAAGCTACTCTTATCCCTGTAGTTGCAATGCAATACTTTAGAGTACCCTTATCAGAAAACATAATGTTTTATCTACCCACAGCAGAATTGACACATTAAGGTTAAAACAAAGCAAATTAACATAAATGCAGCTGTGCTTAGGAAACTTAAATATCAGCTTACTATTTCAGTTGCTAATTAAAATTAAAACTTTGTATCACTGTCAGAAATCAATTTCTACGGTGCCAGGCCGTGAACACCTCTTAACTCTTGATACAAATACAGGCAAATGTAGCGCTGCACACACAATTAGCAATATTAGCATCCTGCAGTTCACTAGCTTACTGAGACAAATAGAGGTGGAAAACTCCTGGTTGCTCCTCCTTATACTGTCTTCTGTGTCAGTCCTTTAGCTTGCTAATATGCCTACTTTTATCACTCTGTTAACTTTAAATCTGTTAATTTCTTCTCTTTTCTCCTGTCGCCATCAAGCATGTTCGTCTCCTCTTTCTTTCTCACATACACATGTGCAGGGTCTCACAGGATCACACAGTTGCGTCGTGACCTGCCTGGGGGAGGAACTATCGCTCCTGATTAGCTGATTTTCCTAAAGGGATATTACGCTATTTTAATACATTTTTATTATTATTTATTATTATTGTCACTGGGTTACAATAGCTGAATACAGGGGTCGGCAGTTGCATTTCTTTGGATAATTTCAGAAAAATCCCAGTGTCACTGGTTAGCTCAGTTGGTAGAGTACCGGCAGCCATACCAATGTAAACCCTGCTACTGCTGATTGACTAAAGCCAAGCAGGTTTGGCCTTGACCAGTACCTGAATGGGAAACCTCCTGAGAAATCTAAGTTTGTCACGCTCTGCCGGTTGGCCATCCTTTGTGTTTACTTTTGAGTTTAGTATCTGCCTTGGTATGTTGAGTTTTGGGTTCTGTCCTGTCTAGTGTCCAGTATCTGTTATATAGTCTGCTTGTCATGTCTAGTCTCTCTGTTTTCCTCTGCTCTCTCTCTGCCTCGTTAGTCTCATGTCTGTCACCTGTGTTGCTCCCGCCCTGCTCGTTAGTCCCTGTGTATATATACCTGGCGTTTCTGTCTTGTCCTTGTCCGGTCATTGTTCATGTTACCCCCCAGTCTGTCGTGTGTGTACTCTCTGCCTGTAACCAGCCTTGCTTGTCTCGTCTCGTCTCGTCTCCCTGTACTTTTGGATTTTGGATTTTGGATTTCTGTTATTCAGCCACTCACCTGTAAGTGTGCTCGCTTTTGTTTGTTTATTAAAACCCCTTGTTGAACTATACCTGCTCCACTCTGTGTCCTGCGTTTGGGTCCTCCAACCTGCCTCCACACCACGATCGTGACAGAATGACCGGACCAATTAAGAGCCCAGCAGACACTCTAACTGAGGAACAGACTGACGTGCTGAGGGAGCTTCTGACGCTGAGGAATATGTGGTATGGGGCTAGTCATGTTAGCCATAAGGCAGCTATCGTGTCCCTTGCCTGGAAGAGCCTGGCTGCTCAGCCAGGAGCAGCAGACTCTCTCCCTGGGTGGGTTTGTGACTTCCTCCACACCTCAGCCAATCCCCCAGCCAAGTCCTCATCAGTTCCTCAGTCTGTTAGCCTGCAAATGGCTAACACCCGGACCGCTAGCCTCCGGCCGTCATCTCCCCGGCCTGCTAGCCCTCCGCCTGTCCTGCCTGTTACCTGTTTGGCTGGCGCCGCTAGTCCTCCGCCTGTCCTGCCTGTTGTCTCTTCGGCTGGCGCTGCTAGCCCTCCGCCTGTCCTGCCTGTATCCTGTTCGGCTGGCGCCGCTAGCCCTCCGCCTGTCCTGCCTGTATCCTGCTCGGCTAGCGCCGCTAGCCCTCCGCTTGTCCTGCCTGTATCCTGCTCGGCTAGCGCCGCTAGTCCTCCGCCTAGCCTGTCCGTCCGCCTGCCTGCCCTACCTACCAAGGACTCAGGGACTATGACTCTCCTGGCCTACCTGACCATGAAGGCCAGGGAGTCAGAGGCAGCACGGGCAGCTAGGCTATGGCCTGATAGCCTGGAGGCTAGGCTTTCCCCGGAGTCGTCCTTTGAAGGGAGTCGCCTAGCCATCTTTTCGGGTTCCCGTGGTGGTCATCGGAGGCGACGAGGTCACCATCAGCGACCCGTCGGCAACAAACCTGTCCCCTGGCTTGCTAGAACGGCTAGCCGCCTGCCTGATTCCCGGCCCGCTAGCGCTGCTAGCTCCACATCACACCTGCCTGATCCCCGGCCTGCTAGCGCTGCTAGCCGCCTGCCTGATCCCTGGCCTACTCCTGCTCCCAGGTCTCACTCGGTCGTCCTACCGACACCTGTTACTGGTCCCTCATCGAAGGTCCGACTGACACCAGTTCCAAGGTCTCCGTCGGTGGCCAGACCGGTTCGCGCTCCCCGTGCCCCGTCGGTGGTCCGACCAACACCAGCTTCGTTGGTGGCCCAGCCGACTCCTGTTCTCCCGTCGGTGGTCCGACCAACACCAGCTTCGTTGGTGGCCCAGCCGACTCCTGTTCTCCCGTCGGTGGTCCGACCAACACCAGCTTCGTTGGTGGCCCAGCCGACTCCTGTTCTCCCGTCGGTGGTCCGACCAACACCAGCTTCGTTGGTGGCCCAGCCGACTCCTGTTCTCCCGTCGGTGGTCCGACCAACACCAGCTTCGTTGGTGGCCCAGCCGACTCCCATTCCTCGTGCTCCGTCGGTGGTCCGACCGGCACCTGCTTCGCCGGTGGCCCAGCCGACTCCCATTCCTCGTGCTCCGTCGGTGGTCCGACCGGCACCTGCTTCGCCGGTGGCCCAGCCGACTCCTGTTCCCTCGTCGGTGGTCCGACCAACACCAGCTTCGTTGGTGGCCCAGCCGACTCCTGTTCCTCATGCTCCGTCGGTGGTCCGACCGGCACGTGCTTCGCCGGTGGCCCAGCCGACTCCTGTTCCCTCGTCGGTGGTCCGACCAACACCAGCTCCGTTGGTGGCCCAGCCGACTCCTGTTCTCCTGTTGGTGGTCCGACCAACACCAGCTCCGTTGGTGGCCCAGCCTGTTCCTCGTGTCCTGTCGGCGGATGGACCGGCTTCAGCCCCGCCGGTGGACAGGCCGACTCCAGCTCCTCGTGTCCGGTCCATGGTCCCCAGCCCAGCTGTCCAGTCGGTGGTCAGGCCGACTCCAGCTCCTCGTGTCCGGTCCATGGTCCCCAGCCCAGCTGTCCAGTCGGTGGTCAGGCCGACTCCAGCTCCTCGTGTCCGGTCCATGGTCCCCAGCCCAGCTGTCCAGTCGGTGGTCAGGCCGACTCCAGCTCCTCGTGTCCGGTCCATGGTCCCCAGCCCAGCTGTCCAGTCGGTGGTCAGGCCGACTCCAGCTCCTCGTGTCCGATCCATGGTTCCCAGCCCAGCTGTCCAGTCCGTGGCCAGGCCGACTCCAGCTCCTCGTGTCCAGTCCATGGCCAGACCGACTCCAGCTCCTCGTGTCCAGTCCATGGTCCCCAGCCCAGCTGTCCAGTCGGTGGTCAGGCCGACTCCAGCTCCTCGTGTCCGATCCATGGTTCCCAGCCCAGCTGTCCAGTCGGTGGTCAGGCCGACTCCAGCTCCTCGTGTCTGGTCCATGGTCCTCAGCCCAGCTGTCTCGCCGGTGGTCCTCAGCCCAGCTGTCTCGCCGGTGGTCCTCAGCCCAGCTGTCTCGCCGGTGGTCCTTAGCCCAGCTGTGCCTCTAGAGCACCCAAGTTTTGGGTGCCGACCTCCGAAGAGGTCTTGCCATCGGCCTCCTGCTCGGCCCCCAGTGGGTTTGCTGCCTCACTGTTGGCCGTCCTGCCAACCCCTTGAACTCTGTGGCCCCCTTGTTCTGCCCTGCCTCATGGGTCGTCCCACGGGACGCCCACCTGAACTGTTTTGCCCTCCTGGTCTACTCGGTCGACCTCCGGGTCTGCCTCCTGAACTTTTGTTCACCTCTGGCCACCCGGGACGGCCTCCTGAACTGTGTTTACCCCCTGATTTGCCCGGCCTGTCGGGTCATCCCCCGGGACGACCTCCTGAACTCCGTGATCTCTTTGGTCTGCACGGCCTCCTGGGTCGCCCTCCAGGACGGCCTCCTGAACAGTGTTTTCCACCTGATTTGCTCGGCCTGTCGGGTCGTCCTCCAGGACGGCCTCCTGAACTGTGTTTTCCCCCTGATTTGCTCGGCCTTTCGGGTCATCCCCCGGGACGGCCTCCTGAACTCCGTGATCCCTTTGGTCTGCACGGCCTCCTGAGTCGCCCTCCGGGACAGCCTCCTGAACTGTTCTGTCTCTCTGCCCTGCCCTGCATGTTAGGCCAAGTGCCTTACCTGCCCTGTTTCCTGGGCATGATCTGCCTGTTGGGTGGTTCCCCCGGACTGTTTTGTCCCCTTGGCCTGCTTGTGCAACCTCCCGAACTCTGTCGCCCCCTTGCCTTGCCCTCTGGCCACCCACCTGAGAGTTTCTGGTCTGGCCCTCCTCCTGTCCTCCCTCCGCCCACCCTAGCTCGACTGGCCCTCCTCCTGTCCTCCCTCCGCCCACCCTGGCTCGACTTGCCCTCCTCCTGTCCTCCCTCTGCCCACCCTGGGCCGGCTTGTGCCTTGTTTTTGGGCTGTTTTGGGTTTTGTTGACCGTCTGGAGACGCTCGTCGGTGGGGGGGTACTGTCACGCTCTGCCGGTTGGCCATCCTTTGTGTTTACTTTTGAGTTTAGTATCTGCCTTGGTATGTTGAGTTTTGGGTTCTGTCCTGTCTAGTGTCCAGTATCTGTTATATAGTCTGCTTGTCATGTCTAGTCTCTCTGTTTTCCTCTGCTCTCTCTCTGCCTCGTTAGTCTCATGTCTGTCACCTGTGTTGCTCCCGCCCTGCTCGTTAGTCCCTGTGTATATATACCTGGTGTTTCTGTCTTGTCCTTGTCCGGTCATTGTTCATGTTACCCCCCAGTCTGTCGTGTGTGTACTCTCTGCCTGTAACCAGCCTTGCTTGTCTCGTCTCGTCTCCCTGTACTTTTGGATTTTGGATTTCTGTTATTCAGCCACTCACCTGTAAGTGTGCTCGCTTTTGTTTGTTTATTAAAACCCCTTGTTGAACTATACCTGCTCCACTCTGTGTCCTGCGTTTGGGTCCTCCAACCTGCCTCCACACCACGATCGTGACAAAGTTGTTGCTGGAAGAGATGTTGGTGGGCCAGTAGGGGGCAGTCTTCACTCTTGTCCTAATAATAAGATCCCAATGTCCCAGTGCAGTGATGGGGACACTTTGCTGTAGGAGCTGCCGTCCTTCGGATGAGACGTTAAACTGAGGTCCTGACTCACTGTGGTCATTAAAAATCCCATGGCACTTCTTGCAAAGAGTAGGGGGTTGGGTAACATTCCCAACCTGGCTTTCACCATCTGGCCATCTAATCATCCCCCGTAGTAATTGGCTGAATATTTCCCTCCCTCTCTGCCTCAAGCTGATGTGTGGTCAGCGTTCTGGCGCTAAATGGCTGCCGTGCTACACATTAGTGGTGGTTGAGGTGAGTCCCCCCACTTGTATGATAAAGTGCTATATAATTGTAATTCATCATTATTATTATTATTAGGACTTTAGGGCTTTCAATGATTTTTTCCCTTCTTTTGTGTTTTTTATTATCCTTTCAACAAAGTTGCTATGAAGAGATTCAGGGGAATACAATTAATATTATATACAATATAATTAAATGGATTCAAGCACAGGAATTTCCTCTGCCTAGGAATGATAGGGAAGTCCATAGGTTGATGAATGTGGACCGATCGCCGGGACAGTTTTAGACATGCTTTATTTTGAGCATGTGAAGTCTCTTCATAAGAACTTTGTTGAAGAGGGTTATAAAAAAGTGGGGATCAAACACACAACCCTTTGAGTGTCCTGTACTCTACCAACTGAGCTAAACAGTGACACTGAAAACTGCTCTGAAATTATCACTAAGAAATGATCCTGCCGACCCCTGTGTTTGACTTTTGTAGTGTGTTGGAATAGATTCACTACCTTACGGTCAACATTGTGGATGGTTTATATAATCAAGGATATTTGAGGGATTGGTTTCGGCCTATACCACAACCATGGCTGGTTGCGGTAGAAATGCAAACAAAGCAACTCTGAATGGTGATCCTGAATATGTGACAATTGACACTCTTAAGGTATTGCCGGACCAGCAGAAGAGCTTTTATGAGGATTTGTTGAAGAGGCAGCAGACTGCATTTAGAAGTTTCACTCAAATGATTCTGGACTCAGCCAACAAAAGAGTGGACTCAGTGTTGGGTGAGTTACAAGAATTAAAAGTGAGTCTGAATTACTCTCAAAAAGATATTGACGATGTAAAGAACTGTCTTAAGGCCCAACAGAGTAAGTGTAAGACTATGTCCAAGGTGGTAAATGAAATGAAATCTGAACATGCTGTAGATAGATACTATGAGCAGGTGGATTACCTTGAGAATCAATGCAGGAGAAATAATCTTGTAATTGATGGACTTGGACTAGATAAAGCTGATGAAACCTGGACTGAAACTGAGTCTAAAGTGCAAGAACTGTTCACAACACTACTCAAGCTGGATGGTCCTGTGGAAAGAGCTCACAGGAATGGAAAATTCAGAGGGGAATGTGAAAGGCCAAGGTCAGTGGTGATTAAGCTGCTGCGTTTTAAGGATAAACAGCGAATCCTGGCCAGGGCAAGATCCAACTTGAAGAACACTTCAATTTATATCAATGAGGACTTTTCTGAACGGGTGAGGAAGAGAAGAGCTGAGCTACTACCTGCAATAAAAGAGGCTAGAGCAAGAAGGGATTATGCCATCATTAGCTACGATCGACTAATTGTGAGGTCAATGTTTTTAACTGTGTGTGATGTCATGGGTTAGTAGTAACTGGGTAAAGGCATGGCACTGAACTTACCAAAAAAAGGTTTGAGAATAGCTTATATAAATGTTAGGAGTTTAAGAAACAAAGTTCATGAATTATTTACTTTAATTAAGAGTGAAAATATCAATGTACTTGCTGTCTGAGACACATTTAGAGCAATCAATAACAGACATGGGGGTAGCTATACCAGGGTATAACATTTTTAGAAATGACTTAGAAATGAATATTTTGGGGGGAGGTGTAGCAATAGATATACAAAGCCATATTCCCACTAAGGTTAGATCGGACTTGATGGTTCCTAGACCGATTTTAGTAGGCTGTGTCTATAGACCCCCAAATGCAAATGTGCAATATGTAGATGAATTATGTTCTGTCCTAATTAAGGTAACGGATACTGGTAAAGAAACATTTGTTCTCGGTGATTGATTGGCTGTTGGATTTATGTCCACTGAGGAAAAAGTTGTACAGTACTGCACTCATATGTAATCTAACTCAGATGGTGAAAAAGTCAACAAGAGTTTACTGTAGTTATGATGGACAAACATCTGCAACCTGTATTGATCACATATTTACAAATAATTGTGAAATATGCTCTAAAGCAGTATCTGTTCCTGTACGGTTCAGTGATCATAATTTAGTGGCCATTGTTAGAAAAACTCAAACTCCCAAAGCTGGAACTAAAGTACTCAACAAGAGGTCATATAGAAGGTTTTGTGAGAGGGATTTTGTTAGAGATATTAAGTGGAATCAAGTGCTAGCTTTAAACAAGGTTGAGAAAGCCCTCAAGTTATTCACTGAATTATTTCTTTCTGTGGCTGACCAACATGCCCTATTACGAAAAATCACAGTAAGATCAAACAAAGCATCATTGATTGATGAAGAATTAAGGGAGTGTATGTGTAAAAGAGATGAGCTGAAAAAAGCTGCACTTGACTCCGAGGGAACTGAAAAGTGGAAAAAGAACTGTGAAATGTGAAATAAGGTTACAAAGTTAAATAGGAAAATGAAAAAAGTATATTATCAAAATAAAATTCAGGAGTGGAAAAATTATGGTAACAAACTTTGGAAAACTTTAAATGAAATAATGGGCAGGGGCAAGAACAATAATCCTTCCTTCATTGAAGTGAATGAAGCTTTCTTGACAAAAGCAAAGGACATCGCTAATCATTTCAGTAATCATTTTGCAGATAAAGTTGATAAGTTAAGAAATGAAATGCGCTCCCCTAGTGGGAGTTGTATATCATCTTGAATAATAACCAACTTGCTAATGGAAAAAGTTGTTCTTCAACAGATACTACATTATTTTCTATTTAATGACTTAAATTCTCATTGTCAGCATGCATATAAGGCTGATCATTCTACGTGCACAGCTCTGACAGACATGACAGATAAATGGTTGACTTGTACTGATAATAAGATGATGGTTGGAACTGTGTTACTTGAATTTAGTGCTGCATTTGATATTGTAGACCATGGGTTATTATTAAATAAGCTAGCTACATATGGGTTTAGTCCATTAGCCATTTATTAAATAGGAAGCAGTATGTGTTTTTTAATGGTAGTTTTTCCTTCCTTAAAACTTTACAGTGTGGAGTGCCACAGGGGAGTTGCCTTGGGCCGTTACTCTTCTCTATATTTATTAATGATTTGCCATGTGTTTTGAATAACTGTACTGCTACTTTATTTGCGGATGATACAACTATTCATTTCCCATCAACTAGTATAAGCGAACTAAGAAATACACTTAAATCGGAATTACAACTTGTAGTGGACTGGATTAGTGACTCGCACTGGCCTGTCTATCGGGTGTGAGTACGGACAGTGTGCATACCAGTCTCTCATGGCATAGAGTGGAAGAGAGGTTGGCATACAACCTTATGAATTTCTTTAGGAATATTTGTTATAGGAAACAACTGTATTGTCTGTACTCACAAATAAAGTATGTGAGAAACCAACATATTTATAGTACTCGGCATGTAACAAAGGGTTGTCTAGTTTTGAAAAAACCCAGGACTGATGCGGTGTGCAGATCTGTAATGTATAGAGCCATCAAAATGTGGAATAACTTACCAATTTGTATTGCTGAATCACCCAGTAAGGCCGGTTTTAAAAGCCTACTAAAAAAACACTTGAATAATAACTCAAACACTGATGAGCTTAGGTGAATGGTTTGGTGTATAATTGTGTCTGTGTGTTGTGATGCTTTTTCCTTTGTCAGTAGCTTGCGTAATCATGTACACACATTATACTCTTTATAAGCATTGTAGGTATCGTTTTTAGATTCATGTGTAACATGTATGTCGTATGTTATATGTTTGTTGTATTTTGTGTATTTTTGTATGTGGACCCCAGAAAGAGTAGCTGCCACTAATGTGGCAGCTAATGGGGATCCGAATAAACGAATAAACTACTGTTTTGTTATCTCGAGATCACAAGAAAAGGCTGACGTGTTTGCTTGCTCTTCTCCCAAATGCCGGCCTTTTCTTCTTTCTCTATTTTGTGTGTTTTTCTCTGGAGTGCATAATTGCCATGCATATATACAACAGACAGGCTCTACTGGACATCGTCAACACACACAGTCATTTTGGATTTACTGGTCCCAGAAAACGCAATTCAGTTACAAAAAAAACCCCTCTGTTAAGACCAAAGGGGGAAGTGTGTGTATGTGTTCATCAACAACTCATGGTGTGGGTGTATACGGATTGTTTATAAACACTGATGTGGAGTTTTTACTGCTGAAATGCTGGCCCTGCTATCTACCGAGGGAATTTGTCTGCCCTCAGCAGTCTCCACGAAGTAGCTCTCACTCCAATCATAATAAAGTGCTTTGAGAGAGTGCTGCTGGCCCACATTCAGAGCAGAATACAGGACACCCTGGACATGCAGTATGTCTACTGGCCCAACAGGACAACTTCCGACGCCATCGCTGCTACACTCCATTACTCCCTCTCCCACCTGGAAAACCAAGGCTCCTACATCAGGTTGCTCTTTGTTGACTTCAGCTCTGCTTTTAATACAGTCATACCCCACAAACTTTCTGCACTTGGACTGCACCCACACGCTGCGACTGGCTCCTAGACTTTCTGACTGGCAGGCCCCAGTTAGTCAGGATCGGCAACAGAACCTCAGCCACTATTATAACAAATATTGGCACTCCTCAGGGATGCGTCCTAAGCCCAAAGTTCACTCATGACTTGGCTGCCTCCAACAAGGACAACATCAGTTCGCAGATGACACCGCAGTGATAGGACATATCACTGGTGAGGATGAAGCGGCTTACAGGAGGGAGATGGCCAGCCTGGTGGCATGGTGCGAGGATAACAACCTTACCCTTACTACTGACAAAATGAAGGAAGTAATAGTGGACATTAGCCACTTTCCATCCGGGAGCTTGAGGTAGAGAGGGTGAGCAGCCTCAAATATCTGGGCGTCCACATCAGCAACGACCTCACTTGGACACTGAACACCACACAGCTGGTCAAGAAGGCTCAACAGAGGCTCCACTAGAATCTGAAGGCCGGCTGAGCAAGATCAAACAACTGGGTGTGTGTCCCACCCACTGAAACCAAGCTTTTGTCTTGTTAATCCGGAGGGCGATCTCAGCTGGGTGCAATTAGACTCACACTACTTCAGTGAAACCTACCACTGAAGCGTCAGCGTTAGCGTAGGCTTCTTGTGTGAAGACCTACTTGGGTAAAGACCAGCGAGTCTACCTGTGCGAGTCCACTGAGCAAGGCCTCCTACAAGAGAAGCTTTTTCCCTTCCTGAGGCACACCTACTCACCTAAAGCTGCCAGCTACAACTACACTCAGGCCATGTGCTACCACACTATTCCTATTGTCTCCGGTCCACACAAGAGGTATCATGCCATCAGGCACAGAAACCCGGCACTCCTCAAGCCTTTAAAACAGGCACCACCCACATCTGTTTATCTGTTGGGTCATGGAACTTATGCTAACACATTATCTCTTGGGCTATTGGCGCTCACTGAGACCTGGATCAAACCAGAAAACACCGCTACCCCCACAGCGCTGTCCAACAATTACTCTTTCACACCCCGCAGCCTTCTGGGGGAGGGGGGGGGGGACTGGGTTCTTCACACAGCTGGGAAATTCACACAGCTGCTACCCCCGAATCAATATGCCTCCTTCGAATACCATACTGTCTTTTTTGTCCGCTCAGGTAAAGGTCTCTGTGATTTTCATATACCGTCCACCAGGACAAATGGGTAACTTTGTGGAGGAGCTAGACACACTGCTGTCTTCAATTCCAGAGCATGACTGTCCCACTACTTGTCCTCAGTGACATGAACATTCACTTAGACAATTCAAACTCAGCATACTTCCTGTCTCTGATTCAGTCCTTTGATCTAACATGGGTTCTCAGCCCCCCGACCCACAAAGCTGGCAAGGTGCTTGACCTCGTTCTTGTCCGAAACTGTGCCACAGAGTGCCTAACAGTCACACCTCTACATGTGTCTGACCACTATTTCATTCAGTTCACGGTATGCCTACAGGAAAAGCCCATTCTTCCAACACCACTGGTCTCACACCGCCACAACCTCCGCAACCTGTCTCCCGCTCACTTTGCCTCAGTGGTAGCTTCCGCTCTACCCTCCCTCAACACATTTTCCTCACTTGAGGTCAATGATGCCACACAATCTCTGTGCTCTACACTAAGCTCATGCCTGGATAGCCTGTGTCCTCTATCCACCAAGCCTGCTCGCCCAAACCAGTCCCACCCGTGGCTAACTGATACCATCCCCGGGCTCTGTACTGATCTCAGAGCAGCTGAAAGAAAATGGCGAAAAACCAAAGACCCCGCCGACCTTAAGGGCTACCAATTGCTCCTATCCCCTCCCAGGTCAGTGGTTGTTCACTCTCCTCGTTTACTCCTCTCACAGAGAGCGAGGTATCAGAACTCTTGACCCATAGCCGTCCAACTACATGCCCACTGGACCCGATTCCTACGAATCTCCTCCAAGCCATATCTCCTACTGTGGTCCCGACAATCACTCATGTGATAAATACTTCTCTGGCTTCAGGGACCTTCCCGACCACTTTTAAAAGGGCTCAGGTTACAACCTTGCTCAAAAAGCCCTCACTTGACCCAACTCAAGTTGAGAACTGCTTTTTTTCATCCCCACGCACGCACTTAAATCAGGCTCAACATACTCAGAATTGATTGAACTTATTCTGATCAGCTGTTCTGGAACCGAAAATTCAGAGTTTCCCACCTCAGGCTCAATCAATTCAGAGCTCAGGGATAAGCTCAGAGTTTGGGTTCCCATACATGGGTTCTGTCATTATATTTACTGTTACAATACATTACTTCAAGTCATGCAAAACAACTTTTACATTTGTAACCTTTCAATATCGATGTTTCCATGAATGCAAGATATGATTTTAACGTGTTCAACTTTTGCTTTTGTGTTTTGTGCTATAAAATTTAGCAGACTAAATTTACTTAAAATAAAATCACATTCTTCATTCATCAGTTTCATATGTTAATTGAATATAGTGTGATCTAACATTTGTAAGGATGCACCTGTTTACCACAGGTGCATTTAGCTCTGAGACCTCAGAGTTTGCATCATCACAATTAATGATACCACCTAGTTGGATTCATTGGGTTAGTGCACATTCTTCTGTGTTTAAACTAGACTTCTACCAGAGCAGCAAAAAAGGCACTCTTCAAAAACTATTCAGGCTCTTCTACTGACTCCTTATTTACCTTAAAGTACAAGGTAGAAAGTGAAAATACTCCTGCACACACAGAAGTACACAGTATAATTACTTTTCACCATTTCATGTGAACCATGAAACATTTTTGGGAGGATTTTAAATTTTCAACTTGTACTAGACTGATGTCCCTAAGCAAGAGTTCAGCTTTAATGTTTGATATTTTACCTGTGTTGTAAGATTAACTTGTCCTTGGAATTGACAGACAGAATCTGAAATCTAACATTTTCAGTCACTAGTAAAGACAAAATTAGTGCAAATATAGAATTTATTGCAATGTGAACCATAATTTATTTATATATACATATATTAAATGTGCATAAACACATAAGGACAACATTTAAAACTAAATGTAAAAGTAAACAGAAGGGGAGAAGGCTTTTCTACGTCAGTCCATGCCATCAGATACAGACGTCCAGCACACTGAGGATGAGTTCCAGATCTCTGCAGCTGTCTGGCACCAGGTGGGACATCTGTTCCACACTGTGACTATGGAAGGAAAATAAATGAGTAATAATTGTTGCAGGTAATTAATGTAAAATATAAAGTTAACTATAAAAGATGCCACAGTTTGGGTGACAGTACTGTTATGTCACATATTTGAGAGAAAATGGAACAAGGGAGCAACACCTCGATATATAGATGACAGTCAATGACAATAGTCAACCATATGTTTTTGTGTTGTCCTTTGAAGACAGACACTGTAATATCAGCTGTCAAATGTCCAGTAGCCATCACAAAAAAATGCTGATTCATGGTAACATTAACGTTAAGTCTCTACATAATCTAGTGTGGCAAATTACCACATATATTTTTATTAAAAAACGTTGAAGCATTTTAAACCTTGTCTAGTATAACCTAAATAAGAGAGAAATAGTTACTTTAAGTGTTGTTGTATAGTTTCAGGTTAACTTACCTCCAGGAGGTAACGCTGCGGCCACAGGCTACCAACCTCCAGAGAATATGGGTCACTTTTTACCTGTTAACATCTTGGCTTCTTCACTGGTTGTTAAAATAAGTGTAGTTCTAAGTTACACATGCCCTGGGCCTACTCGGAGCTAAAGATTTTTATACACACACAGATACACACACTGCTCTATTTTATGGGACTGCAAGTGTTCCAGCTCAGGCCAAGCAGAAGTTTCCGGTCAGAGATCTGACTCGAACGTGGAAGTCCCTTGAACCTGCATTCCTGTGACTGTTCTGGTTGCAAAAAGAAGTCCGGTTCCATTAGAAATAATGGCAAAATTATGCTACTTCTCACCTGATTTATTACCTCAGTAAACACTTTCCTAATGAGTTTATGGTCTCCGTTGCTAGTTTCAAGTCTTCTTCAATACAACATGATGTTCATTTAGTAAATTATGGTCCCATTTAGAGGAAAATAGACCATAAAGCAGAGTATGCCTCAGTGCGGGATTTTGTGATTGACAAGTCGTTACCATGGCGACCTGTCAATCAGGCTAGACTGACTAGTATTTGGATGTTCACTTTCTCTGGTGAGTACATTTAGTTTTAAGCCTGTGCAGTGGTGTCTTGCTTAAACAAACTGAGGAGGCAGTTGTCATCCTAAAGTTTCTTGAAGGTCTTCAGCATAATCTGATCCGCTTTATACCACAAAAACACGTGTCTGAATTTCTGTCTCCGTAGATCCCTGATCTGACTCAACTCTACAAATACTTTTTACTTTGTGTTTTCACACTGTTTGGCTCAAATTCAAAAAGTCAAAAATCACATTAATTATCTTTTCGATAAGGAAAGACATAAATAAAAGCTTTTCTGTCCTGTCCTGCCCAGCAGCCTGGTATAGAGTATGAGGAGCTGAATACCATGTTGTGGCAGTCAGATTTTTACTCCTTTGTCTTTGTTTGTTTTAGTATTTATTTAAATATGTATTGATTTTTAATCAAATCATTCTAAAGGTATTTAAACATATCTGCGTCCAAAAGTTTTGGTCTGGATTAATGGATAGATCTGTATCCCACTTTAAGAATAGAAGAGAGCTTGAACAGTCTGTTTTCAACAGTAACATGTTTATTTTTGATATTAGTTTTGGGGGCGAGAGTTTAAGAAAGTCTGTTATCATTGGAGGTAGTAGTAGTTATCCTTAAATCTTGCCTGAATTATGGATTTAAACTGTTGATATTCAAGAAATCTATTATTGCTAATTCCATATTGTGCCACTAGATCCTGGAATGAAATAAAGTTACTGCCCTGCATTACATACTCTAGATGTCTTATCCCTTTGTCATGTCACCACAATGTTTTCTTGTTTTGCTGGATGTCAGGATTATTCCAGATTCCAGGAGTAAGCATGGGATAGGTGAAGACCTAGATATTTTGAGAAATTTCCACCAAACATAGATTTTATAGACTGATACATATTAGTAAGTAAAACAACCATGTTTTTACTTGATGCAAATACCTACAGTATCCAATGGACTTAGTCTATCAAGCAACATCAACATTGTGGCCTACAGGTAAAGCCAATGCAGTGATTTGACTGCTTAAGATTTCATTAAAAAGTCCCAACTTCTAGTAATCATCATCGTTTTTTAATTATGTTAAGATCAGTATGTCATTTGTCTTGTTGCTGGTTTCAGAATCATTGATCCATTAAGGATATATTAAGTCTTAAAGAAAAGTATGTTTTGGGGCATGATGGCTTGATTGACAGCAGTGGAGGTTGCTTTTCTCTGCTTTGAATTCTATGGCAGTAACTCCAAATCCAAGTTTCAAATCTATATTCATGTAATACTAGTTTGCAATTGTAAATATATTTTGTAGGAAATAAACATTTTCATGGTTGTGTTTGTGCACTCACAGCACTTGGCTTAGGTTAGGAAAAGATGGTGGTCGGGATGTGTGTAGCATTGCAGTAACTGATTTGTCTTTAAAAAAAAGTCGAAGCTCCCCCAAAAATTATTTCATTGATCAGTACATTTGTAAAACAAGGATAACCACTCAGGTTTGCTCAGTTCAACAAGGCTGTTTCTTTAAAAAAACAGTGATGACAAGCTGAGTTTTCAAATAAATAGCTCAGGCAAACACTTGTCTTTCTGTGAATTTTATTTAATTTCAGATCTCAGAGAATTGAACCACTCCAGAACTGTCCCATGATGAAGCCATCTCACATCTGAGTGGTAGATCACATTCTTGTATTACCCATCAATTTCTATCAGGAAAGGCCAGTGAAAGCTAGATGAGAGTCATTGTCTTCACCATGGTACTCATCATATCTGGCCAGCCTGTTCTCACCAGAAAAACGACCATAGCAGCTTATTACGACAACACCTCAGGTCTCTCCCCTGGTGTCCAGGGGTCGAGAGCCGCCTCTACTCAGTCCTCTTACTCATCCAAATGGTCGACATTCCAATGCTGGTGCTTGGACCAGGGGTTAGACCTGGTGGCCTGTCTGCTGCTGGGGGTACTTTCGTTCCTCCAGCTGGACAGAGGTCTGGCATTCAGTACGGTTTAGACCTACCACCGCCATCAGAAAACGCTTCCCCAACGGGTGAGTGAACACCGTCCTGTCACCGAACCCTTCGTGAAAGGATGGTGTTCGCTCACCCGTTGGTGAAGTGTTTCCTGAAGGGTGTGTGAAGGTACAGGCTGGTGTCATGGCCATCAACTCTGTAGTGGGATTTGTCGCTGGTTTTACGCGCCCTGACCCAAGCCCCCTTTGAGCCTTTGGAGACGGTGGACCTGAAGTTCCTTTTGGCCAAGGTCGCCTTGCTCGTGGCTCTGACGTCAGCCAAGAGGGTCACATTTTCAAATGGCCTTTTAGATTGTGGCCAGCCTAAGTCACAGCTGTGCAAAACCCATGCTGTCTGATCAGCATCTTGATATGCCACACCTGTGAGGTGGATGGATTATTTCAAAGGAGAAGTACTCACTAACACAGATTTTGACAAATTTGTGAACACTATTTGAGAGAAATAGGCCTTTTGTGTACAGAGAGAAAGTCTTAGATCTTTCAGCTCAGCTCATGATGAATGGGGTCAAAAACAAAAGTGTTTTATTATTGCATTTATAATTTTGTTCAGTGTATTTACTAATATAATTTACTTTTAATTCACTTCTCAGGAGTTCTTCCAGGATTGTTGTAAAAAATGATGAATGATGTAAAATAAATTGTCATTCAACTTTCCATTAGTGACCTCCTGAGTCGTGGGTAATGGGACAACTGAGGTTCCTGTTTATCAGTTCTCTGAGAGACTTAAATTCTTCATCATCACATCATTACCACCTTGATCACACTACAGAACACAAGTTAAGTAGTTAACACACAAACATGACATTGGTGTCATATTCTGCCTGTCTGCACTGTTAATCTGTTTCTCCACTGGTTTTGTTATTTGGTCAGTTATCTATCTTTTATTTAGTCTGTTGTGTTTTGGGTTTCAGTCCTGTCCTGTGTCTGTTGTCTTGTGTCCAGTCTCCCCGGTGTTAGTTAATTTACTGTTGCCTGTCTTCGTTCTTTGTTTATTCTTTCTCCTAGAGTTAGTTTGTGATTTCTGCTTCTCTTTTTGTTTTTGTCTTCCTTCTTTGTTCTTCTGCATTTTGTTCTGGTCCTGTCTGTTTGTGACTTGTGGGTTTTGTCTGTGTCCCACGGTCCACCCACTCTCTTGACGAAGCCCTCGACCTGTTGCTATCGGATGATCCCCGCTTCCCCTGCTCCAACCTCCAGTGACACCAGCCTCAACATTGCTATGTTGCCGCGGCGAGGCAAGTGATCGTTAAGCTATAAGAATGCTAACGTTGAGCTAACATGTAGCTAACGGTAAGCTAATGTGTAGCTGACATGCGGTCTGTCCCTCATCAGCTGACCAGGGAGACCGCATTAGCTGCGGCTAATGACATTGAGCAACCGGTTTTATTGCTGCTGGCCAACCCTCGCGTCCTCGTGCGTGACCACGGGCTCGTGCATGCATCACCGACGCACTCCCTCCGCTTTGTGCTGTAAGAGAGAGTTGTGCTGTAAACTACATGACCTAGTGTTGCACTTTGCAGACAGCTGCTTTTGAGATTATGAAGAAGCTGCTGTTTCTCACTTCCCCACATTTTGTGAGCCGCCCCACCTCGTGCCCAGCGACTGTGTCTGCCTCCGCCTCCCTCCCCCCACCAGTGATGCGGTACGGCAGTGGACCCACGAGGGTGACTACGCTGCCTCGTGTGGTCCCTCCCGCCACACATGGGAGGACACCCTACAAACCCCTCTGGCTGTGTGTGAAGGTCTCTCACGATGTGGCCCGCAAGTTGCAGCCCTGGGGGAGCGAGTACTGGCTCGCCTCCCCCGGTGGCCGCGTCTTGCCATCCGACTGACATGCAGGGAAGCGCTCCCTCCTGCATGGCGGCGTGTGTTGGTGCCCATGACCCTCCCTTCCCCCAGCCAGGCGCTAAGCTCTCCTGTTCGGTGAGACACGGAGGTCGCTGCCTGCACGGCCCCCCACGGCCGGCATCCCCGCCCTTTTGAGGTGCCCCCCCCAGCAGAGTGGCTTCCCTTCATGGCCACCAGGGCGCCTCATCAGCAGGATCGACCGCTTTCAGAGCGTTACTTGGAGTGGCTCGCTTCCTGCTCGATGCACAGATGGATGGACTGCCTGATCCGCTGGGGTCACAGGCTGCAGTCCCCCCCCCCGCCCGCTCAGAATGAGCTTCAGCAATCAGGGGTTCTACTCACATTACTTCCTGGTCAGGAGGAAGATGGGGGGGCTTGAGGCCCATCCAGGATCATTGTTCAACAAAGCGATTATGGAGAGGCCTTTTCGCATGTTGACAGTAAAGCAGGTGCTGGAATGTGTGCGTCAGGGAGAATGGCTCACCTCCATTGACCTTAATGATGCGTACTTTCATGTTCCTGTCATCCCCAAACACAGGAAGTTCCTGTGGTTCTCCTTCTGGGTGTCCAGTACAAGTACATCGCCTGACGTTCGGTTACTCCCTGGCCCTGCACACTTTCATCAAGTGTGTCGAGGCGGCTCTGGATCCACTGCGGCAGTTGGGCATCAGGGTCTCGTTTTATCCGGGCAATATGCTACTGCTGGCGCGGTCCCAGGACGAGGCGGTGGAGCAGATGGCCGAGCTTGTCGAACACCTGTCTCACGTGGGTTTTCACGGTGAACTGGACCCCCAGAGGCTCACCTACCTGGGTGTGGTACTTGACTCCTCTCCCTGGAGAGTGCGGCTCTCTCAGGGAAGGATGGAGGCTCTGTTGGAGCTGCTCCACCGTGTTGTCCCACGAGCAGTGGTGACAGCTCTGTCGATCATGAGGCTTCTGGGCCTCGTGTCGGCTGCTCACGTGGTGGTCACCCTGGGCCCCCTGCACATGAGGAGGTTGCAGCGGTGGTTCATCTGCTTGCGTGTCGACCCGGTGAGACAGAGAGGGCGCCTGATCGCTGTTCCTCTGTCTGTAGTTTGGATCTGGCCTACTGGCGGGACCCCCTCTCTCTGTCGGCCGGGGTTCCCCTGAGCAGGGTCACGTCCCTTATGTAAGTCTACACAGATGCCTCCCTGATGGGCTGGGGCGGGACCTGTCTCTCTCAAGCGGTAGGCGGTCTGTGGCAGGCCACATGCCTCTCCACATAAACGTGTGTATACGTATACATAAACGGTGTGAAAGGTGATCCAACACTTCGCCCCTCTGCAGGGCTGCAGTGGCCTACATAGACCGCCAGGGCGGGGTGCCCTCAGCGTAGCTGCTGGGTTTGGCCAGTCGGCTGCTCCTGTCGGCGCTGTCATGACCAGGCTTGAAGGCCATGACAAAAAGTGGGAAAGGACACAGCAATTCAATTAGCAAGGTTTATTGTAACATAAGACAACCAAAATAATGCTTAATTTATGGGATAGGTTAGTCAGCGACATCAGTAGTGTAAGTGTGGATGAGTGATCGTGGTGTAGAGTGTTGTGGTGTTCAAATAAAACAAACATGTAATGAAAACCAAAAGGTGTAGCCGCTGGCAGGGAGGATGAGAGAGAGACATGATCTTGGAGGTGGAGCTTTTATCTCCTGTGGAGCACTGGGACCAGGTGTTCCCGATCGGGGAGGGACCACTGCAATCAGCTCAACAGAAAACCACATCACCATTGCAGTACTGACAAACATACACAGTCAAGCCACACAGGGGCGTCACAGCGCACACTCATCTGCTCTTCATCAGAGTGGAGTACATCCCTGCCGTGTTGAACAGAGGTGCGGACATCATGTCGAGGGGGGCCCCTCGCCCAGATGAGTGGCGTCTCCATCCCGATCTGGTGGCCCAGATCTGTCTACGGTTCGGCGTGGCAGAGGTGGATCTGTTTGCTAACTGGGAAAATGTTCAGTGTGCCCTGTGGTTTTCACTGACCTGGAGGGTCTAGGTCTCTCCCGTGAGGTGGTTTGCAGAGCCAGGCATTTTGGGAGCCGAAGGCCAGGTCTCACCGTTGTGTATATATACAAGGTGTGGACGTAGGATGGCCCACGCTGTGAGTGGACGTAGACAACTTTTCTCAGTGCCGCGCAAAACCCAATAGCGATAGCCTTAGAGAGCTGCGCCTACACTCATAGAATCTGGAGTTACAATACGTATCTACCGATCTACATCTACAGCTTGTTTCAGGAATCACAGAACTACAGCATAGGACTGGAAATCCAGTATAATAGGTCTCCTTTAACAAGGCTGCCGATTAATTCACAGAAATATGACTTGTAGGCTAAATGACATAAACTTAAAGATTTACTTAACAAAATAGCGTATTTTTCATAACGTGTTTTACAAGCAGCGCATCACTTCAACACGGTGGCGCACAGTGTTTGGCTGGATAAGCCAATGAACATGTGATAACAATATATGAAACAATGCACTCGTATTTGTTGGACTGATGCATTGAAAACAGCATCAATTTAAATGTAATTTGTCCTCCTGTTCACCTTATTTAGAGAATGAATTGCACTGCATGCAAGTAGCCTAATAATATGATTCCTGATAAAACTGTACAACATGTTTGAGGCATTCTTTTGCAGAAACAAATAGCAACGTTTGTGTTTATTATCCTAAATCTGGTATGTTTTGTGCGCTGCAAATTATCGTAAAATGATGGGGTTTTTTGTGCACTTCAGGAAAAATCAATCAAATGGGTGTTTGTTTATTCAGAGGTAATATTTCAGTTTATCTTACAGAATAGTAGGCCGATTCATTTCACATCGTTTCATCCTTCTGCCATGTGAGTCGCCGTTTCTCATTTCTCCAATTTATGTGCGTACTCATAGCTCAGAGTTTACTTACAGGACCCACATTCTCCCATCAAGTTTGTTTTTTATAGATCACAACCGTTTCTTGGGAAGTGGTGTACGTACGTTTCCAGCCCTGTTTTGTATGTACGCACCGTTTATAAACGAGGCCACTGATCCTGACAATTGGTATTGATCTTCTAATCTCGCTCAGACAGAACATGAATAAGTGTATTTCTCAAAATGATAAACTAGTCCCTTATGCCCTGATTCTAGTAGGAGTACTGGTTTCCAGTAGCGATTCACATTGATCTTCAATTACTTTGTACTCAAATTTCTGCCTGGCTGTTAAATGCCACCCACTCATTTAGCAATGTGGCACTACATGTCAGTCCCATGTAACACTGTGCCAGTGTCAAAGCGACAGAATGTTTTAATCATATCAATTTGTTCCACAGATCAGAAATGCCAAGATCAATAGAGAAAGCAGGGGAAACAGCGGTGAGCCCACTGACTTGTCATTCCACTTGGATTGCATCAGCGCTCTCCAGCTGATAGAGTATGATTCCCTCTCTGCTGTAAAAGGAGATATAATGAAGGCAAGTGGTGCCAGTGAAATTAGAATATAATTCACACATAGGAGAGTTGTTCCCAGCCTCCCTGTCTGTCAAATCACTTACACCTTAACTCTGCTGCTGTGAATACATAAGATGGGGCTTGGGACCTCTCTTGACTTTTCTTCCACATATTCCCCGACTGCAATCACCAACTTGCCTTCTTAGTGTCACTGATGACATAGCTTAATCGACACAGACAGAACAGATAGTCTATGGATAAGAAAGCTTTCTGATCTGTTAAACACACTTAATCAGGAAGTCAAATCTGCAGCAAGATGAGCTACATCTGTGATTTTTTATATTCACCTGTGTTTCCTTCACACTACATCAGGTCACATGATTTAAATCATTTTTAAATTGCAACAAAGTCAGTGGTGATGTGAACAGAAGCAAATTCACTCTGGGTGGTACACGTTGAAGGGAAGACCGATTGCAAGTTAACAGAAAGGGCTTAAGTTTCTGCCACCCAAACACAGGCATCCATATTCACTTCAATGAAGTTTTATAGGCATGGACATCCTCTGCACCAGGAATGTTGGTCGGTGGGTCAAAGACACAATTGCATATTCAGGTGCCTCAGAAAATTTCGATGTATTAATATCATAATATTTCAGGATGTAAATTGTAATCATCAAAATTAAAACAAAATTCATAAACTCTGTTCTTATGTAAATATGAATAATGAAGTAAAATTCATAAAAGTGGTACATTTATTTACAAAATCTATTAATATAAATTATTATTCCCTTACACTTTGGGCTTCCACACATTTTGGTGCAGCTTGCAGGGCTTTAGACTTTGTCAAATTTAATGATTTTTAGCAATTTAGTCACATCCTTATCATCAGTGTCACCCGAGGACCTAAAACTGCTGTTGAGCATGTATCCAGCTGAGGAAACGTGCTCTTATTTGGTCGGATGAATAAGTAAACAGGTGGGTAAACAGCTGATATCTTCATGCAGTGTGTAGGGGAGGAGTTAAAGTAAAGCTGCTTCCATGAATACTATATGGAAATGAGTAAAGGCAGGTGTATTCATCTTCACTGCTATTGGCTTGTGAATTATTTACATCAGAAAGAGAGCTGTAAATGAACTTTTTTTTCAGGAAAAATGAGTTTGTCTAGCTTTAATGGAGTCATATGCCCACTATGCCCCTGTCCCTCTCGGTTTCTGTCTTTTTCACATTTACCTTTTAGTCATCCAAAAATGACAAAATTGGTGCAATCAAACATCTCAAAAGTCTGCATGGTTAATCAGATTCATAACTATCTCCCGTAAAAGGCAAAGACAAATCAAGTTAACGAAGAGAGCTTTTCACACACATCTTCACAATCTATTCAGGTGTGATTGTTATTTTAATCATATTGCTTCATACTCCCCCAGGCTAATATTTTTTCAGTCCGTTGCTGTGAAATGTTATAACTCAGTAACTGTCTGGGGGAAAGCTCTGGAGGCCTGTGAAGTATAGCTCAGAGAGCTGGAAGTCTGCCATTGTCTCTGGACAGAAAATAATAACCTCACGACTTTCCTCTGTGAGGCAGAACCTGCTTGTTACATATTATGATTCTGATGTGTTGTTAGTAAACTTGAATAAAACAATCTTTCAGTCTTTTATCAATTCTTCCTCTTGATGTTCATTGTGCTCTGCCTGTGTGTTTGTCCCTCCTGCCGCCTGTTGATTCTCTTTTTTGAAAAATCCCAATATGTGTCAAACCTACTCCTCCTACTCCTAAGCGGTGAGTTTGATCTGAACAACACTTTGCATACAGACTCTATGGACCTTCATGATGTAGAAGTTTTTAAAAGAATTTGATAGTCCAAAAATGTGCAAGTGTGCAGGAATAACTTCCTCGTGCAATTAACTTGAAAGTTTAGTATAATTTCAATAATAACTGTTGACATTTTAGTCTTTTTTACTAACTATTATTTGACCTTGAAGTGAATGATCAACAACACAGCATACTACGTGCCTGTTATGAAGTGGTAATATTTCTTACACCAGCTGTGTACTTACTTTTTCATGTTCTCTTTTTTTGTCAACAATAAAGATATATGTTGGTTTCTATTTTTTAAACTACATTCAAGTCCAGTCTTTTTTCGTCCACAACATTGCATGTTAATATAATCACAGATTCAACTCATTTAAATTTTATTTATATTGCGCCAAATCACAACAACAGTTATCTCAGAGCGCTTATCAAAAAGAACAGGGCCTCGTTTCAGAAAGCGGGATTAGTGAAAATTCTGAGTTTGTTAAGCCTGAGATGAGGGAAACTTTGGGTTTTCTGTTTCAGAGAGCAAGATCAGATAAACCCTAGATCAGTAACTCCAGCAACTGATGCTGTGAACCTAACCTCCTCGGGAGGAGGTTAGACGGCACAACATCAGTACGGCTGTGCGGCGTCCATGACACAGGCTTCGTCCTGCTGGGGGACCTCCATCGGACTGTAGCACGCCGTCTGAGCGCTCACTCCTGGCTCACGCTGCTCGTTCTGCGACCTTCTCTCCCTTGAAGAGAAGCAGTGCTGGGTGGATAATTTTTCTGGTGAGGAAGAGGTAGTGTGGCGGTCCACCCACTCTCTTGACGAAGCCCTCGACCTGTTGCTATCGGATGAGCAGGAGTCCCCCAGCGGGTCCTGTGACACCGGCCTCGAAGTTGCTATGTTGCCGCGGCGAGGCAAGCGATCGTCAGGCTAACGTTGCGCTAACGGTAAGCTAACGTGTAGCTAACCCCCCCCCTTCATCGGGGGAGCGGCATGGTTACGAGCCCTTTGACCTCCCCCGCTGCTGTATGCTTTTCCGCCTGTGCGGCTGATCCCACGCCTTCTGGATCGCCTGCAGTTTTCAACCTTGGCTGTGGTTCTGGTGGCTCTGGAGTGCACGAGCACGTCCTGGTTTAACTGTCTCCAGCGGTTGCTGGTGGGGCAGCCATGGAAACTCCCCTGGAGGGGGGGGGGGGCGCTCTCTCTCAGGCGATGGGTGCGCTCAGGAGTTACCTGCTCTTCAGCCAACCTCTGTGGGTCTGGCCGCTGAGGGGCGACGCCTGGAGGGCCTAGGTCTCTCCCGTGAGGTGGTTCGCACCATCCAAGGGTCGAGAGCCGCCTCCACTCAGTTCTCTTACTCCTCTAAGTGGTCGGCTTTTCAATGCTGGTGTCTGGACCAGGGGATGGACCAGGTCGCCTGTCCGCTGCTGGCGGTGCTTTTGTTCCTCCAGTTGCTCTTGGACAGGGGGCTGGCGTTCAGTATGGTTAAAACCTACACTGCCGCCATCTCGTCCTGTCTTGTGGGCTTTGGGGACAGGACTGTGTTCTCCCATCCCCTGGTGAAGAGTTGGGGGGTGCGGAGGCGCAGGCTGGTGACGCAGCCTGTTGCCCCACAGTGGGATTTGGCGCTGGTTTTACGCGCGTTAACCGAAGTCCCGTCTGAGCTTTTGGAGACGGCGGACCAGAGATTCCTTTCGGCTAAGGTCGCCTTGCTCCTGGCTCTGACATCTGCCAAGAGGGTTAGCGATCTGGCTGCCCTTTCTGTGGCTCCATCGTGTCTCAGGATTCAGGGTGATGGCAGCTCAGCTGTTCTGCGCCATAACCCGGTGTTTATGCCTAAAAGCATTACGAGCTCCTTTCAGTCGCGGGTCATCACCCTCTCGGGCTCCCCCCCATGGGTTGGTGGAGGACGCCACATCCCACCTCCTCGGCCCGGTGTGAGGAGAGAGGTTCCTGTCAGAACACGTGCTGCAGCTGAGTCTTAATGGACTTTTTCGAGCAGCCTGATAATAGGGAATTGCAGTAATCCAGCCTAGAAATAACAAACGCATGGACTAGTTTTTCTACATCATTTATAGACAGGATAAAAAAATAGGTGAAAAAATGCGGTTTAATGTGAGACTTAAACGAAATGTCCTGATCAAAGATAACTCCAAGATTCCTCACAGTGGTGCTGGAGGCCAGGGCGATGCCATCCAAAGTACCTATTTCTTTAGATAATGTGTCATGGAGGTGCTTGGGCCCTAGAACAACACCTTCAGTTTTATCTGAGTTTAACATTAGAAAATTACAGGTCATCCAGGTTTTAACATCCTGAAGTGTTGTGGTGGCAGCCCGGCTGACGGTGAGTGTCCTGTTTTTTTTCTCCTTTTTATCAGTTATTCTGCTTTTTCCTTGGTTTTCTGTTCCCTGCCTGCCTCCCTGTGTTTTCTCCCCTGTGTGTGCTCTCTCTCCCTCTGCTCCTGAGACCAGCCAACGACCCGCACCTGCACCTCATCAGCCAGCCACACCTGCCAGTAGTCAACCTCATCCCTGCCTGTATTTCAACCCCGGTTCTCCACACCACTCTTGCTTGATTGTCGTTGCTCCATACCCGGTTCACTCACCCTCGTCCTCCGGACCGCTCCTCTTCGGGCTTCCACCACGGCGTCCTCCCTTCCTTGGCCCCAGTGTTCCCCAGCATCCTCCTCTCCCTCCACTCCAGTCCCTCAACCCCCTTTTTTCCTCTAAATAAACCTCCTTCATCGTTAACATGTACAAACTGAGATCGACCAGTTTAGAGCAGTTCCTTTAAAGAGGTTGTATTATGGTTTTTGGCTTTTTCCCTCTCCTGTATTGAGTTATATATCTTTTTTGTGCATGTACTATGTTTGCAAAGTTAAAAAGCCCAAAGTCCACCCCAAAGGGAGTTCCCATCTCCCACAGAAAACACTGCTCTGAACTGACTGAAAACAGCTCGTTTGTAGTCAAGCCTTTACTTCCCATTCTTGTGACATGACAATGAAAATACGCGTAATAATGCTCGCTGAGAGACTACTCCGACATGCCCTCAAAAACACCGGTGGAAAAACACTGAGCTGCAGCACACCTCTCCTCTCCCTTCCAAATACTAGCTACCCTCCAAGCAGTCAATGGAAATGTTGTTACTGTGACATAGAGACAGAGATCAGTTATGGATGAAAGATACTTTTGTTACAGATTAATAACTCACCACTCTAAAACTCTTGCTCCAGTCCAAATTGCCAACCTGGTCGGCAACATGTAGCCTACAGATGAACCGAAGCGGTTTACCGTCTTTTCGCTGACCCGCCTTTCTCTGCTTCTGATTGGCTAGTAGTCCTTAACTAGGAACTGCGCATGTGCAACTCCCAACAAAGATCATTTAGAGACAAGATGTATCACTCCATAGCTAAAACGAAGCCTTCAACACAGGGTGAAAAGAGGAGCTGCAGCAATGTGCAGTATGACAAAAATATGTTTTTTGAAAATTAAACCATGTAAACCTGTTCTGGTACAACCCCTAAATAAGATTTTGAACCTGAAAATGAGCATAATACCGAGCCCGTTCTCATCTCAGGGCCTCATATACCGACGATTTGAGAGAGTGACAAAGCGTAGGTATTTGGAGACACACCCGAAGCGTCTCTATGAGACGCTCTGGGGCGTCCCGTTCAGACCGGAAGTGCTAGCTAGCTAGCTACGTTCATGATAAAGGTGTTGACAGCCTCCTGAAGCCCCTACCCTTACCACAAGCCTCAGAAATGTTAGTACCTAAACCTAAGTCACTGAATGTATGCATGTCGACCGGCTAACCCTACAGCTGCTAACAGGTAGGGTTAGCCTCCCTTGTGTTGCTTCAACGTAGGAAACGGGGGCGTTTCATACAGACGCTGAAGCGTACCTTTAGCGTAAAATCCTTACGCTTTGTCACGCTGTCTGAAAGCGTCAGTTATGACGCATTGAGATGAGAATGTGTTGTAATACCACCTCTATAATGCCAATTAAATATTCCAGTCTCTGTAATAGGATGATGGTCAATGGTATCAAAGGCTGCGCTAAGATCCAATAAAACCAGTACAGAGACAAGTCCTTTGTCTGATGCAATTAGGAGGTCATTAGTCATTTTCACCAGTGCTGTCTCTGTGCTATGATGATCTCTAAATCCTGACTGAAAATCCTCAAATAAACTATTGCTCTGTAGAAAGTCACACAGCTGTTTAGCAACTGCTTTCTCCAGGACCTTAGAGAGAAATGGAAGGTTAGATATAGGTCTGTAGTTGGCTAAAACATCTGGATCAAGCTTTTTCAGAGGTTTAATTACAGCTACTTTAAAGTACTGTGGTACATAGCCTGTTGATAAAGATAGATTGATCATATCTAGTATAGAAAGTGCTGACTAAGGGTAAAACGTCTTTAAGCAGTTCTAGTCGGGATGGGGTCTAAGAGGCAGGTTGATGGTTTAGATGAAGAAATTATTGAAGTTAGTTGGTGAGGGAAGCAAAACAGTCTAAACATATATCTGGTTCTACAGCTGTTTCTAAGGTTCCTGAGTTTAGAGATAAGTCGGTGCCAGTTAAGGGCAGGTCTTGGTGAATTTTGTTTCTAATAGTTAGAATTTTATCATTAAAGAAGCTCATGAAGTCGTAACTACTGAAAGCTATGGGAATACCTGGCTCAATAGATCTGTGACTCTGTCAGCCTGGCTACAGTGCTGAAAAGAAACCTGGGGTTGTTGCTATTTTCCTCTATTAATGAGTAGTACGCTGCTCTAGCATTACGGAGGGCCTTCCTATAAGTTTTGAGACTATCTTACCAAATTGAAAGAGAATTTTCCAGTTTGGTGGAACGCCAATTCCTCTCAAGTTTCCGCGATATTTGCGAGTTTCAGGGTTATACCATGGAACTAACCATCTTTTACTTTACTTTTTTTAGAGGGGCAACAGAGTCGAGTGTCATTCGCAGCGAGCCTGCAGCACTAACAAGATCGATTTCGGAGGGACTGAAATTAGCAAGTTACTTTGTGACTTGATCTAATTTAGAGCTGATGGAATCACATCTTTAAATTTAGCTACAGCACTATCAGACAGACATCTTGTATAGAAATATTTGCCTATTGGCGTGTAGTTCAGCAATACAAACTCAAAAGTTATCAAATAGTGGTCAGATAAAGAGGGATTCAGTGGGAACACTTAAATAGTGTGTGTGTGTGTGTAGGACAGAGACGACCTAAAAGCAACACTCAGGTGAAGTTGGTTTTATTGAGGGGAAAAAAGTGTTGGGAAAGTGGAGGTGAGGGAGAGGTGGATGCCAGGGGAGCACGGGGAGGAGCAAGTAGGACAGAGGGGGCTGAGGCAAGGGAGCTGATGAGCACCAGGGGCCGAGGTGCAGGTGCGGACTGTCAGCTGGGCTCAGGAGCAGAGAGAGAGGGAGAGCACACGCAGGGGGAGAGGAGGAGACAAACGGGCAGGCCAAAACACAAGGGGGCACCAGAATCACAAGAAAAAAGGAGAAATAAACAGGACACTCACCGTCAGCCGGGCTGCCACCACAACAATGTTCAATTTCAATACCATATACCAGAACAAGGTCAAGGGTGTGATTAAAACAGTGAGTCGGTTTATGAACACTTTGAGAGAAGCCAATAGAATCTAATAGAGATAAATGCAGTACTAACTTTGACTGTTTTAAGGACTAAAGTTGACAAACTGCAAATCTGCAAATTCAGATAAGAATTCAGAGTACGGACCAGGTGCTCGGTACACTATAACAAAAACAATTTGTTGCAATGATTTCCATCTTGGGTGTGAAAGACTAAGAACAAGGCTTTCAAATGAGTTATAATTTAGTTTAGGTTTAGAGCTGATTAGTAGGGTAGAGTCGAATATAGCTGCAACTCCACCTCCTTGGCCTGTGCCTCGAGGGATGTGAGTATTAATATGACTGGGAGGGGTGGATTCATTTAGGCTAACATATTCTCCATCACCCAGCCAGGTTTCAGTAAGACAAAATAAATCAATATCATAATCTGATATTAGTTCATTTACTAGTACACCTTTAGAGGAGAGAGATCTGATGTCTAAATTTAATTCTCCTATTCGTTTGCACTATTGCCCTTGTGGTTTTAATTTTTATGAGGTTTTTATGCACAGCTCCTCTTCTGTTTACCTTTGATTTAAATAATTTTGATGGTTGGGGGGCAGACACCGTCACTATAGGGTTTTGACCAAGTAACTCCTGGAATGGAGGAGCAGAGAAGTGTGTTAAACTGCGACTCTGCCTCCTGGTCTCAACTCTGGGTTGTCATGGATTTGGTCCACTAACAAACAAAGATTTCTAGATATGAGAGCTGCTCCTTCCCAAGTGGGATGAATTCTGTCTCCCCGATTCAGACCAGGTCTTTCGCAGTAAGTCTACTAATGATCCACAAAGCCCACATCGTTTGCTGGACACCACCTCGACAGCCAGTGGCAAAATGACGACATGTGGCTATACATATCATTCCTGGTCAGATTTGGCAGGGGTCCAGAGAAAACTATGGTGTCCGACATTGTTTTTGCATATGTACACACCGACTCAACATTAATCTTAGGGCCTCCGATTGGCGTAACCGGGAGTCATTACCGCCGACGTGAATAACAATCTTACTGTATTCACGTTTATCCTTAGCCAGCAGTTTCAAATAAGACTCAATGTCGCCCGCTCTGGCCCCAGGGATGCACTTAACTATGGCCGCTGGCTTCGCTAACTTCACGTTTCTCAAAATGGAGCTGCCAATGATCAGAGTTGGTTTCTCAGCGGGTGTGTCGCTGAGTGGGGAAAATCTGTTAGAAACATAAACAGGTTGGTGGTGACCCATGGGCTTTGAATGTTTACGACGAGTGTTTATTCCTCCTTCAGACAGTCACCCAGCCACCCTTTCCTGGCTGCTCAGGAGATGCCGAGGGACGGCTACCACAGGCTAACTCAGATATGTTTGATGTCTGTCCTATCTTGTCTTACTCATGGACAAAAGTTGTTTCTTCTTCTGTGCAGATTGACAGCAACGTCATCGTGCTGACTGAATTGCCCTCTTAAATTTTTGCAAAAGTAAAAAGTCCATCTCAAAGCGAAAACAAGGGCTTTTGGAAAAACTTTAAGTCAGAACACATGCATACACAAAAAAACACAAGATAGGATGGTTTCACAGTGACGGTAATGTAGTCTGGTAGGTGAGGGCAAAGCAGCGAGGTGGCGCCAAAAAAGTTCAGTTGACAATTAATGCTGGACTTAAAGACAACTGTCAAGATGGAAAGAAACAATTCTTTCCTGATGGAATATCTCCTAAAGGATCAGAGTCAGATTTTGAGTTTGAGGTGTGGGACCTCAAACACAACCACCTTACTGATGACACTTGTCTGTCGGCTCTATGTACGAGACTGCAAGGCTGACAGTGTTACTCTTTTACATTGCAACAAAGCCACAAAAAGAGATTCTAGTTTCGGCACACGGTGGAAGTGAAATCAATAGAGCAGAACAACTAGTTCTGGTAGCAGAACTAACAGAAGTGAGAGATGTTATGGGTTGTTTTTATATGGAATGCTTCTTTAGATGTCTGTTGACTCTGCAATTATCTTTGGTCCCCTTTACGGCAGTGAAGGAGACACAGAGGACACATTGATCTATAAGAGGTGATCCTTTGCTCACCAGTCCAGCTCATTCAGAGGATGTGATAAAGATCACCGTACATCATGCTATGTCTGAAGTTTCTAAGTCATCCATGTCATACTTATCCAAAGAACGTTAAAATCTAGGACAACTGGACTTGGTTGAAGATAGAAGACGTTTCGTAACTCACCCAAGAGACTTTCTCAGTTCTGACTGTCTGATAGGGAAACTCCGCTTTTTAACCTGTTTACCTCGTCTATGGATGGTAACCATGGCAACAGCTTCTGTGCGCTAAACAGCTGTAGCCTGTTTAACTTAAAATTATACATAACTTTACCTGATCGTCCTTCGTCTTGTTTTGTGGGGATACTTTGCCATGCAAATTCCCTCCTGTTGATGTCATTTTATGGAAGGGTATAGGGGACTAATTTCAAATTATCATGCAAACATGAAAATGAAATCCCACAACAACATCATCATTTTCCACATATGTATGTTTTATTTAGGTAAAGATTTAAATGTAAATGCAATCATCCAATTTCCATTGTCACATACTTGTGTTGGCATTCTAGGACCATATTAAAATGAAAAAAGCATTTGACATCATTTTCAAAGACTTCCTCTTCCTACACGACTATTTACATCCACTTCCTTAGATATATTATGTCCGCTTACCTGCAACATACACAAGCAGATCGGTAGATTGTTAACCAGCACATTGTCTGTTCAGACAATGTCACGATGGGTGGTGTGGAGGCAGGTTGGAGGACCCAAATGCAGGATGCAAGGCAGAGGTGGTGCAGTGAAACGAGAAGATTTATTGTGGCAAAAACAACAAAAGGCGAGCACACTTACTGTTAGAGTGGCTGGTTAACAGAGTCCAAAAACAAGGTGATCCTAACAGAAATCCAAAAGTACAGGGTGACAAGACGAGCAAGGCTGGCTACAGGAAGACAGAGAGTATACACACAACAGACTGGGGGGTAACATGAACAATGACCGGACAAAGACAAGACAGAAACACCAGGTATATATACACAGGGTCTAACGAGCAGGGCGGGAGCGACACAGGTGACAGACATGAGGCTAACGAGGCAGGCAGAGGCAGAGAGAGAGAGAGAGAGCAAACAGAGAGACTTGACATGACAAGCAGACCTGGGGCAGAGTGAATAAGCGACAACACAGAAACGCACATGTTACAAAATATCAGAACACAGTACAGAGCTTAATAGAGAACACAAGACCAGGAGTAAACACTAAAGACATGAACTAAAGTACAAGACTAAGAACATGACATGGAATCAAAGACCAACTAAATAACAGATAATGAACTGACCAAACAATAACTCAGAGAAACTCACAACACAACAGACTATAAAGCAGATACTGGACACAAGACAGGACAGAACCCAAAACTCAACATACTATAAGGCAGATACTAAACTCAAAAGTGCAACACAAAGAATGGCCGACCGGCAGAGCGTGACAGACTCACGTTACAGCAATGCACTAGTGTCGCAGACTGCTCCTAAATGACTCACTAAACCGTATACTCCCTCTTGTGGTAAAAGTTGGAAATAACGTCTATATTACAGAAAAATACACAAAAAAACGACAAAAAAACACTGTTAATAGCAGTATAACATGAGTTCAACAGCTAAGTACAAACCTGTACTTGAGGAGGAGTGAGGAGTCCTGATTGTCTTCAGTTAGCCTGGCAGGAAACACCTCTGCTGTAACTATTACAGCTATGTAGTTGATATGACAGACAGACTGACTGTTCCTATAACATTAACTGTAATGGAGCTGTGGTCCTGTCACTAATGATAGTGTTGCTGTAATGTGAAGTAATAGCCTGGGATTGACACTGCCCAGCACGTGCCATGCATCTATCAGGTAAACTTACATAGGCTACTGCAGCAACAGACACACATACAGGCGATGGCGTGTGGGATTAATGTCACAATAGACGCCAGAAACAGCATTATGTTAGTTAGCCACATTAGCTGCAGAACAGGGTAACACCAAGTTCAAAAGGCAAGTGTTCAAAAAAAAAAAAAAAATAGAAAAGCAACATAAAAATGGCAAAACTTACTGGTTCCAAGTTTGAAGTCAGTATAGAGCCATCCTTGAGCTGTTTCAATAGATTTCATTTCATTGTGAAGTTACAGCCTAGTGTTGTGTAATGGTAGATACACAACTGAACCATGACAAGTGGCCTTCCAAATGAAGAGGAAGTGACGTCTTAACTGAAGACCCGCCTTGATGAGAGGACTGACAGATTGCATTTTCATTTGCATTGTGTCCCTTGGAAAGCTGCTCGTAAATGTAAATGCAATGCAATAGACTGCGGCGCTGTTTCACTCATTGCATTTGAATAAAGTTCACTAAAGAGCAGAGGAAGTCTTTGAAAATGAAATGTCAGATGCTGTTCTTATTTTTGTCTATTAATATACACACACGTTTACGGTATTATCTATTTATTTATTTTAATTTTTAATATATTTTAATTTTTCTAACACACACACAAACGCTTTAATTACTTTACTTTAATTGACTGCTGCCGCATAGTTTCATATTTGCCAGCTAACTCCGATTTGGATGTAAACAACTACGATAGCTTGTATTCAAATTAACCGCTGAACTCTGGACCTTTTGCCTGACAGCTAATCTGACCCAATAGGAGCTCATATGTCTCTTTCACAGCCTACAATAGCCAACAAGAGCCCGTGCTGTAACTGTGCATTCAGACCAAACGCAAATTTAATCTACGCAACGCTTTCCTCGTGGGGGTTTTATCGCTGGACATCCCTGGAGTGTTCACACACAACGCGATAACGCGAATAAACACAACTCCCCATTTCTACAGCTGTATGAACCCAAAGTAAACATTTTGCTGTGAATACTATAATATGATGCAGATTTGTTAAACAAATGAATTCTTGCCTTGTCAGGTCTGTCAGCAAGACAGCAGGACAACAACTTCTAAAATGTTTGTTTTCTGAATGGAGTTCGGATTGATTAGGGCTATGGTTTGCTAACTTGGTCATAGTAAAGTACAATAATAGCTGGAATAAAGTTACATACACGTTTTCTGAACTCGCCAGGTAGTTCAACCTCCTTGCTTTCTTTTCTCCCAGCAATGTCCAGTTTTGTCAGGTTTTTATATAAATACGAAGTAGTGCCAAACGACACTAAGAACACTGAACCGGATGTGTATGGAATCTAGCTGGTGTAAAATTTAAATTTGGACTAGGTAAGGCTTTATGCTGTGTCCCTACAGTGTTTTCCAGCTAATAAGTCCCAGCTATAGTTGTCTGCATGCATTTGTTAGAAAGCATTTTCAAGCGGAAACAAAAAATATATTAATTTTAGGATGTTTAAACTATATTAATCAATTCCAGTAACACTTACAATCATTCTGACTTTTGGGTTAGACACTCCAGAGTGTTATCTTTCAGAGAAGCTCATGCATATAAACCATACGTGAAAACCATGCATATACTCCAAACGGTTCAAGAACTACATTCAGTTTACTTTGGATATGCCTTAAATAGGCATTTTGAATGAATTTTACAGGAATATTAAGAGGTTAAAAAGACCATGAGGACATGGACGTGTAAATGCAATAGCCTGGGGACGCTGTTTCACTCATTGCATTTGAATAAAGTCCACTATATAGCAGGATAAGCCTTTGAAAATGAAATGTCAAATGCTGTTTCCATTTTCATTTTAATATGGTCCTAGAATGCCCACACAAGTATGTGATAATGAAAACTGAAAGATTGCGTTTTCATTTAAATTTTTACCTAAATAACACATACATATATGGAAAATGATAATGTTGTGGGATTACATTTTAATTTTAAAGTTTGCATGATAATTTGAAATTAGTCCCCTATACACTTCCACAATATTTAGAAAACAGTAATAGATTCTGGAAACTCTCAAACAGCGAGGATCAGTCTCTTCCACTGTTTTTTTTTGCTCTGCATCGTGTACAAAAAGTTCTAGACAATTCAACTTATGCAGCGAGCGGGCTTGTGCGTGAGGAGACCACTTCACCTCACTCTAACAGGGACACTTGCTATTAAATAGCTGTTTATGCTGCTCCCTGATAAAAAAAAATGTTTCTGCTGATACCTGTTAAGAAAAAAAACAGATTTTTATATATATATATATATATATAGTGCCTGTTATGATATGATCGTGGCTCTGGACTATAAAAGGTAATGCCCTGGCAATGGTAAATAACTTTGGCTTTATATACATTAATGTTTAAGTTGAGATTTACAAGAAATATTTTATTGCTACTGTGTAAAGGGAATACTGCTGGTAAAAAGCACCTTATTTGTGTTTGCAAACCGCATGTTATTGCACTTTTGTGTATATATCAGTACATTTAAATTAAAAGTGCGCATTATGTTACTTTAGAATCCATTCAATTTTGCACATAACTATGCGATTAAAAATTTTTATCTTTGCCCAGCACTACTTTTTATGTATTGTTATAACACTTTGTACTAATACAATAATTTATATAAGTTACTATTAGATACTCCTTCAGGTGGATAGAGCCTCAGCAGTGGACAGATTGGGGGTAATATAGTAACATAGGGTTACCCAGGGCCGTTAAATAAGAGAGTTACGACACTCCCATTGACTTCTGTTGGAACTGTGGAATGCGGAAGTAACGCGCGTCATGGGGCAGCCGATAGTTCCAAACACTGGATAGTTCCAGCGCTGAGCCCCGTTCATTTCAGTGTTTGCCTGGTAAGTTGATGAAATTACTGCATTTGTTGACATTTTAACTCATTAGCTGTCCTCTCATGAATCTAGTCAATAGTGGTATTTTATGTCGCCAGCTTTAGTCAAGGTTTATCGGAAGATATTAACTGTTAACACTTAACCAGCTAACGTTACCATACCATGTTGTCAGTTTGCCAATATTTACCTCAAATGTAAAGTTATTAGTTAGTTAGCATACATCGTTTATCTTTGGTTATTTTGTTGTAACTCAGTATAGCAGCACTTAGTTGCCGCTGTAGTAGTAACGTTACACGTGATTACGATGAACGGTAAGTTAGCTATCTCAGCTAGATAACTTGGCTAACTTGTATCTAGCGAGGTTGTTCCTTGGTTAATTCAGTCATTACACACAGTGTTTGTTAGACAGTGCATCGGTGACGGGTGATAAGATCAGTGGCATATGTTGACCGAGGTCATATTTTGGACATCTGTTAGATAGAATAAAATGATTTATTTTGAACCCAACTCCTCATGTTAATGGCTCCCTGTGACTAATAAAGGTAAAAAACATGATACTGTAGTGATTCAGAATTATGATGAAAGTAGCACATGGAATGTATGAATAGGCGTTTGTTTCAGGTATATGAACACCTGATATATCTATACCTAGATAAAGTAAGCCTAATTTCCAGCTGTCAAACAGCTGAGATTTAATTTGCATTATGTGTGTGTTGTTGTTTTGTTTATTTTCAGCAGGACGGATTTTGAGCGGAGAGTGGAGCGATGACCAAGCTTGCAGAAATGTCTGTCCACCAACCAGGACACTCTTCAAGTTCTGAACCAGATGTGGGACATCTGGCATGAAATATAGCCTCCTGTCTGGTCATGCAGGATGTGAGAATTAAAAAAGTGTTTCCTTGAAGACCTCACATTCAAGGAAAACTTACCTACCTGGATATAAAATATAATAAAATGTATTGTTGAATGCAATTGGTTGCCTTGTATATTTTGCACTGTTTACCAAAACTTCTTTCTTGACTTAAACTAAACAGCTCCTGGCATTCATTGATATTTACTTGTTGTGCATGTGTATGTGAATGTGTCTTAACATAACATGAGAATGTCAGTAATTATGACAATAGAAGCATGAGAAAAAATATATCCATACTGTAATTTATTATATCTTATGGGAGCAGCCCCCCCCCTTTCCCTCCAATATTAAACAAAAAAATGAAATGAAATTTCATTGGCATGAAGGTTTTAAGCACAGTGTTTCCAAAGCATCAAAATACAATTTGTCAATACACACAGTATACAGTAAGTAAAAAATGGACATGTTATTAGTTATAAAACAAAATACAAAGTGAATGGACAGAAGAAAAAATTAAGTTTGGTGGATTTTGTAAGGCATATCATCAGGTGATGAAACAAACAAAACAAGTGCTAATGATCATACATTCAATATGTAGGTGGAAACAGGATGATTAAGTGAAACAGCCTGACTCAGTTTACAAGGTAAGAGAAGACTGTCAGTCATACTGATACACCATGGCAAGAGAAAGCACAGTAGCCACTACTACTACTGCATCAGCAAGGTCTCTCCCAGGCAGCAGGTGGTGTGGATTGATCAGTCAAAATGTGTCTGTGTCCTGGTTAATAGTTTAGCCTCTGTTTGGGGAAGGGTGAAATGGTACATTAGCAATACTGAAATGAATCCCCAGTTAACAGTAATGTTATGGATCGTATTTAGAAATGTAGTTAATTCATTCAGTAACTATCTCTCTAGTTACATTTCAACAGACCACACTGTGAACACTGTCTGTCCATCACTCCCAGGATAGAATACACTAACTATAAGTGTAGTCAACATCGTAATCAATGCACATTATGCATTAATATTTACCGAAAATTGCTGCAAATTAAGTCGCTGCTGTAAATGTGTAACGTTACTGTCACGATCCTGTCCTGAGCGTGTCTGGGTTTCAGTCTGTGTGTCTTGTTGCGGAGTCTGGGTTTTTGTTCCATGTCTGTGTTCCTAGTCCTGTGCCTTAGTTCATGTCTTAAGTGTTTACTCCTGGTCTGTGTACTTCTGTGTTTTGCCCATGTCTGTCCTGAGTTCTGTTCAAGTCTTAGCTTCTGTCTGTGTTCCTTGTTGTGATCTGTCCGCTTGTTTATATTACTCTGATGTTTAGTGTTGAGTAACTTGTCTTTTATTATTTTGTCTCCCCCCCCCTCAGTAATCTGCCTGCCTGCTAGTCTCTGTTTTCCCTTCTGTGTCTCTGCCTCATTAACCCTGATCCTAGTCACCTGTGTTGCTGCCACCCTGCTCGTTAATCACTGTGTATAAATGTCTGGTGTTTCTGTTCATTCCCTGTCCGGTCGGATGTCGTGTTGTTACCTGCTACCTTTTGGATGTACCAGTTCCTGTACTCGTGAGTTCTGTTCATGCCTGTTGTCGTGTTTGGGATAAATAAAACCTGGAACTCAATCTCAGCTCTCAGTGTCATGCGTTTGGGCTCTCCCCTGCTTTGTGCACCCAGCGATCCTGAGAGTTACGTTATGGGAACAGCCCCGTTTCCTTCCAAAATTAAACAAAAACTGATTAAATCTGTGTCTCCGCCACTCTCCAGAACAAATGCTAATATATGTATGTAATGTAAGTGTCAACTCAGTAATCAGTGTCATATTTTGTAAATATTATATATATATATAATACAATCGGGTGGAGCTAGAAATACGAATTGGCTCTAAAACACAGGAGTGGAAGATCGATATGTTAACAATATTACATTTTATACAGCGTTGCTCATTCATCATTTACCAGACTGGAATTTCCTTAATGATTGATAAAGTGCTGGAATTCTCTGGTTATTCATTTTAAATAGCTACAGGCCTGATTATTCAGCTGGAACCTGACGGGACTAAATGCCGGTGGCAATAACTGAAGATGAAATTATTAATCGATTGTAATCTGTAGTTTAGGCTGCTCATGGACCTGTGATTGTAAAGTGACAGGCTGACTCAGTAGGCCTATTAATGATTTTTTTGTAATGTGTCTAGGTTCAAACTGACTGAAGTTTTAGACGTCTGTTTTAATTTAAGATTTAATAAAATCTTGCTCATTTCGTATTTTATGAAATGCTGTCAAAACACATTCAGACTATCAGCAGATAATGAAAAATTCACTTTTATACTACATTTATTTGTTTCAGCTGCACCTCAGTCATCCTCACTCAGAAATATTCACATCATATTGAGCTGATAACTACGATAGGAATGTTCAATCTGTGCGACTACAATATGAAAGGTTACTGTTCATTGATCAATTTTGTACGGATTACTTTAAACTGCAGCACTGTAGCGCACAGTAAATGTTTTGCCTTAATGTCCACAGAGTCACTGTGTTATAAAGGACAGTGTAGTTTATAGATTTTATTCTGTGCTGAGGATAAATTTACGATGTCCAAAGATAACTCTCTGTTCATACATCAATGACTGATTGATCATAAAAGCGTCATGTTCAAGATCATGTTTGGGTAAAAAAACCCCAAAACAGCCTATTTATCCATGATTTCGATGTTTCTAAAGACGTAACTGTGTTCCAATATGTGCTTTGATATTGACCGTCTGAATGAGGACAGCCGCTTACAAGCTCCGCAGGAGGGGAGGAGTCAGAGAGAAACTCAGCGTTTGTTGAAGTAAACCTCCTCCCGAGCAGGTTAGGTTCACAGTGTAAGTTGTTTATCTGATCTCGCTCTCTGAAACCAAAAACCCAGAGATTCCCTCATCTCGGGCTGAACAGATCATTGGCAGCTCCATTTTGAGAAACATTAAGTTAGCGAAGCCAGTGGCCATAGTTAAGTGCATCCCTGGGGCCAGAGCGGGCGACATTGAGTCTTATTTGAAACTGCTGGCTAAGGATAAACGTAAATACAGTAAGATTGTTATTCACGTCGGCGGTAATGACTCCCGGTTACGTCAATCGGAGGTCACTAAGATTAATGTTGAGTCGGTGTGTGTACATATGCAAAAACAATGTCGGACACCATAGTTTTCTATGGACCCCTGCCAAATCTGACCAGGGATGACATGTATAGCCGCATGTCGTCATTCCGCCGCTGGTTGTCGAGGTGGCGTCCAGCAAACGATGTGGGCTTTGTAGATCATTGGCAGACTTTCTGGGGAAGACCTGGTCTGATCCGGAGAGACGGCATCCATCCCACTTGGGAAGGAGCAGCTCTCATTTCTAGAAATCTGGCCAAGTTTATTAGTGGACCAAATCCATGACAACCCAGAGTTGAGACCAGGAGGCAGAGTCGCAGTCTAACACACTTCTCTGCCCTTCTAATTCAGCAGTTACCCACCCAAAACCCTACGCAGAGTCGCAGTCTAACACACTTCTCTGCTCCTCCATTCCAGGAGTTACTTAGTGAAAATCCTATAGTGACGGTGTCTGACCCCCGACCATTGAAATTATTTAAATCAAAGGTAAACAGAAGAGGAGCTGTGCATGAAAACCTCATAAAAATTAAAACCACAAGGGCAATAGTGCAAACGAATAGGAAAATTAAATTTGGACTCTTAAACATCAGATCTCTCTCTTCTAAAGGTGTACTAGTAAATGAACTAATATCAGATTATGATATTGATTTATTTTGTCTTACTGAAACCTGGCTGGGTGATGGAGAATATGTTAGCCTAAATGAATCCGCCCCTCCCAGTCATATTAATACTCACATTCCTCGAGGCACAGGCCGAGGAGGTGGAGTTGCAGCTATCTTCGACTCTAGCCTACTATTCAGCTCTAGACCTAAACTAAATTATGACTCATTGGAAAGCCTTAGTTCTTAGTCTTTCTCACCCAAGATGGAAATCATTGCAACCAATTCTTTTTGCTATAGTGTACCGAGCACCTGGTCCGTACTCTGAATTCTTATCTGAATTTGCAGAGTTTTTGTCAACTTTAGTCCTTAAAACGAACAAAGTTATTATTGTAGGGGATTTTAATATTCATGTGGACGTTGAGAATGGCAGCTTCAGTACTGCGTTTATCTCTGTTAGATTCCATTGGCTTCTCTCAGAGTGTTCATGAACCGACTCACTGTTTTAACCACACCCTCGACCTTGTTTGGTGTATGGTATTGAAATTGAACATTTAATAGTGTTCCCACAGAATCCCTCTTTATCTGACCTGTTTGATAACTTTTGAGTTTGTATTGCTGAACTACACGCCATTGGGCAGAAATTTCTATACAAGATGTCTGTCTGATAGTGCTGTAGCTAAATTTAAGGATGCCATTCCATCAGCTCTAAATTCATTATCAAGTCTCAAAGTAACGGAGGACTCCTATGCTAATTTCAGTCCCTCCCAAATCGATCATCTTGTTGATAGTGCTGCAGGCTCGCTGCGAATGACACTGGACTCTGTAGCCCCTCTAAAAAAGAAAATACTAAAACAAAGACGATTAGCTCCATGGTATAATACTGAAACTCGCAAATTAAAGCAAATATCGCGGAAACTTGAGAGGAATTGGCGTTCCACCAAACTGGAAAATTCTCATTCAATTTGGTAAGATAGTCTTAAAGTCTTATTTATAGGAAGGCCCTCCGTAATGCCAGAGCAGCGTACTACTCGTCATTAATAGAGGAAAATAGGAACAACCCCAGGTTTCTTTTCAGCACTGTAGCCAGGCTGACCGAGAGTCACAGCTCTATTGAGCCAAGTATTCCCATAGCTCTCAGTAGTTACGACTTCATGAGCTTCTTTAATGATACTATGAACTATTAGAAACAAAATTCACCAAGACCTGCCCTCAACTGGCACCGACTTATCTCTTAACTCAGGAACCTTAGAAACAGCTGTAGAACCAGATATATGTTTAGACTGTTTTGCTTCCCTCACCAACTAACTTCAATAATTTCTTCATCTAAACCATCAACCTGCCTCTTAGACCCCATCCCGACTAGGCTGCTTAAAGATGTTTTACCCTAAGTCAGCACTTCTATACTAGATATGATCAATCTATCTTTATCAACAGGCTATGTACCACAGTACTTTAAAGTAGCTGTAATTAAACCTCTTCTGAAAAAGCTCAACCTTGATCCAGATGTTTTAGCCAACTATAGACCTATATCTAACCTTCCATTTTCTCTCTTCTAAGGTCCTGGAGAAAGCAGTTGCTAAACAGCTGTGTGACTTTCTACAGAGCAATAGTTTATTTGAGGATTTTCAGTCAGGATTTAGAGCTCATCATAGCACAGAGACAGCACTGGTGAAAATTACTAATGACCTCCTTATTGCATCAGACAAAGGACTTGTCTCTGTACTGGTTTTATTAGATCTTAGTGCTGCATTTGATACCATTGACCATCAGATCCTATTGCAGAGACTGGAATATTTCGTTGGCATTAAAGGAGCCGCTCTAAGCTGGTTTAAGTCCTATTTATCAGATCGATTTCAGTTTGTACATGTTAACGATGAGTCCTCCATGCACGCCAAAGTTACTCATGGAGTTCCTCAAGGATCTGTCCTTGGACCAATCCTCTTCACTTTATATATGCTTCCTTTAGGCAATATTATCAGGAAACATTCCATAAGCTTTCATTGTTATGCAGATGATACTCAGTTATATCTATCGATCAAGCCAGATGAAACTCATCAGTTAGCTAAACTTCAAATGTGCCTTCAGGATGTTAAAACCTGGATGACCTGTAATTTTCTCATGTTAAACTCAGATAAAACTGAAGTTATTGCTCTGGGGCCCAAGCACCTCCGTGACGCATTATCTAAAGATATAGTTTCCCTGGATGGCATCGCCTTGGCCTCCAGCACCACTGTGAGGAATCTTGGAGTTATCTTTGATCAGGACATGTCGTTTAAGTCTCACATTAAGCAAATTTCAAGGACCGCCTTTTTTTACCTATGTAATATTGCGAAAATCAGGAACATCCTGTCTAAAAATGATGCAGAAAAACTAGTCCATGCATTTGTTACTTCTAGGCTGGATTACTGCAATTCCTTATTATCAGGCTGCTCGAAAAAGTCCATTAAGACTCTTCAGCTGATCCAGAATGCTGCAGCACGTGTTCTGACAGGAACCAGGAAAAGAGATCACATTTCTTCTGTTTTAGCTTCTTTGCATTGGCTTCCAGTAAAATCCAGAATAGAATTTAAAATCATTCTTCTTACCTACAAAGCTCTTAATGGTCAGGCACCATCTTATCTTAAAGAGCTCATAGTACCTTACTACCCCACCAGAGCACTGCGCTCCCAGAATGCAGGGTTACTTGTGGTTCCTAGAGTCTCCAAAAGTAGACTAGGAGCCAGAGCGTTCAGCTATCAAGCTCCTCTCCTGTGGAACCAGGTCAGGAGGCAGACACCATCTCCACATTTAAGAGTAGGCTTAAGACTTTCCTCTTTGATAAAGCTTATAGTTAGGGCTGGCTCAGGTAGTCCTGAACCATCCCTTAGTTATGCTGCTATAGGCCTAGACTGCCGGGGGATTTCCCATGATGCACTGAACTCCTCTCTCCTCAACTTTCTCTCCCTCTGTATGCAACCTTATCCCATTATTGCATGTTACTAACACAACTTCTCCCCTTTCTTGTAGTCTTGTGCTTTCTCGTCTCTCTCCTCTCTCCTATCACTTCCTGCAGGTTTTCTGGCTCTGGAGCTGTGGAGTCTGGAGCTGTGGCTGCGGGTCACCTGCTGCCCCCGTGTTCCTGCTCGACACCCTCTACTGCAACGACTATTGTTGCTAGTCTTATTGTTATTATAATCATTAACATTAAGATGGTTACCATTAACACTATTATAAATATCTGTACCATTTTTCATTTAGTCTATAGCAACATTACCTTCACTGTGTGTACCTCTGTGTGTATATTGTGTAGGCTGCCTCCCTCACCTCTCTCTCTCCTTACATCTCTCTCTCTCTCTCTCTCTCTCTCTCTCACCCCAACCGGTCGAGGCAGATGGCCGCCCACCCTGAGCCATGGTTCTGCTCGAGGTTTCTGCCTCTTAAAAGGAAGTTTTTCCTTGCCTCTGTCGCCTAGTGCTTGCTCTTGGTGGGAACTGTTGGGCTTCTGTAAATAACATCACAGAGTACGGTCTAGACCTGCTCTTTTATGAAAAGCGCTGTGAGATAACTGTTGTTGTGATTTGGCGCTATATAAATAAAATTTAATTGAATTGAAATTGAATTGAACATAACTCCCATGGGCTTTTGGTAAGGGAAGTATGACTTTTGGACACACATAACTCCCATGGGCACCAGAACCAGTTTCATCACTTGATGAGTGCTCAGGATTTGGTTCTGGAAGAGTGGCAGGTGGCTCCCCTGGGTCTGGACCTGCTTCAAGACCTGTTGGTTGGACCTAGGTTGGCTCCTCATGTGATGGCCCAGGCGGGTCAGCAGTGGCACTGGTGGGAGGCTCTTCTGGGTTTGGCCTGTCTGTTACCATTGATGGGGCATAATCTTCATCTGGGAAGATATCCTTGTTGTATGGGTATATGCCTGTAGCTCTGAAACCTGATGATGTTTGTGGGGGTCATTGCAGCCAAAAATGCTTGCTTCACAATTTCTGCAACCTCGTAAATCGATATGGTTCGATCAGGATGTGTGTGCATCCAACCATCTATTGCTCTGAAGAAGAAGTTTTTCAGTGGTCCATAGACTGTTTGGTCCAATGGTTGCAATCGCTGGGAGGTGGGAGGGTGAGCATAACGACACCATTTTCTTTAGCAGTTGTCACTGACTTCAGTGAGATGTGAGACTGATGGTTGTCCAGAATGAGCAGGACTGGGTGATCGATGGAACAGTTGGTGTGGCGGATGAAGTGCTCCAGGAAGATGATGAAGGCTTCTTCATTCATCCATCCAGACTTTGTAGAATGACCTATGGACCATGCAGGTGATCCATTCATGAAGGATTCTTTGAAACGAACACGAGGGAAAATAAACATGGGCGGGATTGCATTTCCAGTGGCGTTTACTGCACAGGTCACAGTGACGAGCTCTCCTCTTTCAGCTGATGTAACTGAACCCACTTGTTTCTTCCCTTTCTCTGTGATAATCTGCTTGGGTGTCTGCACTGTAGTCACACCAGTTTCGCCCAAGTTGTACATCATGTGTGGAGGGAAGTTATACCTGAAATGAGATTATGGAGGTGGTTATGTGTGTAAATGTCAATTCTGCTACTCAGGGCAGAAGACCCTATAGAGATGTGCCCTCTTTCCTTCCCTGGCTGCCTCGTCTGTGTGTGTATGTGTGTGTGTGTGAGAGTGAGTGAGTGAGTGAGTGAGAGAGAGAATATGTGATCCTATGATTTATGATTACCTGTCCATCACTTTAGACAGGTTATCAAAGAAATCCCCCACGTTGTGCCTATTAAAGGCAGTAGCTCTTCCAAGAGAGGTTGCTTCAGGAGTGCGGCATGACAGGTGGTGGCGTGCTTTAAAGGCTGTGAACCAATCAGGTCCTAGAAAAGGTTAATAGTTTATTAGCATAAAGGGTATCTCTTTATTTATCCCTTATTGAACCATTTCAGTTTACATTCAGATCTTACATAAAGTTATATGCTCTAAATAAGTACCCAATTTTGCTTCTCTGTAGGATGTGCATGGTGATAACTGATAATGAGCATGTCCTGGGAAAATAATTATCAATGTTCCCTATAACTTTTCCTTAATAAATGCACACTTAACCTAACCTGCTTTTTTCTCTCTGATCCAGCTGGCAGAGATATCAATGCCATTTCTTCGTGCATACTCAAAAGCCAGCTCACAGCATTTCATGGCACTTATGCCGTGAAACATTGCTTCTAGTGCCTTTATATGGTCTGCCAGCTCTGTCTCCATGTATACGTTGAAGACTTGGTTGGCAAGTCCTGTTCTCTTATACCCTGTCTTTCTTACTTCTCCTATCTTTTCAAGGTCATCCTGCAGATCTTCATCTCCCTTGCCACCTGACGTATGGATTTTCCCTGTTGCGCCTCTTTCACTGCTCTCTCCAACTCGACAAGAGGAGTTGAAGCCCTGTCGGTCTTCGGTTTATAAGTGCGTGGCATGATGGGTTTTGGTCTAAAATTAAGAATGTCACATAGTTAAGTGCTAAAATGTACAAGTACATTGTACAATTACAAATTAATAATATGTTGAAAATAATCATAAGTGGGGGTGAGTTGTGCCACTGGCACAACTTAACCCAAGCCCTTTGGCACAAATTACCCCAGACCCACAAGTTTGGAAAACTAGCATGATCCAGCAGTTGAGAGTTAACATCATGCTAACTCTATAGACTCATTGTGTAGCCTGCTAAAGCACTAAAACTTGTGAAATGTTTTCAAATGTGTCTATAATTGTTCAGACACTATAATCAAAAAACCTTAAACATAGAAATTTTACTTTGAAAGGAAAAAATAAAGTTTTTTGAGCTAAAATGTGCTTATTATATATATGCCATGTGTCTCTTTTCTTTAGAGGATGGGTCAAATAGATGGCTTTTCAAAATTATGTGGTCACATGACCAATTTCTTCTATGGTTTTCCAGAAACAAGGGGCGGATCTGCTTCCCCCCTGGCACAAATCACCCCACTCTCCCCTAACGAGCAGGGCGGGAGCAGCACAGGTGACTGGGATCAAGGTAACAAGGGAGAGAGACAGCAGGGGAAACAGAGGGGCAAAATAAATAACCAACACAGACGGAACACAGTTACAAAATACCAGACAAGAATCTAATCTTCAGACAATAACAGAACCCCATATAAACAAACACCGACCAACTATAACACAGGGATCATAACAGACAGAACCTAAATGAGAACACAGAACTAGAACACAGAGTGGACAAAACTAAAATAATGCAGACAAGGAACTAGAAGTAAATATTAAAACATGAACTAACAGCACAGGACTGGGAACTAAGGCAAAGAACTGAAACACAGGACTAAGAGCTAAGATAAAAGACAAGTCAGAAACCACTAAGGACAAGGAACGAGAGAAACAGATGAAAATAGAAAAACACATGAAACATGGCAAAAACAGATACACGCAGGGAAAAAATACAACTAAAACATAAGCCAAAACCAAACTTATAACAATAATATTATTCTGCTGTTGCCTATTCATAGTTTTCAGTCACATGAAAAGCATTTTTTAGACTAGATTGACAGCCATTTCGCTTGTAATGAATTTGCGTGAGCATTACAAACAGTACGTTATATTCCTCATTACTTGAAACGTCATGCATCACGTAGCCTATGTCTCATCATCTATCTATTTTTTTCAATTAACGTTACACATGTTTGAAACGTTATCTTGGATTAGTGAATAGACAAATATGTAGGCTACTTAACAGCGTCGCTAATATGCCTGATAATATACTGATAACAGTATTTTACAATATCATACATTAGTTAAAGGTTCAGTGTGTAATATTTCTGAGGATCTATTGACAGAAATGCAATAGAAGATCCATAACTATGTTTTCAGTGGTGTATAAAGACCTTACATAATGAACCATTATGTTTTTATTACCTTAGAATGAGCCATTTTTATCTACATAACCGTGGGCACCCCCTCCTATGGAGGTCACTGTATTTTGTCGTCATGTTTCTACAGTAGACAACAACGGAAAAACAGCACCACAGAGCATCATGGCTTACTTCTTCTGCTTGTATAATTCCGGTAGCGTAGACGCCTGTCACTACATTGAATATGTACAAAGAAGTTATATATATATATAATTATAATAGTAATATACAGTCTCTGAGTAGTCTTATTCTCCAGCCTGTGGTTTGGCTTTGCTGGTTATGGGTGCATTAGCGAGACAATCAGCTGATCAGTAACATTAATTGGCAATAAAACCATAACGTTAGCCTAGAGCATGGAAACATCAGCCAGCTAAACTTTTACAGCACTGGTAGAAAAATATGTAACGTTAGTTGGATTGGTTTATTCTCCAGCGCTGGCTTTTGCTTGTGGTGTAAACTTCATGTAGTTACTCTCTCTCTCTCTTTCTCTCTCCAGCGCTCTGTCTTGGCTTTGTATACATTAGTGAGACAATCAGCTGATCATTAATTGGCAATAAAACCACTGCTTCCAGCATCGAAGCTCAGATCAGCCAGCTAAACTTACTGCGCTGGTAGAAAAAATATGTAGTTGGATTGTAAATTCATGTAGTTCTTCTCCAATGCTCTGTTATGGCTTTGTTACATGGACAGAAATGTGCCGCTACCTCCTGAGACAAACAGCTGATGAATATTATTGCCAATAAAACGGTAAGAGCAGGGAAGCTCAGATCAGCAGCTAAACTTCACATTTTACTGCCCTGGTGGAAAACATGTATTTCTTTTTACTGCTAATGGTGATATATAACAAGACTGTGTGCCTATCAAGTCACCAATAATGAATACTTTCCAAATTTGCATAATTTTTTTTTAAAAAGCATGTTTTTTTTGGATATTGCTTCCCCACTGTTCAAACAAATGTGTAATTTGTACTTTCAATTAATGCTAAATGCCCACTAAAAACATATTAAAACAAGCTGAAATTATGGCTGTCAGTACTACTTTGTGTTTCTGTTGTATTTCAAAAAATTAAAAAAAACATTTTGGTAATATTTGCATGCTTATCTATTTGCACGCCTAGTAAAGTGAGAGGAGCCTTGACTATGCATTCGTAAACTTAATGTATTACATGGTTTATAATGGACTGTGGTGCAGGAACAGTGAGCTTACATTGTTCTGGTATCTGTCAGTGGTCATACTGGATGCACTAGATCGTTTTTGATTATTTCTTAATTTTCTTTGGTATGTTAGTACAGATGAGCCAACACTCCCAAGATGTAAAATAATGTATTACAGGAGTATGAGACATCATGTAGCACCTCATTTATTCATGTGGCTGCTGTTTATTAATGAAAAAGTAACAATAATATTCAGAAAACATATGGTTTTACATAATTTCTTAACATATCTATCTAAAGAAACCTAATTTCTTGACTGGCAATCTCTATTATCTCATAGATGATATCTTTGTCCTGTCTCAGGCACTGTACTGCTCGCTTGGATAGGGGAGGGTGGGTGCAATTCACAAACCTCACCACTAGTATGTCACTACAACTTACACACTGAACCCTTAAAAACCTTACATTTTATATATATTTTCAAATGGGAGATCATATTTTGAAGCATAGAGAGATTTATAATTGTTTTCCAGACAACTTGTCTGTATAACTATTCCACTGGTAATAAATTAATTATATGGAATATGACGTCTGTATAATTATTAATCCAGTAAGGCAACCACATAAATATCTTCGGAAACAACATCTACAGAGCTGACTATGGACCTCTAAGGAGGAGAAGAGAGGGAGAAGGAGTTTTTCATCCAGTTATCAAAGTTGTGACATGAAATCAAATAATAACTACAACAATAAATCACTTAATTCAGAGTTTTATTTACAAGACACAGTGCACAATGTATTTATAAGAATATAGGAAAATAAAGAAAAAACAACTGTCTGTCTGCATGGTTCCTGCTAAACATACAGAGTCTCAAAATGGCAGCTGCATTCTCTTTCAAAAGTGTTTTGATAGTCATCCCAAAAATAAATTCTCATTAAAACACAACTTATTAGAGTTTACATATAGCACACATTTTACATATTTAGAGATAGATCTCTATGCAGAAAGGGGTGCAAAGCTTATTGTGTCCATCAGTGTGGCAAATTTGTTCTGTGTCAATGCAGGTATACAGGGGATAAAGATTTTAAATAACAAAATCAGTTTGTTTTCTTTATGCCAGGTCTAAAATATGGAAACAAATTAGATGTTTGATCCATATTTCCCAGCCCTAATGCAATACAAAAAATACTGTTAACAAGCCATACAGTGATTTCTAATAAGGATGTCTTCTTCCCTGTTTTTCAGTTCAAGCTACAGGTACCTTGTATACCGCAGTTTTGTAAGTTGGTGTTGGGGATACCTAGGCAGACACATCAGGGTTGTCTACCCGTCATGTGTTGTTGGCCGGATACGCCAGGAATTTCCTGATCCTGCTGGGAACTATGTTGGGTTCTGGCTGCCCCTTGACTGAACCGTGACCTCCTCAGGTCCTCTGGGATGGGGATTTGTTCAAGTTCCTGTCTGTATGTGATGGGGTCCTCAAAAACGTCCTCAAAAAGCAGCTTCATCAGGTCACTCACATAGTCTGCAAAAATTATGTTTACTATCGTTAATAAAATAATATTGTTAATAATTATAATAATGTTAATAATATGTTTCACAACAATTTTAACATGAGCCACAACGTTTAAGTGTGCTATTCAACCTCGTTGTATATAGGTTTGAGTATGTAAAAAGTTGTTTCACTGGTATTTTTTTAACATTTGTATATTTTTGTATATACTTTGTTATATATAATAAAAAAATATATTTTAACTTACTAAATGTTTGCTCCGTCTTAACAGGCTTGGCTGTACATTCTCCCATCTTGGACTTGGGGAATATTATCCTGTAGACAGCTTTGCCTGCTGAAGCAGTAGTTTGTTCTCGCTCTCTATTCTTATTAAAATGCATGGCAGCCAGGTAAAGCCTTAGAAAACAAACCTATGTCTGTAGTTATAAACATACATTGTTAAACATACATCTGTTTTACATTTATACAAAATTTATTTGTTTGTTTTTTGGTTGTTCATGTCAGCAGATGCCATGGATGTTTTAATACTATTTCTCAAAACAGTTATTACCTGCACAGCATCCCAATGAAGGGGAAAACGACATTCTTTGGAGCGAAGCATAGAATGACACTGTGGAAGGCCTCTAGTGATGACGTTTGTTGATGATGACTGAGTCTTTGAAAACTCTTTTGTTCATCAGGAGTTTATTGACTTTGTACAGGGCCACTGAACCTGTAATGACAGACAGACAAAATACAAATGGAGTAAGTGCCCACCTAATATGTTCTATTACAGAATCAAGCCCTTGTTGAAGCAGTTATTAGTAGATGATACTTGATGCAAACCTGGTTGAAACCACTTTTTGGGGTCTCTGGAGGCTCTGTCAGGATGAGCACACTTGGGGAAGAGCGGATCATCGTGTGTGCACATTCTGGATGTAGTTGACCAGGGATTTCCATTTTGCAAGCTTCTCCGGTCCAGACTTTAAAGACATGGCTGTCCAGTAAATGTGGTTTTTGATGCTAGACAACCACTTGCGCACCAAAAGACAATCCTTGTTTTGGGAAATCTTGTCCAGCTTTTTGGACAAACCTGATAAGATATAATGTAAAATAATATGAACAACTGTGACTACGTTAACTTACTAGTTTCATATGGCATACAAATTTTAAATAAAACCATGTAATTACCCTTCTCAATAAATAATAAAATAGATTAATAAAATGCTTCGACACAAATTCTTTGCATCGATGCTTTGTTTAATCCATGTAATTTTACAGCATGGTGTTTCGCAGGGACATTTATTACTGTCGCACATCGTACTTACTTTGTGAACACAGCGTGATTATAATGGAGCTGTTTGCAAAGTGGAGTTCTTAAATGTAAAAGTTTACTTCTTAAATGACGCATCGATGAATCGTTGAAATAATCTATCGAAGCTTCGAATACTAAAATCATCATTAGCTGCAGCCCTAGTCCATAGAAGTGATCTTGTTGGTCCCCAGTTGCATCAGGGTGTAGCTGCTGTATTTGGCAGAGTGTCCTTAAATATATAAGAGACGTTACACATCATTATTTATGAAAATTGTCATTGTCAAATTTTCTTCACACCTTGTGAGTCTGCTCTCATATCTCTGCCCACTGCGATTTTGCTGTGCTGTTGAAGATGCTGAAACAGTATTTGCTGATCCTTCTTCCATTTATGGAAAATATAGAAAATTCCTATACTCATAGAATCTGGGTTACAGTACATAACCCCCGTTCTATTTCATATAGGCTTCGCCCTCTAAGGCTATCGCTATTGGGTTAGAGGCAAAGTAGGATGAGTCAACGCCTCACTGGCCCATACAGTACCACCTGGTATAACTCACCTGCCCAGAGCCATAATGAGCTACCCAGTCGCCCGCTGACCAACGATGACGATGGCGCGGCATGGGAGGCAGAGGGCTGACCCATACGTAAGTCGGGAAACTGGGTGGGGGGGTCACACAGCTGTACTGACACAGGCGGGGTCATAACAGCAACCGCATCAGCTGCGCAAAAGGCAGGGCCACGTAAGCAGCGGCTTCCCCCCCCCCCCACCGTCCCGTGGGAGAGGGTGCACTGTACATAAGGAGAATCACTCAATCAAAACACTCAGTACTGGGTGAGTCAGAGAGAGACGTGAGACATCCCGCAGGTGGAAACGGACGAAAGAGCATGGGGACGACCAGGAGGCCGCCGTGCAGATGTCGTCCACTGTCATCCCACCGTGCAACACCACTGAGGAGGAGACGCCTCTCGTGGAGTGGGCTCTGATGCCATCCGGTGGGAGACTCACCGGCAGACACGTACGCCTGGGAGAAGACAGCCGCTGCGGCGACAGGGGAAGTCCCTTGAACCACTCCCTGTAGTGCACAACAGACGCTGCGAACGGCGCCAGGCGGCCGTGCGCACCACATAATGGGACAGCACTCGCACCAGGCAGAGGAGGTGGGACGTGCCGTCCTCCACCGAACCATGGGGGGAGGATAAAAGCCCGAGAGGGTGATGACCCGCAACCGAAAGGAGCACATACAGTGGGGGAAATAAGTAATAGACCCCTTGCTGATTTTGCAGGTTTGCCCACTTACAAAGAATGCAACGATCTATAATTTTAATCATATGTACATTCTAACAGTGAAAGACAGAATCCCAAAGAAAGTTCCAGAAAATCACATCATATGAATTTATTAAAATTGATAACCATCTGATGAGGAAAAACAAGTATTTGACCCCCTGGACAAACAGCATGTTAATATTTTGTAGAAAAGCCATTATTGGCCAGCACAGATGTCAAACGGTTTTTATAGTTGGTGACAAGGTTTGTGCACATTTTGGCAGGGATGTTGGCCCACTCCTCCCTGCAGACAGCCTCTAAATCATTCAGGTTCCGAGGTTGTCGCCTGGCAACTCGAATTTTAAGCTCCCTCCAAAGATTTTCAATTGGATTCAGGTCTGGAGACTGGCTAGGCCACTCCAGAACCTTGATGTGCTTCTTCTTCAGCCACTCTGTTGCTTTGGCGGTGTGCTTAGGGTCGTTGTCGTGCTGAAACACCCATCCTCGACCCATCTTCAGCTCTCTCACTGAGGGAAGGAGATGGTCCAGAATTCCACGATACATGGCCCCGTCCATCCTCCCCTCAATACGATGGAGTTGTCCTGTCCCCTTGGCTGAAAAGCACCCCCAAAGCATGATGTTGCCACCACCATGCTTGTCGGTGGGGATGGTGTTCTTTGGGTTGTACTCGGTGTTCTTTGCCCTCCAAACACGACGAGTTGCGTTGAGGCCAAAAAGTTCTATTTTGGTCTCATCTGACCACATCACCTTCTTCCAGGCCTCTTCTGAGTCGTCCAGGTGGTGAATGGCGAACTTCATGCGGGCCTGTACATGTTTCTTCTTGAGCAGGGGGACCTTGCGTGCGCTGCAGGATTTCAATCCATGACGGCGTAGTGTGTTACCAACCGTTTCTTTTGTAACTGTGGTCCCAGCTGCCTTCAGTTGATTCATCAGTTCCCCCCTTGTGGTTTTGGGATGATTCCTCACCGTTCGCATGATCAGGGACACCCCACGAGGCGAGATCTTGTGTGGAGGCCCAGACCGAGGGAGGTTGGCGGTGGTGTGGTGCTTCTTCCATTTCCTGATAACTGCACCGACAGTTGATCTTTTCTCTCCAAGTTGCTTTCCGATTCTCTTGTAGCCCATCCCAGCCTTGTGCAGATCAACAATCTTGTCCCTGATGTCCGTAGAAAGCTCTTTGGTCTTGCCCATGGTGCTGATGTTGGATGCTGGTTGTTTGGGTGTTGACAGGTGTCTTTTATACAGGTAACGAGGTGAGGCAGGTGTATTTGATGTAGATAATTGGTTGGGATTGGGGCTGTGTCTTAAAGAAAGACTAACTGGCTTGTAGGAGCCAGAATACTTGCTGTTTGGTAGGGGGTCATATACTTGTTTTTCCTCATCAGATGGTTATCAATTTTTATAAATTCATATGATGTGATTTTCTGGAATTTTCTTTGGGATTCTGTCTTTCACTGTTAGAATGTACATATGATTAAAATCTTTGTAAGTGGGCAAACCTGCAAAATCAGCAAGGGGTCAAATACTTATTTCCCCCACTGTAATGCTTTTAGGCATGAACGCTGGGTTAGGGCGCAGAACAGTTGAGCTGCTGTCACCCTGAATCCGAAGACACGACGGAGCCACAGAGAGGGCAGCCAGATCGCTGACCCTCTTGACCGATGTCAGATCCAGAAGCAAGGTAACCTTAACCGAAAGGAATCTCAGGTCCACCGTCTCCAAAGGCTCAGACAGGGCTTGGGTTAATGCGCGTAAAACCAGTGCTAAATCCCGCCACAGGGTTGTGTGTAGTGCTATCCTGTCTGCATGAAGCGTAATGACCGCTTCAAGGGCTCATTTGACATAGCCTGCCTTCTGTGAACCAAGGGGGAACACCTGGATGCACAGGACTGTGGCATTGATGCCATGATTATGCACGAGCTTGCAGCCAGGCACTGCTGGGGGAACGTGCATAATTTCAACAGCGTCACGTAAGAAAAATATCTGTACCGGGTGTGTATATGTTCTGTCCACAGGAAGCGAACGTCCGCTGTCGTGGGCTCATACAGTTTCTGTGGGAAGGGGTGTGTGAAGGGACCTCTCTTTGTGAACAGGGAGTACTGCTTGTTGCTTTGAGCTTCAAGCAGCAGATTAGCCACTTGGCTAACGGCAGTTGGTTCACGCAGTGTGGGAAATGTGTGCTTGGTGTGGCTGGTTCGACTGAGACAGGCACAGACAGCATTTGTTCCACAACTTCCACGAAAGGAGCAACAAGATTTCACACACAGCTTTTTTTCGACCCATAGCTTACCAGTGGTCCGCTCTGACCGATGAGGGTCAGCTACCTGTTAAGTACCTGTTAGCTCCACGTTAGCCTGACAGTAACATTCTTGTAGCTTAACGATCACTTGCCTTGCCGTGGCAACATAGCAACATCGAGGCCCGCATCACTGGAGGGAGTCATGCTCATCCGACAGCAACAGGTCGAGGGCTTCGTCAAGAGAGTGTGTGGACCGCCACCTCTTCCTCACTGGCAAAATGATCCGCCCAGCGCTGTGTCTATTCGGGAGAGAGAAGGTCGCAGAACGAGAAGCATGAGCCGGGGTTGAGCACTCGGCCGGCGTACTAATGTCCGAGGCGCACTCAGCATGGGGGAAGGAGGTCAGGGCAAAGCCTATACTAAATAGAAAATCTGGATATCCATGGCTTTGCAGATCTGACAACATAGCAGAGCATGTTTATATATATATATATTATAAATCAAAAGTCATACACACACACTGTAGTCTCTCAAATTGGGGCGGCTGTGGCTCAGGAGGTAGAGCGGGTTGGCTGTTAATCGGAAGGCCGGCGGTTCGATCCCTGGCTCCCCCTGGTTGCGTGTCGAAGTGTCCTTGGGCAAGATACTGAACCCCGATTTGCCCCTGGCGGCTATTCCGCCAGTGTATGAATGACACGGCGGAATGTTAGTTTCCGTTTGAGCTCAGTGTATGAATGTGTGTGACTGGTGAATGCATGTAGTGTAAAAGCGCTTTGAGTGGTCGAAAAGACTAGAAAGGCACTATACAAGTACGGAGCATTTACAAATACCTTTCCCAACTGAATGAATCCACCAGTAAAATATATAGGGCTGCAGACATTTGGATGTTTCCAATCGGGGTGCTTCCTCTGGTTGGCTGGCTCTCCCATTTTCTGCTAAACTGGCAGTTGGGGCACAGCTTACTAAAGGAAACGAAAGTCCCCAGTCTCTGCACATCACAGTCCCGCTTGCACACTAGACAGGTCTCAAAGACTTCTCCCAGACAGCTCTCAAACACAATGTACTTCTTTGTATCTGGAAGTAGACTCCATCCCACTATCAGGAAAAGAAACAAAACAAATAAATATTTAGTTAATCAGTGAAAAATGTATTACAAACAGACAAAATTTCAAAATTGAAAGTAGCCATAGCACCCAACCTAACGTCAGATGGCTCTGTCAAAGATTCTCCAGACTCATACGTGGAGTCATGTGGCTCTGGGAAATCAGTAACACTGTCTTCCTCCTCCTCCTCATCGTCCTCCTCATGTAATTCAAGACAGGGTCGCTTTGCTGGTCAGACACCCTGTGAGTGTGCAGAACCCTTTACAGGTGTGGATGAGAGTCAGAACCATGAGTCTTGTTGGGTGGTCTCTGCCAACAAGAAAATATAGTTTTTAGTTTGTGATACTGTGATGCTATACATGTTTATGTGTTTTCTAGTTTGTAAACTAATACACTAAACACTCTAAAAACGCTAAAATTAATTATCTTTGTTCATGAAGTCACCTGTTTGTCATTAGGAAAAACACAACACCTGGGGATGTGTAACAGTGGGTAAATCATGATCTTTTACCTAATTTTTATTTTTATTTTATCAGTGCGGTGTCTGTCACATCTGTCTGTGCAACACGCATGTCAGATCTCTTCGCCGTGGCTGCCTGAATCTACACTTTCCCTGTCCTCGCGACTGTAACTTCCACTAACCACAAGAAAACAAAATAGTGGAAAAGAGCACGACGAATCTAACTTTGTGGCTGTAACAACACTGTTGACACAATATACAGATAACCTGCAACCCCTGCTGGAGCAAGAGAACTACATAATGATCAGTATTTAATGTTTAATTAGGCTATAATCAAAACTCATGTTAGGTCTCATTTTTTGGACAAACCGGACAGGAGTCAGGACAACTGCTCGCGATTCCGGACTGTCCCGGATTTTTCAGGACGTGTGGTCACCCTATTACGTCACAATAATAGGATGATGTTATGAAGCAGCAATTCTGAGCAGGATATTTTTATTATAATTAAGGAATATGACAGTAGTTTGATGTCTTGTCATTATGCAGCTATTATTTTGAATTGGTAAGGCTACAGCCGACTCCTTATTTCTCTCATAAATACAGAAACGGGAGGGGGAGGTCAAATTAAACTAGAAATAAAATATGTAAAAAGTATTGGTATTGGTATCGGTATCAGCAATACCAGCCTGGGTATTACTTGGTATTGGATCGTTTAGGAATTAAGTGGTATCACACATCATTAACAGATGGGGGTGGGGTGGAGTACGAAATAACATGAGGTCCCGTTCTAATACACCTTAAAAGTCCCGTGCAAATAGAGATGAAAATTTTTTTATTTCTACAGCGTGTGCTGTGGCGATAAAAGAAACGGGGATTATAGGGGAAACAATGTATCAGACTGCTAGGTCCAACTAGCTAAATCATTGTTAGCTAACATTACCCAAATAACTTGCTACATTGTAGCTACACTGTATGCGCTGTAGCCAAAGACACTGGATTCACAAGTCATAGGCTACATTCAGACTGCCGGCTTTAATGCTAAATTCCGATTTTTTCCCCAGATCCGATTTTTTTGATTGACCGTTCACATTATTGTTTAAATGTGGCCCATATCAGACTCCAATGTGAACTGATTGCGGCCTGAAAGTGACCTGCACGCGCAGAATAATAATACGACGTCACACAGCACACTGCCATACGGAAGTAAACATGGAGGCCACAGAGGTCAGCGCTAGCGTCTACGGCTTTATTTTTAAGTTGATTTCAGGTGGAAAAAAGGGAATTCATGAGCAAGTAATGACGAGGACGAGGAAAAAGAGAGCCAAATTTTTAATTATGGCCTTTTGTGGAGCGATGGCTGCTACCTCTGTACAGAGGTGTGATTGAATGCGGAGTCGGTGGGATCGTGACGTAGCTGGCTTCACAGAAACAGACAGAAACAAAGATGACATTTGACTATATATGTCAGCGCCTCTCCACAACACTCTCCCGGCAAGACACCCAGTTAAGGCGACCCATCTCCCTGAGAAAGCGTGTGGGAGTTGGGTTGTATTGGCTGGCAACAGGGGCTTGTTACTGGCCGTTGTCTAACCTGTTTGGCATTTCAAAGTCCTCCGTTTGCTCAGTTGTCAACGAGCTCTGCAAGGCCGTGCGCCATGTCCTCATGCCTGACTACATTAAACTACCTATAGGAGATGAGCTCCGGGAGGTCCTACAAGGCTTACAAACGTGCAGGAGCAATTGACGGGAGTCACATACCTGTAATTATTACCCCTGAAGAAAATCACGTTGGTTCTTCTACAAGGGGTTGCAGATCATCAGTTCTGGTAAGCCTATTATGAAATGATCTGACTTCTGTACTAATCCTAGTAATCAGTCTGGGTGCCGTGGTAAATAATGAGGGGGTAAACATTTGTTAAACCATTTACTTTGTTTTCCCTTATTGATTGACACAGTTGACCTAAAAAAGATGTGGATAAACAGGTCATAACAAAAGTACATCTGAAATTATACTACACTGTGATATAACAGTATATATTTTCAATCTTGTTACTCCCACAGTTGCCAATTCTGTAATTTGTTACAACTCTCCACATGGACAGCTGAAAAGTTGGCCTACAGTGTTACTGAAATGTACAGAACAGGAGGAAATCTGAGGTTTTGGCTCACAGGGATATATTAAAAATACACTGACTTTGTCTGGGAGATCTTTCTCAACCCTCAAATGCCTTAAAACCTGGCTGCCGAGCAGCATGTCAGCATGAGTGTTATGACTGCAGTAATTCTGCATATTTTATCAACTGCTCATTTACAGTTCAGCTGAAAGTTTATTCATAAATTATTGAAGATAATCATATTTCTTTACATGCATAATTAGCTAAATCCTGTTAGGCAATTATAAGGGCCATTCAGCATTCAGAACTTTCGATAGCAATATATTTGTACCACTGCATAGTTTTTTAATTTGCTTTCAGTGTGCTATAAAACTTAATGCTGCATTTCTCTGTTTCAGTGTTTGTTTCAGGACTGCTTCTGTATGATCGGTGGCAACAAAGAGTTTTATTTATTTGGTAATGTGGTTTGTGGCTCAGTGTTCAAGCTTGTAGTATTCTGTACCATTGTTGATGCTTTGTGACTATATCCTGCGTTACCCGTGCAGTTTTGCATGTATTGGATTTTGGATTTCTAGTTATTGTGTATGATTTTCCGCTTGTGGAGCGGGTACCTTTGTTAAAATTTTATTACTTAACCCTTAGTACTGTTTTCACTCCACAAAGTACCTTTTGTTTAAAATGAACCGATATTTTGCCTTCGTCTCGTCCTGCCAGTGAACTCCTCCTTTCCTGATCTCCCATTTTTAAGTAAAATCATTGAAAAGGCTGTTTTTCAACAGCTTAGTGCTTTCTTGGCACTAAATAACTGTTTTGATGTCTTCCAGTCAGGATTTTGACCACACCACATCACTGAGACGGCTCTTGTTAAGGTCTTGAATGACATCCATTTAAACACTGACAGTGGCAGAATTTCAGTCTTAGTATTATTGGATCTCAGTGCTGCATTCGACACGGTCCACCACAACATATTACTAGACAGACTTGAAAACTGGGTTGGACTTTCTGGGACAGTACTAAACTGGTGTGAATCCTACTTAAAGGACAGGGACCTCTTTGTGTCTATAGGTAATCACACATCTGAGCTGACAAAAATGAGGAGTTCCCCAAGGCTCCATTCTGGGGCCTCTTTTGTTTAACATTTACATGCTTTGCAAAACCATATCACCAGGGGACTATGATCCCATACAAGCGCTGAGTAACTATTGAACAGGTCGGATGTGCCAGAATTTTCTTTAATTAAACAAAGATAAAACTTTTGGAGTCAAGTCAGTGCTCAGATTCAATCTATAATGTTCATACACAAATCAAGCCAGAAATCTTGGTGTAGTCATGGACTCAGACAATTGCAAATTACAATTACAAAGTCAGCCTACTATCACCTGAAGAATAGAGCAAGGATTAAAGGACTTGTCTCAGCAAGACCTGGAAAAACCTATCCATGCATTTATCTTCAGTCGACTCGACTACTGTAACAGTGTCTTTACAGGGCTCGCTGTTAGTTTATAAAGCACTAAATGGTTTAGGGCCAAAATAAATTTCTGATCTTCTGCTTCGTTACGAACCATCCAGACCTCTCAGGTCGTCTGGGACCGGTCTGCTTTCTGTCCCCAGAGTCAAAACTAAACAAGGAGAAGCAACGTTCAGTTATTATGCTCCATATATCTGGAACAAACTCCGAGATAACTGCAGGTCTGCTGAAACTGTCAGTTCACCTTGGCTTGACTTAACCTATTGACCTCAGGTGAAGATACCAACGATGGTCGTTCAGTCTTGGCCTCAGGTAGTCTTAACGACTGTAACGACTGTCGTCACAGCAACAAGGAACACTAACGAACCAGCGGTATCGATGACCCGGGATAACGACCCCACTGAGGTTAAATAGCTGAGTTTCCCTGCCAGTCAGTCAGAACTGAAGAAGTCCTTTGTATGAGGGACAAAAAGTCTTCCAGTATCTTCAACCAAGTCCAGTTGCCCTTGATTTTAACCTTCGTTGGATTTCAGTGTTAGTCTACATAAACAACGCTGGCTAAAGGTCCCTAAGTATCTACGTTTCTGTTGTATAAGCTACTTATTATATAGTTTGACATTGTTCATAGCTAAACCTACTGGGTGAAAACCTTTTATTGTAATTGGTGTTGTTATGCCATTATTTATCAGAAGTAAAAAATACTGTATGTTTCTACTGTGCCCTCACGTCACCTGCATATTTGGAGTTTTTCATAGGACTGCTGTGCTTCTCACCAGTATACGCTGATAGTACCACGCTGGCTGGCCTGGATTACAACCACTGTGTCCACAGTCCAGCCAGGAGAAAAGCTGATGATACAATTCAATATGTTACATTTTTATTACTCCTATGCATTTTAGTCAATATAAGTGATGACTCAAAAAAATATACAGTATAAGGAATACAGATAGATGGTGCTGATTTATTGCTGTGAGCCGCTCTCGTCACACTGTGCTCATCCTCCTGTGGTGTCAGCAACGCGCGTTCACACGGGGGGCAGTCTCCCCTGAATTTTAAACTAATATCATATTCAACAGCAGCAAGGACTGTGGTTTTTACAAAGCATACAGCCTATGCCTAATGTTTGTTAACACCACCGGCTGAAATTAAAAAATAAAGCAAGTAAATCCCGACTTTTAAACTACTGTTTTTCTGCACATGTTGCCTATTTATAAGGGCATTTACAAAACGTTTACGCCACTCTCTCCCAACGAGTCCAAGCATCAATGCCAGTAGCTGCCAGAGTTTCTTTTTTTTTTTAAACCTGTCCTGCCCAGCAGCCTGGTATAGAGTATAATGACCTGGATACCATATTGTGCCAGACAGATTTTACTTTAACAAGAGAGTATTAATATACTCCTTTGTCTGTTTTATTATTTATTTAATTATGTATTGATTTGTCACCGGGCCGGACAGGGGGGCAGACACGGGGATGGGGGGGGGGGGGTACAAACAGACAGCACAGAGAAAGGACAACACCTGTAAAAGAAGGGGGAAAGGGGGATGGAAGGCGGGGACAACAGGGAAAAGCTATGGGAAACACCAATTGCAGAAAGCAACGAAACCTGCAATAGAACAGAGAGGGGGGCTTGGGGAGGAGAAAAACAACAACAACAAACAAACACAAACAAAAACAAACAATAAAAATAATAATAACAGTAAAAGACAACAAGCCGAACAGCAGCAATAAACAGCTGACATAGTAAGACAACTAAGCGAAAAATGAAAACAAGAAACAGTCACACACACTAAATAAGCAACACAGCACAGCTACGAGAGCTGGAATAATCGCCCCACAATCCCACCGCAGCCCATCAAACCGCAATCGGATCAACCCGCTCAGAGACCCCCACCCCCAGAAGCCAGGACACCCTGGGGAAGCTGTACCCCGCCCCAAGGAAGAACAGTAGAACGCCGTGCCGGGAAGCTCCCTGCCGCCAGGGAGCGATAACGCGGGAGAACCAGGCCAACGGTCCCCCAGCCCAGCCAGAGTCATCCCTCCCTACAGTGCAGGCAGTGACAGCAGCCCCAGAGGCCGATCTCATCCCCGGACAGGCAGTTCTAAACCACCACAGTCTTTTGCTTTTTGCATAGTTTTTAAACTGATTCGTGGGGGTTTATTTTTCCACAAAGATTTTGACATGTTTGAGTCCAGTGATTTAAACCAGACAGCAGAGGGTTTGGTGGGTAACATTGAAAACAGGTAATTGATTTTAGGTAGGACCATCATTTTTATGGTGGAGACTCTTCCCATGAGTGATATAGGTAATGATGTCCACCGTACAAGGTCATCCTCTATTGATTTAAGTAAAGGCGTGTAGTTTAGCCATGTCAGTTCTGACAGCCTGGAGGAAATATTGACACCCAGATATTTAATATTCCCAGACTTTAGCGGTGTGGTAGATATACTTTGGAAATCACACTTTACAGGTAAAACTATGGATTTACTCCAGTTAATGGAGTAGTCCGAGATGGATGAGAATTTATCTATAAGTGTGATTGTCTCAGAAAGAGAAGTTTGTGAGTTTAGGAGAAAAAGTAATACATCATCTGCATAAAGGCTTATCTTGTGGTGTATATTTTCTGTTTGAATTCCTTTAATATTATTATTTTGTGAGATCGCAGCTGCTAGCAGTTCTATAAAAATAGCAAATAGCGAGGGAGAGAGTGGGCAACCCTGCCTGGTACCCCTCTGGAGACTAAAGCATGGAGAAGTATGATCATTTATTTTGACAGAAGCTCTTGGGGAACTGTATAAGATTTTAATCCAATCTATGAAAGAGTTTCCAAATCCAAATTTATATAAAGTAGCGAATAGAAATTTCCAATTTACTCTGTCAAATGCTTTCTCTGCATCTAAAGAAACAACTGTTGTTTCCAGGTTATGAATAGTGGCATAGTCTATTACGTTAAGTAGCCTGCGTGTATTGTTGGTGGAGTGCCTGCCCTTAATAAATCCTGTTTGGTCAGAGTGTATTATACCAGGAGTGACCTTCTCTAGCCTTCTTGCTAGGATTTTGCAGATGATTTTAAGATCTGCGTTAACTGGACGGGAGTGTGGGGTCTTTGTCTGGTTTAAGGAGCAGGCTGATATTAGCAGAATTCATTGTTGGAGGCAACATGCAAGTACCCCTAATTTGCATAACCATCCTATAGAATGTGGGCGCAAGAGTTTGTTTCTCTAAGTATCACGTTGCTGTGCTGATGCAGCAGATGCTTCAATAAATCAGATGTAGAAATGTTGGCCGTTGAAAGCTTTTTGCTGGTCGCACCGAGTTTAGAATAGACGACAATGTTCTTTGCATCTTAGCCTGTGACATAATAATGGCAGCAGCTACTTACAGCTGTGGAAAGAACGCCTCTCTCCTTTGTTCTCCATTCTTCATTTAATGTTTGGCTATCAGCGGACATGAACAACAAAGTCCGGTCCCTCTGAGCTGCCGCACAGTCAATTTACGTCAAGGATGGTACGTTCAGTAATGAGTAACACAGCGTTACTTGCCTATCTATTAATAATATTACTGATTTAGAAAACTGATTAGTTACTCTACTAGTTACTGGGAAATGTAATATTATTACAGTAACGCGTTACTGCCCAACACTGGTTATGAGTGACAATCTTTGCTGTCTGAGTGAGAATTGCTCGGGTTCCTTTTATGTCTTTGGACACAAAATGGCAGAGGTGTGACCAAGTCCGAGTCAAGTCTCAAGTCAAGGACCAACAAGTCCAAGTCAAGTCCAAGTCTTAAACTTTTAGTTTCGAGTCCTAAACAAGTCATAATGCACTCTTCACCATATGTAAAACCATTTCAAAAGTTTTTACAAGTTAAAAATAAAATAAAATGTATTGGATCAAGCATTAGCCTATACAGAAAGAAGGCAGAGGTGCAGTTTCACAAAACAAATTTCATGAATTAAATTAAATGTTCATGTAGGGCTGCTAATTATTTTGGTCAATATTGAGATCGCAATTATTTAACAGGATTATTCATTGCCTTAGGAAACATTAAACTATTTAACTTCTAAAATGTAATACTTGCTTTTTAAAAACTATTATATATGCATTACTCCAAAATCTCATATAGCCCATGAAATAAGAAACAATAATCCAACATTATTAACTTTAAGCAGCATCTAGTGTGCAAGAGGACGACACGATAATTGGTTGAAGCAGCTTCACACAACAGCTGCAGCAGCAGTCTCTCTACACTGTTTCGACCTGACCTTTCTTTTCTTCGTGAGGTGGAGGAATTTAGAAAATTGCGTGGTGCTGCGTCAGGGCCCCAGCTGTTGTGCATGGATTAGCCTATGTGTAAAATTCCTCTAGCCAGAGGGAACGATCACAAACGGTTCACAGCGCGCTGGTAGTAGGCCTACTACACAACCCATTGTAGGTACCGGAGAGGGAGTGGGTCACTGGGGCGTACAGGGCCAGGGACAGGAGATGGCGGAACGGCCAGGCGCGCTTCGGGCCGCCAGTGATTGTTCCTTCTTGCTGGAGGAAGCCACAAGATCCAGTCTAAATGTTGATGCGCAAGTTTATATCATAATTTAGGCATGGTCAAGTCAGTCAAGTCCAAGTGAAGTCATGAGTCATTGGTGTTAAAGTCAAAGTCGAGTCGCAAGTCTTCTTTGAGTCAAGTCTAAAGTCATAATTTTGTGACTCGAGTCCACACCTCTGCAAAATGGCTATACTTCCGGTGATTACTCTGACCCCATAAAGGCTCGGCCACCTGAAACCCTCTGTTATTAAGTAAGTGTTATTAAGTGACTGGGGGTTGAGAGCTTTTCCGATTGTTCTCTGACTCCATTGTTTGAGACAAGCCGCAAGGCCAGGCTTTAAGCCTTTGTCTTTGGGCTTGTTCTTTGTCTGAAGAATATAGCCATGTCTGTGAGGCCCTACAGTATAATTATTGGCATTATTAAATCCACTGTCCATTAATCTAGAATCTAGTAGCTGTGGATCCTGTGAGGTGTTGCAACTTCTTCCCTTGCTTATTTTCAGATTAATTCAATATGCTACTTTATGCCACTTTAATAAAGTCCTCATCCATCTTGAATCTGAAGGTGTAAAACTGATTTATTTGCCACTGCTATACTGCCAACATTTAGCGGCTTGTGGGTTAATTGTTAAGGCGTACTGGGGGTACATGGGAAAGGATCAATCATACACAGTGTAATAATGACTTTCTAATGGTTCATTGAGGCCGCCTTCCTGCCCTGGAGAGTCCACCTTTATTCACACATGACGGCCAAGAGCTTTTTAAGTCCTTCATCCAGATGAAGGGCATATCAATTTCTGCAGCTCAGATCCTGTGTAAATAAATCAGGAAATTTATGGAAATGGAAGGCTTCAGAGTGCAGAATTGCTTAACTTGGATACACTAGGCACTGGGTGTAAGAAGGGTGCATTGTGTAAGAGGGCTGCTTCATTGTGGTGCTCTGTGTTTTTCTATTTATTATTTACACTCTGGGGTAGTAGTTTGTTGTTCATGGGAAGTGTTCCTTAAAGAGTTTGAGAGTGAGTATTGGTGGGAGGCAGGGAATGATAGTGTATGTTAGCAGAGAACATTTGTAAAAGCAGCCAACCAGTGACAGTGAGAAACTTAATACTGTCAATACTCGCCCAAATGAAAAAGAAATATACTTAAGTAGCACTTTTTTTGGATGCACTTATTTAATTGTACTATACTAAGTGTATATTAAATGTGTTATTTTGGAACAACTTAAAGTATGTTAAGTGTCATTTTGGAAATAATTAAAGTCAACTTTAAGATAATTGCAATATATTTTAATATACTTAGTAGTAGTAGTAGTAGTATAGTTGTGTTAAAATGGACCTACTTTAAGTACCTTTACTGTAATTTAAATATACTTACCAAAACCTTGAAATAAAAATAAAATCAGTAAAATGATGACATATGATCAGTATTACTGAAAAGTACACTATACACATCCCATCATTAATGTTACCCATGGAGGTCCCTCATACGGTTCGGACTCTGGGCACCACTCAGATCACCTCACGGCAAGCCGTCCCACTTCTGACACCATATGTGGACAAAGGTGAGAGCAGTCACCCTACCCAGATTCAAACACAGGTCTACAGGGTACCAAACATGCAACTTTGACAGCAACGCCAAAGAGCCAGGCTCGTTGGTATGGCAGTCCAAGCGCTTACTCAACTTCATACACAAGCATACAGTACAAATGGTGGAACCAGACTGAAACTGAAAAATGTCACAATCCTTATCCTTGGAGTGGAGGGTCGGTATCTTTGAGTAGGACTCGTTGCTTTTTCTGTGACTGCAGACACTATTGGATTTGGAAACTGCTTTATCACACAGCATCTGTGGAAGGGAAAAGGAAATATTTTGTCTATATCAAAGCAATATTACCTCTAATTAACTAACAACCATTGTCAGATTTTTTATTTTGTTTAAAGTTGCTAAAACACAATATGACATCATGTCTTAACTGTTCTGATAATACTAACTGTTTAGGTTCAGGTGAAATGGTTTTCCACAACGGACCCCTTCCAGTTAATGCTCAGTTCTTCCATTACAACATGATAAAAACATTACATAAACACTACTGTACATTCAGCCAAGGAGCTGTCTATCATAAAATGTTATTAAACAGGTACAACAAATAACACAAACATACAGACTTGCTTAACAACATGCTGTCTACATGTCATTTCACATCAACACAGCAGTCAATTTGTGAAGTACAAAAGTAACAATATTTTAAATTAAATTATTTTTTCACAAGAATATTTGTTTATTTAGTTTGAACCCGCTGACATGTAGTGAGAGCAAAAACAGTGATGGTGTGCAGGAGCCAGACATACCTATGAGCACATTGAGCTTGTGAGAGTCCAGCTGGTCCTTTGAGGTTTTCGTGGCCTCTATGCCATCTTTGAGTGAGGCAATGTTCCCAGGAACCCCTAAATGAAAAGAAATGCAGTTGCAAATGAGATATAATAAATATTCAGTTGGGCCAGTACTTCCATCTTATTTAGTTCTTCATTTGCATATCATTATAAACACTGTAATTCTATTCTTATAACAAATCTTTATTATTATTCTTTATTTAATTTACTTGAGCTAAGGCAGGAAATTCCAGCTCTGATTTTAGCATTAAGTTGCTTAAAGTTGGCAAAGGGTAGGTTCAACTTTTAAAAGTTTAATACAGGATCTATGACCATATAAATGGACATAAAGTTGAGCAGTATTTGACATAATATCACATGCTATTATATCGTGTGGTCAGGCATTGCAGTACACAAAAAAATTATTTCAAGCGCGTCTTAAAGAGGTGGTATTCTGCTCATTTTCAAGTTCAAAATCTTAATTAGGGGTTGTACCAGAACAGGTTTACATGGTTCCATTTTCAAAAAACACCATATTTTTCTCATACTGCACATTGCTGCAGCTCCTCTATTCACCCTGTGTGTTGTACGCTCCGCTCTTGAGCTAATATTCAAAATCTACACAGCTGATTTCTCACCTCAAAACGTGGATTTAGTTATGAAATTCCATATCAAAACTGTAAAATGTAAAACTTTCTGTTGCTGGCCTCTGTCTGGCGCACGCAATGATTATGCAGTGAATAGTGACGATTCTCTCTGACCAATCAGCAGTCTGTCGTGTTTTCACGTTACATTTTAGTATCCCTCAGCTCGCTTGGAACCTTGACGGAGGTGAGGTGATATGAAAAAAAGTACCTGGAAGCAGGTACAGGTACAACATTTCTACAATGGAAAACCAAACAAAGGCGAGTGGAGCCAAAGGGCCTCCGCTCAGACTAGCTTGGTTTGAGGGCGTGCCTGACCCCACTAGCTGTTTGGCAAGCTTTATGATGCGTTTTTATTGTGACGTCACAAGTAGAGGAAGTGAAGGGCTGGACTACAAACGAGCTGTTTTCAAGCGGTTCAGAGCAGAGTTTTCTGTGGGAGATGGGAACTCTCTTTGGGCTTTTTCACTTTGCAAACCTGTTACATGCACAAAAGATATTTAACTCAATAAAGGAGAGGGTACAAGTCAAAAAGCAGAATACCACCTCTTTAAAACAATTGTTACATACCCGTGTACACTTTAACATTGCTGTTATAACTGAGTTATTGGTCACTGTAGTGATAACCCCCTCCATGCCTGCAGTGAAGAGAAATCTCTAAAAAAAAACAGTGTACCTTTAGAAGATATCCACTATTGAACAGTCTAACGCAGATGCTTGGCTGATGATTCATAGTAGCTTCAGCTAAACTTTAGAAAGAATTTATACAAAAATGACAACTGTGGTGATGTCTTATGTCTTTACAGATTATATGGGCAGGAATAATAATAATTACAGTGACCAATAATTTTACGGTAAACATGGACATGTGAGTATTAAGGTAGACTATAAAAATGTGAACCTTTAGCACACAAACAGCAACTTATTAGTTGTATTTATTACTCTGATAAAGACCTCACTGGTCATTTTAACAGTGCAAAAGCAGAATTGAGGGCTCACATGCACAGGCCTGCCTTGTTAAAATCTCATGCATCAAATTGCAGCAACGGGGTTACTGAGATTGTAGACTTACCGAAATTTTAGCAACATTAAAAACTGCCTTACAGCAAAAAGCAATGTATTACTGTAATGTTAATTGCGTTTCTTTTGTAACGCATTAGTCCCAACTCTGTTTAAGGCAGACGAAAGTTGCTGTCTTGATTATGAAGCTATTAAAATGCTAACTAACGTTAGCTAACAAATATATCCATCCACGTGCTAACCACCAAGTAACATATTTTCAAACCATAGTGAGCTCAACTTTAGTTAACTTACACAATTGTGTTGTCTTGCTAACAATAATAAACTTACCAAGAAAGACTATTTTTGCTGGTGTTACACCGGCAGTCTCTGCGTCTGTCCTCTCCTGCTTGTGCTTGCCAGGCACGCCTCTTTAGCTCTTTTCACATTTAACTTCTACAGGCAGCTGACCGGATATTCCTCTCTAATGTGTTCTTCTCTTATTATGTCTGTGGTGTCCACCTTCCAAGTACGAGTCGGTAAAGTAAAACAAAGGAAACCTGAGAAACAAAATGATTTCTGGCTTCCCTCTCAACGACAGTAAACACCTTAACTTTCATGAAGCGGACTTTCACGCTGTGTGATTGGGTTGTCGATTTGAAAACCTTGATTCTGATTGGTCAAACTGAATGCACTGTGCTAGTGGGTTGGGCGGGAGGGACCATGTGTACACATGTGTTTACTGTTTACAAACAGAAACAAGTATAACTACATTATGATTTAAAGTATGCTTATTTCTATATGTTGTTGTTTGTTAAATTAACAACGTGTGCTGCTTCCTTCTAGGCCAGGTTACCCTTATGAAAGGTCTCTGATCTCAACTAGCTATTTACTTGATTAAACTAAATTAAAAGAAAGAAAAGAAATGAAAAAAAAAAGAAATAATATGCTTTTGAAAAATATATTTTAATGTTAAAAAAATATGTTGGAAATCAGGCTGAAACATGTGCCAGTTACATAAATAATAACAATATTTTGCAGTAGCCTACACAATGAAGCATATTTGGCATAAATGTATTTTTAACCCACTAAAAGTGTAATTGTTTAACAATGTATTTCCACAAAGTACACCTAAATAGTATTTACTAAGAGTTAAATAAATATATTTTTAATAAATAGACTAAAATGTTGTGAAAAATATACTTTTATTTAATCATATTCATTAAAAGTTTAATTAATTATATATTTATTACCAATTTATTCAAAGTATACTTTTGAGAAGTATGTTAAAGCTCAGGAGAATATATCATCAATATACTTGTAGTTAGCATGTTAGGAGTATGAATGTACTATAAGCATACTACCGTAATTTCCGGACTATTGAGCGCACCTGAATATAAGCCGCACCCACTGAATTTAAAAAAAAAAATTATTTTGAGCATAAATAAGCCGCACATGTCTATAAGCCGCAGGTGCCTACCGGTACGTTGAAACAAATTAACTTTACACAGGCTTTAACGAAACACGGCTTGTAACAAAAATAAATAGGCTTTAATGAAACACGGCTTGTAACAAAAAATCAAGCAGTAAACAGTAGCCTACCAAGAAAGTCATTGGTCACTATCTTCCTCCTCCTGTGCACTGAAACCACTGAAGTCATCTCCTTCGGTGTCGGAGTTCAATAGCCTCAGAATTGCTTCATTAGATATTGGATCATTTTCATTGTCGCTCTCGTCACTTTCATCCGGAGGCAAATCCCCCGCTGAGCCCTCTTCAACACGCAGCAGTCCAGCCTTTCGAAACCCGTTGATGATAGTGGATTTTTTGACAATGCTCCATGCTGTCAGGACCCACTCGCAGACTTGACCATAAGTTGCTCTTCGCATGCGGCCCGTTTTAGTGAAGGATTTCTCCCCACTTGTCATCCAAGCCTCCCACTGACCACGGAGCGCCACCTTAAATGCACGATTGACACTGATGTCGAGTGGCTGCAAGTACTTTGTTGTGCCCCGAGGAATCACAGCTGGAATTGAGTTTGTCCTCTTGATGGCTTCTTTTACCAAATCTGTTATGTGGGCCCTCATGCTGTCCAAAACGAGCAATGCCTTGTTCCTGTGAAAGAATCCTCCCGGTCGCTTGCCGTAACACTCCATATGCCATTCATGCATTAGGCTTTCCGTCATCCATCCTTTCTTGTTGACTTTCACAACAATTCCTCTCGGGAATTTTTCTTTTTACATCGTTGTGCGTTTAAAAATCAACATCGGTGGAAGCTTTTCTCCCGATGCCGTGCAGCTCAGAACACAGGTGAAGTGCATTTTTTCATGCCCAGTTTTTTTCAGCGTGATGGATGATTCGCCTTTCCTGTTGACAGTCCGAGTGAGAGGCAGGTCAAACGTCAGAGGAACCTCATCCATATTTATGATGTCGTGCGGGCCAATGGAATGTTCCGCTATCTTTGCATCAGTGAATTTGTGGAAGTTTGAAACTTTTTCCTCGTAGTCGGGAGGGAGCTGCTGACACAGATTTGTGGCTTTCAGTCGGATCTGCACAGTTGAAACACCTCGGCCGTCTGCTCTCTGTGTGTTGACCCAGTCTTCGAGGTCATTTTCTAGTTCGGGCCATCTGCTTTTCTTCCCTCTGAAAGCTTTAGTTGTCTTTTTTGCACTGAGTCAATTCCTCACGCTGCTGTTTCCAACGTCTTATCATCGACTCATTAAGACCAAGCTCCCGTGCAGCAGCTCTATTTCCTTTTCCAACAGCCAGATCAATTGCCTTCAACTTGAAAGCTGCATCATATGTATTTCTCCATGTCTTTGCCATGATGAGGGTGACAAGATGACTACCGTGATCAGAATTATGGGAAGTTTGAGTGCACTCGATTTAATCTAAACAGTAAACAAAAAAGTTGTTTGACCTTAACCCATACGGCAATTTCATTGGTCTAATGAAAGCTTCATGCTGCCAAAAAACTGAGGACGGCACAGAATGTGTTTTTTGAAAGCGGGAAATATCAGAGCGGGAAAAATCCACATATTAGCCGCGTAATTTTTTAAGCCGCAAGGTTCAAAGCGTGGGAAAAAAAGTTGCGGCTTATAGTCTGGAAATTACGGTATGTGAATTTCTAGTATATTTTCAGTGCTTTTAAGAGCACTTGTTTTTGACCAAGGGCGCAAAAGATTTTCCTAATGAGAGATATTTTTTACTGTGACGAGACTGCAGGGAACGTTAAGTAGCCTAAGCTACTTGTGTCCAGATTAAAAGTGTTTTTAAGGCCAATACTGCAGTTTGCACATAGTTCAACATTGTTAGATATTAGACATGGTGTTATGTCCCCGGTATGTCTAGGGGTGTGGGACTAACAGATACATAACCTAGGGTGGATCAAGTCGCGTTTCACAGTTAATGTATTTATTTAACAAGGGATTAACAAGGCTTTACAAATGAGAGTGATCTCTGCTCATGCCAGAGACGATATAACTTGTAATAAGGAAACTAAATCAAACAGGACATTCAACGGTAAGGTTATATAATAACTCATAAGTCAATAATCTCTATGGCTCCTCTGTTAGAGCAAATACAGTGGTCACCACATAGTTTATCAGCTGGTCGGCAATTTGGGCCGACAGCTGCCTCCACAACAGCGCTGAACACACAACGGCACCTGCCGTGAAAATCTTGGTCCTCCACGGGGAGAAGTTGTAGATTGCCACCAAACAGATCACGCCACACAACGAACCACACAGCTAGCCACACAGTTCACTAGGGCCAAAACGATTTCTATTCAATTTTCAATTCAATTTTGAACCAAGGGAGCATGACAGAGTGAGCACTCCAGATCGGCTCCAGCTGTGGGATTTACGAGGCGTCACACTCAGGGTGCAGTTACACACCTGCGAAAGAGAGACAGCCACCCACAGCAGCACAAGCATAACACACAGCAACACACACACCTCATGGGTCATAACACATGGTATGAAAATTTGCTATATATATATATAATACCCACAACCCAAAGCTACTTTACCTTCTGTGCAGCCTATCCTCAAGTTAAAGTAGGGGATTAAATTAGCTGTTCCTACCAAAATGGTACGCTCCTACCTTGACCTTAAGTCTCAACAGTCTGGCCAGATTCAGCAAAAAACAGTGATACCAGTAAAATGCTTACTGTAAAGGAAAAAAATATGTGTGGACTGCAAGAAATACATCATAATATACTCTATATTTACATTACAGTATTGATGTGCTGTATTATTTGGTGCAGCTGATCATTGTAAAGGCAAACTATTCGGTAGTATGCCTACATCATAATAATTTTCCGATAATGGCCAGACCCAACAGACATGGGGAACAGAACAAGTGTTAGGTGCGACAGCTTCTGGGTTTTTCTGTGTAGTTCCATCATCTGGGACGCCTCATGACATGACATGAACGTTTTTGCTTGTTCTTACTTAGTTACCTAGTTTGACAACTTGTACGCCATTGACCAATGGAAGCTCAAAGCAGTTTTCTGTGCACAACTGCAAACATGGTGAATCAAAAGATGAATTATGTTGTTGGTGCTGTAAGGTGGGCCTACCCTATATGCTGACGTGCTGCGGTAAGCGTATTGACTCATTTCCGTTTCCTTGTGTGTTGGTAGCTTGTTTTGCTGCTTTGGCTGAATACCAGTTAAATTTGTTAGATTTGTCATTACAGCGGCTAACTGTCCGCTAAACACTTATTCTTACAGTAGTTTTGCCTAAACACAGTTCTTGCCATCTTTTAGTGACTGTCGGAACCTGTTGAAAACAAACGCTCCCGGTACCGGGGGCAGAATTCCTTTTATCTTTGCCGTTTAAAGTCCAAAGTCCACTTATTTTGTTCCTCCGAGTCTCAGCGGGCGCCAACTTGATTATTGCGCAATACCTAGGAGATGCTTGCCTTCTGTTGTCTTTTCTGCAGAGAGGAAACGTGCCGCTTTGGAACACACTGTCTTTTTCGCCATTTAGTGGCCGACCCATTGGAGAAAGGTCTGCTCAAGCCGGATTGATTTTATAACTGTTGTATTTTAGTTTATTTTCATCAAATTTACAATCACAATTACAATTGCATTATAGGTTTATTAGAAGATATTCATTTTCACTATAAGATTCCTTATGATGGTTTTGATGATTTATTGCATTATAATATAGCTTTCTTTACCAGGCAAGGATGAAAATATTGTATTATTTCTTTATTGCATCTCCATGTAGTCTGTAATGGTAAAATAACTTTATTAATATACAATGGATTTATATTCCTTAGCTTCCGACCTTTCAAAGGAGACCAGAATTATGCACCTAGGCCAAATGGTTGAGGAGTTATTACTGATCTATTCTGGGGATGTTACTTTCGGCATTTTTCCGTACTTTAGCTTAGCTGTTAGCAACTTTAGCTTAGCAGCTAGCGATGGCTTCTCCTTCTCGCTCTCCTTCTTTCTCCTGCTCGGTGTGTCAGATGTTCAGTTACTCCTCTGCTTCCTTTAGCGGTAATGGTACGTGTAACAAGTGTAGTTTATTTGTAGACATGGAGGTGAGGGTTAGTGATTTAGAAGTCCGGCTCCGCACCTTGGTAGATCAGTCTTTAGCTACTGTAGCTAGCCAGTCCCCAGTAGTCTGTGCGGACTGACCTGAGTTAGCCTGTGGTAGCCGTCCCTCGGCATCTCCTGAGCAGCCAGGAAAGGGTGGCTGGGTGACTGTCCGAAGCAGGAATAGTCGTAAGTATTCAAAGCCCACGGGTCACCATCAACCTGTTTACGTTTCTAAGACATTTTCCCACTCAGCGACACATCCGTTGAGAAACCAACTCTGATCATTGGCAGCTCCATTTTGAGAAACGTGAAGTTAGTGAAGCCAGCGGCCATAGTGAAGTGCATCCCTGAGGCCAGAGCGGGTGACATTGAGTCTTATTTGAAACTGCTGGATAAGCATATAGGAAAGGAAATACAGTAAGATTGTTATTCATGTTGGCGGTAATGACTCCCAGTTACGGAGGTCACTAACATTAATGTTGAGTCACTGTGTACATATGCAAAAACAATGTCGGACACCATAATTTTCTCTGGACCCCTGCCAAATCTGTCATGTCATCATTTCGCCACTGGTTGTCGAGGTGGTGTCCAGCAAACGATGTGGGCTTTGTAGATCATTGGCAGACTTTCTGAGGAAGACCTGGTCTGATTAAGAGAGACGGCATTCATCCCATTTGGGAAGGCGCAGCTCTCATTTCTACAAATCTGGCCAAGTTTATTAGTGGACCAAATCCATGACAATCCAGAGTTGAGACCAGGAGGCAGAGTCACAGTCTAACACACTTCTCTGATCCTCCATTTCAGGAGCTACCTAGTCAAAACCCTATAGTGACGGTGTCTGCCCCCCGACCATTGAAATTATTTAAATCAAAGGTAAATAGAAGAGGAGCTGTGCATGAAAACCTTGTAAAAATTAAAACCACAAGTGCAATAGTGCAAAAGAATTGGAAAATTAAATGTAGACATCAGATCTCTCTCCTCTAAAGGTGGACTAGTAAATTAATTAATATCAGATTATAATATTGATTTATTTTGTCTTACTGAAACCTGGCTGGGTGATGGAGAATATGTTAGCCTAAATGAATCCACCCCTCCCAGTCATATTAATACTCAAATTCCTCGAGGCACAGGCCGAGGAGGTGGAGTTGCAGCTCTCTTCGACTCTAGCCTACTAATCAGCTCTAAACCTAAAATAAATTATAAATCATTTGAAAGCCTTGTTCTTAGTCTTTCACACCCAAGTTGGAAATCACTGCAACCAATTCTATTTACTCATGGAGTTCCTCAAGGATCTGTGCTTGGACCAATCCTGTTCACTTTATATATGCTTCCTTTAGGCAATATTATCAGGAAAAACTCAAAAACTTTCATTGTTATGCAGATGATACTCAATTATATCTATCGATCAAGCCAGATGAAACTCATCGGTTAGCTAAACTTCAAATGTGCCTTCAGGATATTAAAACCTGGATGACCTCTAATTTTCTAATGTTAAACTCAGATAAAACTAAAGTAATTGTTCTGGGGCCCAGGCACCTCTGCGACACATTATCTAAAGATATAGTTTCCCTGGATGGCATCGCTCTGGCCTCCAGCACCACTGTGAGGAATCTTTGATCAGGACATGTTGTTTAAGTCTCACATTAAACAAATTTCAGCGCTAAGGAATCTGTCGTCCAGCTTGCTCAGACAAGGATCAGCCTGCCGAGTGTGCGGCCAGCTGATGCTGAGCCTGGCCACAGCCCGTGTCACAACCTCCACCAGCTCATCATAAGCGGGAACCGGAGTAAGCGAACAAGGCTCACGCTCCTCGCTGCCAATGCTGAGCACGTCTACCTCCTCAGAAGTGGACAGCTCGAGCATCGGGTGGTCGCCGCGGGCAGAGGAAGCCGCAGAGCGGGCCTCTGAATCCTAAGCGGGCACCACAGAATCCTCGGACGATGAACGAGGAAGTGCCTCAGCAGCCTCGTTCACATCCGCAAAATCCCTTTATGTTCCCCACGATCGAAGCCGCTGCGCCGCCTCAACAGCCGTGAGGGTCACGAGCCTGGCCATCCTCTCCAAACACAGCCCGGCGAGAGAGGGAGTTTGTCACAGTGTTCACAGGCACTGCGCTCCTAAACAATGCACACACAACTGATGCGTGTCCCTACCCGTGATGTATCTAGGGCAGGGTTACACACACTGAGTGTACCGCCGTTTCTCACTCGCCATTCAAAAAAGTCTCACGACAGACAGCTCACCAGAGAAGAGGACAGTTTCACAGAGAACGCTTGCTGAAGAGCGAAAAGCTGTTGTATGTGTGTGCCAGCGTCCTTTTATGCTTCCGGGTATGCCGTCACATGATGCGCCACGACACGACACCAATTAGGATTGGATTAGTTTCATTCATACTTCAGAGGCAGGCGCTCGAGGAGCTTCCCCATAGAGTCGTTTTCAACAACGCAGTGTTGAGTTCCCTGTGAAAGGGAACTGTTGTTGTGATTTGGCGCTATATAAATAAAACTGAAACAAAATTGAAAATTGAACAGCGAAGTCAGTCCCTGGCACCTTATTTCCAATCACCTACTATATGCAGTACTTAACTGGGCTATGACTATCAACAAAAAACATAAAATAAAACCTGTTAGGTACATGCTGTATTTAACAACCATAACTAAAAACCAACCTCGGTATATAGAATATAGAATTATAACATGACATTACACTTTCTCCAGTTTCACCAAATCCACAAGGAACTTTTCGGAAACTGCATAACTCAATGCACTTCAAACAGAGTTGCAATTAATGTAAAACCTGTACTATTTCTTGAGTAACAAAGTACAATATCATGGTGTGGCTTTATCCACGCTAGGATTACCATGAAATTTAGTACAAAGTGATCGACGACTGGCGCCTATCCCCGCACACAATTCCAGTAGTGCTTAAATCAAAACATCTTGTTATAATAGTGATGCCCTTTTATACATTTGTAAAGGAATATTTTACAAGATATGTGTTAGAAAAATGTGCTATCCTTAAGTATTTAAACTGTTGCAAGCTTGTCTGAAAATAGAAAAGAAGAAGCCTATAACATTTTTGGTGAATTTATACACTGAGTGAACTTGCATAGATGCATAGACAGAGCTAGGAAACGTCTATGGGTGAGAGACATGGGTAATGCAGATAACAGTTCCTGTCTGTATCCAAGTGACATGTGACACGGATAAAGATTCAGCCTTGTAATGGCATGGAAAACAATGGGTATAACCAACTGTTTAAAAGCAGACTGTCTTTCTCAGCCTTTCTCGTCAGTTAATTCTGTACTCACTGTAGTGCATGTATTGACTCCTTGCTGCAAGTAAAACCTTAATTGAAAAAGACTCCAGTGACACGGTCATTCTTTGATAAAGTTTATTCTAATAATATGCATGAATTTACCTTCTACTTTGCACAACAGAGTGACAACACCGTTCACGCGACAAATCTTCAGGTTGTAGACACAAACAGGAAGAAAAACCATGATGCACTTGGACTTACAGGACTTGCAGTACTGCTCCACATCTGACTTCTTCCGTGGCCAGTACAATCAATCTTTAATTAGACATATGTTTTGTCAAGGCCTAAATGACCTGAGTCGTCATCTCATCTCATAACCATCTTCCTGTACTTTTCTGGCAAGACCATCTGAAAGAGGTGGGGTTTGCTAGGAGGACTTGTGAATTGATACATGACTCCTTGTTGTATCTTAAACCGATCCCACTCTCTCAACAACAGAGGGCAGGTTGGATGCTTTGTCTCCTTTGCTGAAAGCTGACCGTACTTCATCAATTCCAGGATCTTCTAGTTGAGCATTTGATAACTGAAATTTGGAACTCAAAATTGACATTGTCGGAGCTTTTGTTCCCCAAGTCCCTTGCAACAACGAGAGGCAAAGAATCAAAAGTCTGCTTTCTTAATTTCCATGATTTTATCAAACATACAAAAAGTGCAATATATGAAGAATGTGACAATTAATATTGTCCATCCATCTTCCAATCTACGCAGACACAGGGAGAACATTCAAACTCCACACAGAAAAACCAGGGTAACTGGGGTTTGAACCCACAACCTTCATGCTGTGAGACAACAGTGCTAATCACTGCACCACCCCAATTAATATTGTGATTACATAAAATAATTATTAAGAAAAATAAACAAATAGAAAGAAAAGACACGTTTAGATAAGTTAAATTACTTAAGAGTCAAATTAAAGGAGAGAGAAATGAGAGTTTATTCTCCTTGTCAGGATCTGGAATCGTGGTGATTACCCAGGAATCCCAGAGTCACTCAAATTAGTTAAAAGTGACACAAATTTAGAGAATAAAGATTAAACTGATATTGATATGAAGGTATTTAGTTATTATTTCAAATCTTAGAGAGAGAGACCGACCAATTAAGCCGGAGACACTTTTCTCTGGCTTTAGGAATAATGTGTCAAGAAACACCCTTTCTTTTTCTAATATATACTGGTGAAACCAGATAGTTCCACGTAGACCCAAATTCAGATGATAACTATGTTACTTGCTGAAATTTAGGTGCTTTTCTCTAATTCCTTAAAAGGATAGTGAAAAACAACATCATTAATCATTCTCTTTGTAGGAACATATTTCCTCGATCAGGGAGTCTTTCCTTAATCTCACAGTGTTTTTGGAAATATTTTCCTGTTGCAGCTTTAGAGCCACAGAAAAATAACATCAGTTATCTCCAAAGATAAAAGAAGGGAAGAAAACATTCACAATTGATACATACATACATTTCAGTGTTAAACCTCTTTCTTTATCATAAATGAGAATACATAAAATACCTCAAGCCTTAAATCTTTAACAGAACTTTACCCACTGCTTTACTGAGGCTACAATGAGGCCCCTACATGCAGAAGTGCAGTTCCCTATACAACCACAGATCAACATACTGCTTTTCATCCTTTAGGTTATGTTAAAGTTATGTCTCAGTAGACTCAGCCACACCAAGCACACGCTCCCTACACTGTCTGAGCCGGCTGTCATTAGCCACACTGTGTGTGCCACTGCTGTTAGCCTGTCGGCTAACCTGCAGCTCGAGCTCACAGCAACAAGCTGTACACTTGTGTTCTGTTTTATCCTAGTCTCAGTCTTATATTGTAGTTTATTTGTGTTATTTAGTTTTCTGTCTGCTAAATGTTGGTTTGTGTTCTCTGTGTGGTGATTGTTTATTTGACTGTGTTTAGTCTTGCCTGCTTGTTTCCTGTTATGTTTAGTTTGTCTTTTAGTGTTTAGTCTGCTTGTTTCATGTCCTGTTTAGTTTTCATCTATTTCATCTGTTTGTGTTTTATGCATTTTGGTCTGGTCCTGTCTGTTCCCCTCAGTTGGTTTCATCTGCTTGCCTGTGTCTATGTTCTGTATAATTACCTCATGTCCTCCACCTGGTCTTGGTCCTGCCCTGCTAGTTACCTCGTGTTTAAATGTTTTCTTGTTCTGTTCAGTCATTATGACGTCAAGTGTTGAGTGTTCTGCTGTGCCATGTTCTCTGTGTTTTTGGATTTACTTTGTGGATTTTACTTTGTTCCTGTTTTCTGTATTTTCCCTATGGATTATGTTTCAGTTTGGAGTTTCCTTTGTTTGGACATTTGCCGCTGTCATCCCAGCGTAAGCTTGTTTACTTTTAACCCTCCCGCCGCCCCGGCTTTGCGTAGACACGGTGCGTCCTCCTCGGGGTCCCGCGATCCGCCTCGTCAGCACAAGCGGGACAGTAGGGGAGCGCGCAGCTTTTGCAGAGAAATTTCATGCACCCGTGGCAGACGGTGTGCTCTTCCTCCTCCTCTTCCTCCTCCTCTTGCCGCCGCTGCCACCTCCGCAGGAAGGGGTTTCCCGGTGTAGACTTGCATCTTCCAGGCGTAGCTGGATTTGGCGTACTTGGCCGGCTTGCTGGGCATGTACTGTCTGAAGGGACAGCGACCTGTGGAAATAATATATATATATTTATCATCATTTTATACATTTATCACCATTTTATACATTTCATCACCATTTTATACATTTCATCCTTGTTTTACACACACACACACAACAACAACAACAACAACAACAACAACAACAACAACAACAACACGGCGATACCTCTGAAGGGAACCAGCTGCTCGTCCACCGTTATCTCGGGCCCCGGGTTGTACAGGTAGGGCAGCCGCTCGGCCCACCTGTCCCACATGTCTCTCGAATTGCAGCAGCGTCGAGTACGCGTAAAAGACCTTGAGGGGCATCGTGGCCCGGAATACGGCGCGCCCGCTCTCGGCGTCCCACAGGCTGGCCGCCACCTCGCCCCGCGACCTGTACACGCCGGCCAAGATGAGCAGCACGACGTAGGCGCGCAGGTCGGTCTCGTCCATGCCCTTCCACCAGCCGTATCGTTGTCCGTATTTTCCAGGTTAGTCATCTCCAGAATGAGCTTCTCGATTGTGTGCGTGAACAACAGGCGGAACGTGGAGACAATGTTGCGGGCGAGGGACGCGGCGTACGGGGTGGGTCCCGGGACGGTGGTGGTGGCTGCGGATGCTGCAGTGGCTGCGGATGCTGCCAATGGTCCTGATGCTGCTGACGGTCCTGATGCTGCGGTGCTCGTAGTCGTCGCGTGTCCATGTGATTGCACCGTTTTTTTGGACACAAATGTTTGTCTCTCTTCTTCTTCTTCTTCTTCTTCTTTTTCTTCCTCTTCTTCTTCCTCCTCCTCTCCTTCTTCTTCTTCATCATCTTGTTTTTCTTGTTCTTCTTCTTCATCATCTTGTTCTTCCTCGCTCTCCTGGCCGCTCTCCTGACAGCTCTCATAGTCCTCAAAGTCTTTGTCCAACACGTATTCGTCGTCAGAGTACCGGTTGTCGTACCGGTTGTCGTCCCGGTTGTCGTCCCGGTCGTCGTCCCGGTCCCCGGGGTCTCGAACGCTCATGGCTCTTTGTTTTTTGTTTTTTTCGCCGCCCCCGGTTGTGTTTCGGGGCAGTGTGTTTGGGCACGCTTTCCGCTACACTCTCTGCGTCTCGGTCACGGGGGTGTCTTGGTGCGATCGCTCGAGATGTGGTCTTTCTTTTTTCTTTTTCTCATTAGTAGGCTTATTTTATCGCGTCTTCTTGCTGAGCGTAATACTGCTACTCTACTCGGGCAGCCGCGGTTGTTTTTTTTTTTCAACAGGTCACAGGCGCTGCTTATTCGGCGAGTATACTTCCGAGGGGAGTGAGTGGACGTCTTGACCCGGTCTGGATGGCGCGAGGGCGCTGCGTGTACCCGCGAGTTGTCATACATATGGGCGCGAGAGGGGCGAGTCCCTTTGCACCCGGTTTGTTCGAAGGGAAGGGAAAGAAGCGAGCCGAAGTCATTATGACCCGCTGTGGGCAGTGGGAGGGTTAACGGCCCTGGGTCAAAAAACACGCAGGAGGGTCGAAAGTAACATGCTGGAGTGTCAAAAGTAACACACAGGAGGGTGTAAAGAGGGTAACACGCAGGAGTGTTGAAAGTAAGGAGGGTTAAAATTTGCACACTGGAGGGTTGAAAGTAACACACAGGGGTCGAAAGTAACATGCAGGACGTTCAAAAGTAACACACAGGCGGGTTTAAAGTAACACACTCCTGTAACACACAGGAGGGTCAAAAGTAACACAGTCCTGTAACACAAAAGAGGGTCGAAAGTAACACGCAGGAGGGTCGAAGAGGGTAACACACAGGAGTGTTTAATGTAACACACAGGAGGGTTGAAGGAGGGAAACACACAGGAGGGTTTAATGTAACACATAGGAGGGTCGAAAGTAACACACAGGATGGTAGAAAATAACATGCAGGAGGGTCTAAAGTAACACACAGGAGGGTGTAAAGAGAGTAACATACAGGAGGGTCGAAAATAACATGCAGGAGGGACGAAAGTACCACATAGGAGAGTTTAAGGTAACAATCAGGAGGTTCAAAAGTAACATGCAGGACGGTCTAAAGTAATACACAGGAGGGTCTTAAGTAAAACACTGGAGGATTGAAGCAGGATAAAACAAAGGAGGGTTAAAAGTAACACACAGGAGGGTCAAAAATAACACACAGGATGGTTGAAAGTAACACCCAGGAGTGTTGAAAGTAAGGAGGATTAAAACTTACACACAGGAGGGTTGAAAGTAACACCCAGGATTGTTGAAAGTACGGAGGGTCAAAAGTAACACGCAAGAGTGTTGAAAGTAAGGAGGGTTAAAATTTACACACAGGAGGGTCTAAAGTAACACACAGGACGGTCGAAAGTATAACGCAGGAGTGTTGAAAGTAAGGAGGGTTAAAATTTACACACAGGAGGGTCAAAAGTAATACACAGGACGGTCGAAAATAACATGCAGGAGGGTCGAGAGTAACACACAGGAGGGTCGAAAGTAACACTCTTAAGTAAAACACTGGAGGATTGAAGCAGGATAAAACAAAGGAGGGTTAAAAGTAACACATAAGAGGGTCAAAAATAACACACAGGCGGGTTTAAAGTAACACACTCCTGTAACACACAGGAGGGTCAAAAGTAACACAGTCCTGTAACACAAAAGAGGGTCGAAAGTAACACGCAGGAGGGTCGAAGAGGGTAACACACAGGAGTGTTTAATGTAACACACAGGAGGGTTGAAGGAGGGAAACACACAGGAGGGTTTAATGTAACACATAGGAGGGTCGAAAGTAACACACAGGACGGTAGAAAATAACATGCAGGAGGGTCTAAAGTAACACACAGGAGGGTGTAAAGAGAGTAACATACAGGAGGGTTGAAAATAACATGCAGGAGGGTCGAAAGTACCACATAGGAGGGTTTAAGGTAACAATCAGGAGGTTCAAAAGTAACATGCAGGACGGTCTAAAGTAACACACAGGAGGGTCTTAAGTAAAACATTGGAGGATTGAAGCAGGATAAAACAAAGGAGGGTTAAAAGTAACACACAGGAGGGTCAAAAATAACACACAGGATGGTTGAAAGTAACACCCAGGAGTGTTGAAAGTAAGGAGGATTAAAACTTACACACAGGAGGGTTGAAAGTAACACCCAGGATTGTTGAAAGTACGGAGGGTCAAAAGTAACACGCAAGAGTGTTGAAAGTAAGGAGGGTTAAAATTTACACACAGGAGGGTCTAAAGTAACACACAGGATGGTCGAAAGTATAACGCAGGAGTGTTGAAAGTAAGGAGGGTTAAAATTTACACACAGGAGGGTTGAAAGTAAAAAAAAGGACGTTCGAAAATAACATGCAGGAGGGTCGAGAGTAACACACAGGAGGGTCGAAAGTAACACTCTTAAGTAAAACACTGGAGGACTGAAGCAGGATAAAACAAAGGAGGGTTAAAAGTAACACATAAGAGGGTCAAAAATAACAAACAGGAGGGTTGAAAGTTAGGAGGATTAAAACTTACACACAGGAGGGTCAAGAGTAACACGCAGGAGTGTTGAAAGTAAGGAGGGTTAAAATTTACACACTGGAGGGTTGAAAGTAATACACAGGAGTGTTGAAAGTAACTTTGAAGGAGGATAAAATACAGGAGGGTTAAAAGTAACACACAGGAGGGTCAAAAATAACACACAGGATGGTTGAAACTAACTTCAGAAACACTGAAATGAACAGGGCTCAGTGCTGGAACTATTCAGTGTTTGGAACTATCTGCTGCCCTGTGACGCGCGTTACTTACGCATTCCAAAGTTCCAATGGAAGTCAATGGAAGTGTCATAACTCTCTTATAGAGGGTAGGCGTTGATGTCACTTCCACTTCCGGAACACGCTGGACTGAGTGGCAAAACATCTGTTACCATGGCTGCGTTTAGCAAACTGGTAGTAAAACAAGTGATTATTTGCTCAAATTAAAGGCAGTCGGACTCAACAGTGATCCTAACTGCTTACTAAAGAACCAGTGTTCCAGCTCTTTCCCATTTACGATGTGTTGTTTGTGTTTTAGCTGATTTGAGGTAACACTGCTGCTCATCTTTCTGCCACTCCGGTACCGTAAATCCGTTCTGTGACATCATGCGCACATCCTCTATTTAGCGGCCCCTGGGTCAAAAGAAACACGCAGGAGGGTCGAAAGTAACATGCTGGAGTGTCAAAAGTAACACACAGGAGGGTTTAAAGTAACACACTCCTGTAACACAAAAGAGGGTCGAAAGTAACACACAGGAGGCTCGAAGGAGGGTAACACACAGGAGTGTTTAATGTAACACACAGGAGGGTTGAAGGAGGGAAAAACACAGGAGGGTTTAATGTAACACATAGGAGGGTCGAAAGTAACACACAGGAGGGTTGAAGCAGACTAACACACAGGAACCCTCCTAAAGTAACACACAGGACGGTCGAAAATAACATGCAGGAGGGTCGAAAGTAACACACAGGAACCCTCCTAAAGTAACACACAGGACGGTCGAAAATAACATGCAGGAGGGTCGAAAGTAACACACAGGAGGGTCAAAAGTATCACGCAGGAGTGTTGAAAGTAAGGAGGGTTAAAATTTACACACAGGAGGGTCAAAAGTAATACACAGGAGGGTCGAAAGTAACACGCAGGAGGCTCGAAGGAGGGTAACACACAGGAGTGTTTAATGTAACACACAGGAGGGTTGAAGGAGGCAAAAACACAGGAGGGTTTAATGTAACACATAGGAGGGTCGAAAGTAACACACAGGAGGGTTGAAGCAGACTAACACACAGGAACCCTCCTAAAGTAACACACAGGACGGTCGAAAATAACATGCAGGAGGGTCGAAAGTAACACACAGGAGGGTCAAAAGTAACATGCAGGACGTTCAAAAGTAACACACAGGCGGGTTTAAAGTAACACACTCCTGTAACACACAGGAGGGTCAAAAGTAACTAAGTCCTGTAACACAAAAGAGGGTCGAAAGTAACACGCAGGAGGGTCGAAAAGGGTAACACACAGGAGAGTTTAATGTAACACACAGGAGGGTTGAAGGAGGAAAACACACAGGAGGGTTTAATGTAACACATAGGAGGGTCGAAAGTAACACACAGGACGGTAGAAAATAACATGCAGGAGGGTCTAAAGTAACACACAGGAGGGTGTAAAGAGAGTAACATACAGGAGGGTTGAAAATAACATGCAGGAGGGTCGAAAGTACCACATAGGAGGGTTTAAGGTAACAATCAGGAGGTTCAAAAGTAACATGCAGGACGGTCTAAAGTAACACACAGGAGTGTTGAAAGTAAGGAGGATTAAAACTTACACACAGGAGGGTTGAAAGTGACACCCAGGATTGTTGAAAGTACGGAGGGTCAAAAGTAACACGCAAGAGTGTTGAAAGTAAGGAGGGTTAAAATTTACACACAGGAGGGTCTAAAGTAACACACAGGACGGTCGAAAATAACATGCAGGAGGGTCTAAAGTAACACACAGGAGGGTCAAAAGTATCACGCAGGAGTGTTGAAAGTAAGGAGGGTTAAAATTTACACACAGGAGGGTCAAAAGTAATACACAGGACGGTCGAAAATAACATGCAGGAGGGTCGAGAGTAACACACAGGAGGGTCGAAAGTGACACACAGGACGGTCGAAAATAACATGCAGGAGGGTCTAAATTAACACACAGGAGGGTCAAAAGTATCACGCAGGAGTGTTGAAAGTAAGGAGGGTTCAAATTTACACACAGGAGGGTCAAAAGTAATACACAGGACGGTTGAAAATAACATGCAGGAGGGTCAAAAGTAACACACAGGAGGGTGTAAAGAGAGTAACATACAGGAGGGTTGAAAATAACATGCAGGAGGGTCGAAAGTAACACACAGGAGGGTCGAAAGTAACACACAGGAGGAATGAAGGAGGATAAAACAAAGGAAGGTTAAAAGTAACACACAGGAGGGTCAAAAATAACACACAGGAGGGTTGAAAGTAACACACGGGAGTGTTGAAAGTTAGGAGGATTAAAACTTACACACAGGAGGGTCAAAAGTAACACACAGGAGTGTTGAAAGTAAAGAGGGTTAAAATCTACACACAGGAGGGTCGAAAGTAACACACAGGACGGTCGAAAATAACATTCATGAGGGTCTAAAGTAACACACAGGAGGGTCAAAAGTATCACGCAGGAGTGTTGAAAGAAAGGAGGGTTCAAATTTACACACAGGAGGGTCAAAAGTAATACACAGGACGGTCGAAAATAACATGCAGGAGGGTCTAAAGTAACACACAGGAGGGTGTAAAGAGAGTAACATACAGGAGGGTTGAAAATAACATGCAGGAGGGTCGAAAGTAACACACAGGAGGGTTGAAAGTAAGGAGGGTTAAAACGTACACACAGGAGGGTCAAAAGTAATACACAGGAGGGTCAAAAGTAACACGCAGGAGTGTTGAAAGTAAAGAGGGTTAAAATCTACACACAGGAGGGTCTAAAGTATCACACAGGACGGTCGAAAATAACATGCAGGAGGGTCTGAAGTAACACACAGGAGGGTGTAAAGAGAGTAACATACAGGAAGGTTGAAAGTAACATGCAGGAGGGTCGAAAGTAACACACAGGAGGGTGAAAAGAGAGTAACATACAGGAGGGTTGAAAATAACATACAGGAGGGGCGAAAGTAACACAGGAGGGTTTAAGGTGACACACAGGAGGGGAAAAAGTAAAACACTGGAGGATTGAAGGAGGATAAAAAAAGGAGGGTTAAAAGTAACACACAGGAGGTTCAAAAGTAATACACCAGAGGGTCAAAAGTAACACAGTCCTGAAACACAAAAGAGGGTCAAAAGTAACCCACAGGAGGGTCAAAAGGAACACAGGAGGGTCAAAAATAACATGCAGGAGGGTCAAAAGTATCACGCAGGAGTGTTGAAAGTAAGGAGGGTTAAAATTTACACACAGGAGGGTCAAAAATTACACACAGGAGGGTTGAAAGTAACACACGGGAGTGTTGAATGTTAGGAGGATTAAAACTTACACACAGGAGGGTCAAAAGTAACACAGTCCTGTAACACAAAAGAGGGTCGAAAGTAACCCACAGGAGGGTCAAAAGTAACACGCAGGAGTGTTGAAAGTACGGAGGGTTAAAGTTTATACACAGGAGGGTTGAAAGTAAAAAAAAAGGACGTTCGAAAATAACATGCAGGAGGGTCGAAAGTAACACACAGGAGGGTTGAAGGAGGATAAAACAAAGGAGGGTTAAAAGTAACACAGGAGGGTCAAAAATAACACACAGGAGGGTTGAAAGTAACACACGGGAGTGTTGAAAGTTAGGAGGGTTAAAACTTACACACAGGAGGGTCAAAAGTAATACACAGCAGGGTCAAAAGTAACACGCAGGAGTGTTGAAAGTAAGGAGGGTTAAAATTTACACACTGGAGGGTTGAAAGTAACCACAGGGGTCGAAAGTAACAGCAGGAGGTT